>NW_006788845.1:523062-547576 GCF_000442215.2 Lipotes vexillifer
AAATCTGTGGCTTAATGTCTTTCTTCAGTTTAGAAGAATGTGAATTTCAGAAAATTCACAGTCACTATTTTTCAAATATGGTTTATGCTAAATTTTTTCTCTCTTTTTTTTCTGGTACTCCAGTTTCACACGTTAGATCTTTTCACCATGTCCCATATGTCTTATATTCTTTTCTGCATTTCCAGCTTTAAAAAATATTTTCTCTTTTTATCAGTCTGGTTATTGTCTTCCAACCTGCCATTCCAAACTATTCCTTCCTTCAGCACTGTCTGATCTCTTATTAAACCCAAATGACTGATTTTATGTGTTATATATTTTTAGTTCTTGAATTTTGGTTCTTTCTAAAGATTCCAGAGTGTTTTTTTTTTCTTTTTTACTGAAATTTCCCATTTCGATCTATTTTCTTGAAGATATTCATCACAGTGACATTAAAGTCTGTGTCTGAAAATACTAATATTGGGTTCAGCTGTGAAGCTATGAGCTGACCTTTATTTCCATTCTTAGCTATTTCATTCTGCGTCTTTGCATGTCTAGTCATTTTTTATTGAATGCCAGGCATTTTTATGAAATTTGTAAAATCTCTAGATGATATCTTCTTCCAGTTAAGACTTGCTTAGTCAACTATAGTAGAGGAAGAGCACCTGTATTTGAAGCTGGGTTCCACTCTCTGTGAAGGTTGGTATATTCCCTCTTCACATGTATTCTTTTGGTTTAGCACTTCATGAATCCCAAATGAAATCCTGGAATGTGTACCAGGCCTTCTCCTCCTTGGTTGTGGCCTTTCATCTTTGTCTTCCTAGGACTGTGAGACTATTAAAGTCTCTTTTTGAAAAGCGTAAATTCCAGTCGGTTTTTTTTCCCAGAGGACAGTTTTTCTTCAGTCCTTAAGGACCCAGGTCCTTACATGGGCTTTGGCAGAGGTGACAGGGTGGCACAATTAGGTCTAAATTAGGTGAAGGTGTGTGGATTTTCTGGGCTTTGTGAGAATGATTCCTGACTACCTTGCTGTGAATGGCATGACTCATGCAGTAATGTGGTTTCACATAGAGAAAGCACAAGTGTGCCAAAGACACTCGCTCTGGAAATGTCCATGATGACTGTGGTCTGCACTATATTTTGAATAATGAACTTCTTAATGGCCTTGTCCTTGGGCACACGCTAGGTGCAGTTAGTGCAGCATATAGGCTACAGGTGGCCATAGCCTTTTTGGCATGACCATTATTGCCTCTTTTCTTGGTCTACACCAGGGTGAAGATCCTCTTAGGAAGGGAGCACAACACACCCAGCCCTTCTGGCATCTTGGCAGAAAGGACCCAGACCTAACAGCCTTTTAAAATTTCCCAGCCTTGTAGCCAGTTTTTAGTTAGGTTTTTCATCCCCTGGGTTGCTGCTTGTGGATCACACATGCCTTGAGGGAAAGTGCCATTAAATATTGGGCTCAATTCTTTGGTCTTCTCTTGTCTCCAGGATCTTAACCTTTATATCCTAAATGCCTTGGTTGGTAGCTCTGAGCTCCAGTATATGTCTCCTCAGCCTCATGAGACTGTCAAAAGCTCTGCTTGGCTTCATTGTGTCTTAGCTACTGCTTTATGTTCATCTTCTTAGTCTCTGCTTGTCCTTTCAGCCTCTGAGCTACTAAATATGAATCAGGGAAAAGCAATCATAAATGTAGGGTGCCTCTCAGTTCATTTCCTTTCTTTTTAAAATTTTGGCTCATAAGTCCTGGATGCCTTGGCAGCTCTCTGTTGATTTTTAAAGAGTTGTTTTTGATTTTGATTTTTTTTTTTGGATTTTTTTTTTTTATTTTTATTTTTTTGCGGTACGCAGGCCTCTCACTGTTGTGGCCTCTCCCGTTGCGGAGCACAGGCTCTGGACGCGCAGGCTCAGCGGCCATGGCTCACGGGCCCAGCCGCTCCGCGGCATGTGGGATCTTCCCGGACCAGGGCACGAACCCGCGTCCCCTGCATCGGCAGACGGACTCTCAACCACTGCGCCACCAGGGAAGCCCTGATTTTGATTTTTAAAGTTTTTGTTAGCAGGAGAATTTGTTTGATACAAGCCAGTCTACCCCAGACAAGAGCAGAAATTTTGTAACCTGCTTTTATGAAGGAGTTTTGTGACTGCCACTTTGTGGTAGACCTGGAGATTAAGTAGAAAAGGAATCAAATAAACGTGAGGGAGAAAAGCTATGAAAAGATTAAGTTATTTGACTTCCAAAAGATTTAACACTGTCACAGTCCACCTGGTTCCTCAGATTATAATTAGATTTTGGTCATACTGCTGAGTTGGAAGAAGCATGGAGATGTTTTCAGATATCTGAAGGATGCTACTGTGGCTTTGGCAATGTTGGGGAGGGTAGGGAAGTAGGGAATGGGTCAGGGGAACAAGGGCCAAGGGTTATAAATAAAAGCTGAAGGGGTACAGATTTTGGTTTGAATAAAGGGAATTATTCCTAATAAAGATTGCTGGAATGAGGATCAGTAGGAAATAACTCATTCCCCATCCATGAAGTCATTCTAGTATTGGCCAATTTGGGATGGGGTGCTATAAAGGGGATTAAAATATTGAATGGGGGATGGGTGAATGGCATGGTATATACTATACTTGGTCGTAGTAGGTAAGGAGCTCAATAAATGTTGAATGAACATGTGATCTGCCAAGTCCCATCTAAGGCTGAGATTCCATGATTTTAGCAGTGAGGAAGTCAGGCTAGTATAATACAAAGTACATAGGACTAGAGTACTCTGTTCCCAGTGTAGTTTAGGAAGGAAGAACACAGAAAATGCCATCTTTTCTATTCTTACCTCTCCAACCCCACCCTTCAGCTAGCCCTCTAAGTCCCGGTTAAACTTTCTACGAAGAGCTGAGCTCCAGTGCAGAGCATCGGCACCCAGAAGAGGTGTGGAGATATGCAGACAACGGGAGCTCTCTCCTTGGTGATGAGCACCCCTATTTCATGCCCTCTGGGGGCTGCAGGTGCAGGTTTGGCAGAGCAACCTGCCCTCCTAAGTGGTCCCAGCCTGCCCTGGGAACAGAGCCAGCTGGGAGGTCATGTCCAGGCTGGTCTTCTCCTCTGGAGCAGGCTAATCTGCAGCCCTAGCTTGGGGAGACCATGTTGGCCACCGTCCCCCACCCTCTTCCCCAAGCAGGGCTTAAGTACTTTTCCCGACCAGCTGAATCCTGCCCGTGGTGCTACTGGGCTTAACAGCTCAATCTGCTTTTGCCATTATCCTGAGGCACCCCCTCCCCCAGCCCCCAGCCCCCAGCCCCCAGCCCCTTTCTGAGTAACAAAGTAGCCGGCCGGAAAGATCTGCTGAAGCCGTCACTGAAGGCTGTGTAAGCCACAGCCGCTGCGCAGGTCAGATGGGCGGAGGCACAGCATTAAGCAGGAAGCATCGATTTCGGCATTAGCTAGCTTTTTACATTCCCAGGCAAACAATCCAAGTACCTTAAATTATCTTCAAAGCAACCGAAGGGAAGGAAATTGGTCTTAGATGTGGTAAATAGACTCCACAAAGTCCGCTGAAGCCTGCAGAGATGTGCACACCAGGGACCCAGAGGCCTAACCGCCAAGCCTGCTCCATGGCGGATCAGAATTCAGACAGTCATTGCAGGGGTTTCATTCCTCTGCCCCCTGAACCCTGGGAGAGCATGAGGGGTCTCGCAGCTGGGATCTCAAATGCCAAGGCAGCTGCAGGGAGCAAGCTCAACACTGAGCTTTGATTTACTCTTGGTTCTACTGGTGTGTGACTTTGGTCAGGCAGCCTAAAGTCTCTGAGCCTCATTTTCCCAACCAGTGAAATGGGACTTGTAATATCTACCTTAGAAGGGAGTGATGCGATTTCAGGGCTCTGTCCTCTGCAGGTTGGACCCTCTTCTATGCCTCATACCATCTTGCGCTCATCTTGGTCCCAGGCTTATCACACTGCTGTGATTGTTGGTTTTCATGTCTGTCCTTCCTGCAGACAGGCAGTGGTTAACATTTTCTTAGGGAGGGGTCAGGACCACATGAAGAAGCTGGTGAAAGCCATGGGCCCTCTCCCTACAGAAAAACGTACGAACATATAGTTTGCTTATAATTTCAAGGAACTCATAGCAGCAAGGCTGAAATCCCTATGCCAGTGTTCACAGAGTGCCTGGCAGATGAGTCATAATCAGAATATGTCTGTTGACTGCTTGAATCATTTTGAAGATGTTTTCCCAGCCCTGTGATTTTGGAATTCAATTCTATCCAGGAAACATTCTTTTGGTGAGTACTTATTGTGTTGCAGGCCCTAGAATGGGTTTTATCGAGAGTTCAGGGACATAAGTCCTGCTCACAGATGGGGAATTAGACATAAATGCATATGTCAGTGACTCAAGGTGGTAAGATTCTGCCCATTTCAAAGCTCCTTTACCTACCCTTAGCTCAAGCAACTCCTGGGAAAGGGCTTTCTTCCCTTTCCTCTCAGCCCTGACATTGGAGATCCCACAGGGTAGGCCGTTAGGGACAGACTGAGAGAGAAGAGGTAAGAGTGTGCACATGATAGAGGCCCGGTGGCAGGTGGGGAAGGTAGTGTAGTGAGAAGGCCATCAGCAGCCTGGTCTAGAAGCACTGTCACCAATGCTTGGGGCTGGGGCAGAGAGCTAAGGGCCTGGCAGCCAACACCTGCCAGCTCCTGTCCGGTACCCTGCTCTGGGTTAATCTACTTAGTGAGGACATTATTATGCACAGGCAATTTGCATAATCTGCCAAGCCCTGATTGCAGGGCACTCAAGTGCCTGTTGCGGAAAGCTGGCAAGAGAGCATCCCTTTGTCCTCACCATGGGTGAGGGTATGGGCTGGGCGGCTGGGCCCCAGATCCAGGAGCGCTGGATCCCAGACTGAGCGTTAAGACAGTGAGTTGGGGCTCCCACGGCCTTGTTTCTGGGGAGTAAGCTCATTCCTACCCTAAAGCCTGTTGCATCTTCTCTGCTCTTAACAACTTAATTATAAAAGAATAAAACCCCTCGTGGATGTTTTTAAGGAGTTAAATAAGTGCCAGTGATGGCTCCTGTTGGAGCTGTTCGGATTTGAAAAGAAGATACTGAGATGTAAAGATATAAATATTTAATTGTCTCTTGAAGCCTGGGTTTTCAAGCAAGCGGCAGGGAGCCAAGAGTCTCCTCTGAATGTGATGTGTGTGCATGCATGAATATGCACATATGTGCATGTGTGTATATGAGCATGAGCATGTATGTGTGTGCGTTTAATAGAGGAGAATTCTTCAGGAGCATTGTGTGTGTTCACTGTTCTACTCCTATTTACCTTTGCTCTCTACCACCTAAAGAGATAATAAAAAACAGGGTATGAACCCTGTTTTGATTTAATTTAATTCAACAAACAAATGCAGAAGATGTCTGGACCCCTCTTGCCCTTAAGGCATCTGTGGTCCAGTAGGGGAGTAGGTCTTTTACTCAAATCGCCATGATACCCATTAGACAGACTGGGATAAACTCCATAAAGATAGGCAAACGTTGTGGGACTGACTTGCAGGGTGGTTGCCCTGTCCTTGGAAGCTGGCTTCCTGGAGGGGCTCACCCAGCCAGAGTCCATCTCTTTGTGTGACTTGTCTCTTCTTGCAACATGACAGATGCTCAATAAGTCGTGTTGGATGGTTGTTGGACTCTTTAAACATTCCCTCTCGCACTGTGGTCATTTCTGTCCACACTACCTCCCACAAATGCTTGGAAGTTTCCCAGAAAAGAAAAAACAAAAAACAAAAAACTCAGAGGAAGAAAAGAGACCCAAAGTAGTTTATGGGGCCCTGAGACTCGCAGAAAGTTGGAGTGGAAGAGACTGAGTCTAGATGTGGGGTCACTTGCTTTACTTCACATGGCACCATCCAAGGGACTCAGATGAGACACCAGGTGAAGTTCCTGGTCTCCTGAGGCGGGGAGCTTGTGAGGTATCTACCCTGGGCCCCTTTCAGGGAAGGAAGCTATGGGAAAAGGACAAGATAACCTCTTTATTTCCTTCCAATGTGGGTCATCCTCTATGCCCCCATCTTATAAACACTGGAAAAGATATCAGTAAGGGGCCTCCAGGATTTTCAAGTGCCATCAGTGGGGAATAAAATTATGTGAACAATAAAAATAAAAACCTAACAGTTGGCCAATCGCGCCTTCAGTGAGCTGGGGCCCTGATTAATTTTCCCCCTGGAGGATTCCAGAGACTCTGGAGGAGATTTTAGACAGCCTGGGTTAGAAGAAGGGAGTGTGGGACCATCCTGTACCTGAGTCTGGGTTCCAAACACAAGATACTATAAAGTAAGATGCAATCTAGATGCTCCCCTCCCCCCCCACCGCAGCAAGGAATCTCCCAGCATGCCCGGGGGAGAAGGAAGGAACTAGGGTTTCAGGAAGGGCAAAGGAGAGCGAGAGGCTACCATAGAATTTGTGATTCCTTTTGCTGTGAGGATTGAGATTGGAAAGAGGGCAGAGGGAAGTAAGATGGAGGCAAGATCCCTCTCTGCCAAACTCCAGGGATCACCTCCAAAGTGCTCCAGTCACATGCAGCTGAACAGAGCCCCCTGGGGTTGGGCACCATGGAGGTTTGAAGAACTGTTAAGGAGCTGTTAATACCATTCCACCTGCTTCAGGGCAAGTCAGCACCCAGGCCATTCGCGTGGCTGGCCACCAAGATTCTACAACTTTCCTCAATGGCTTTGATGCTTCATCTTGCAGTGATTCCTGCTAAGGTAAGGTCTCTCTTGCTGTGATGCATAAAAGGCTCTGGTCCCATCTGCACAGAGATGCGGCACTTCTGTCAGTCTCCTTCTATCAGGGGTTCTTAATTCATAATCGCTGCTGGTCACAAACTTCTTAGAGAATCTCATAAAAGCCATGGTCCTCTTCCCCCTCAAAATGCACGTACATACATACATACATACATAGACAATTTGGCACACAATTTCAGGGCATTTATGAACCTCATGGAACCATAGACAGATTCCATTAACAAGATACCTGCTTCAGAAGAACATCTCTAAGCTTTTAGGACAATAAAAGTTTTCGAATAGCATTTCGCAGTGCGCAAAGCACTTTCACCATGCATTGTGTTAATCTTCGTAGTAATCCTGCTGAGGGAGGAATTATTATATTATTGTCCTTATTCTGCGGACAAAGAAACTGAGACTCAAAGAATTCTGTCATTTTCCCACAGCTACTAGGAGGTGAAGAGTCAAAACTGGAATCCAGTCCTTCTGCCTGAGCTCTGCAAACGTTCACCAGGCCAGGTTTGTACTTTCCCTCTGACCTTTCTCCACTTTTCACAGCTGTGTTAGACTAAGGCTTGTGAATCTGTATCTATTCTTATTTTGTGAGATGTATGGTGAATAGAGACTGGGGGGGGTCTGGCTCCGAGAATGACCAGAGGCTCCCTGGGACAGGAGAGGGGACCTCCTAGGGAGGCTGGTCTTCAGGAGTCAAGGCTGTTTTCTAAGTTAATGATTGCACTTGACATTCCTGAAGCTCATCTGTGACTCCTCATGACATCAGGGAGGAATACAGGAGTTACAGGATTCTAGGATTGGAGGCGACCCACGAGTTCATTTGTTTCTTAGATCTCCATGGAAGAAGGGAGGAAAACATCTCTTCCATCTCCTTACCCTCTACATCCAAGTGGCCAATATAGCTATGACCCTAAATGACCTTTGAAGCTTCCTTTGAATATTAACAGGAGCTTCAGTTGCCTGATTTCTTAAACCTGTAGCTTGGCAGACAGTTGTGGCATTAGAATAACTTTCTCTTTAATTCCCTTCCATAGATTTCCAAGGGAGTTTTTATAGTATCATTTGCTCAATTCAGTTCTAATGAATATGGATTAATTTTCTGCATTATAGCTATTGATCTTCAGCCATTGATCTGAGAAGGGAGTGTTATGCTCATAAATCCCTCCATTCTGACTGAGGGTTCCCTGGGGGCAGGGATGGGGAGATGGGAGTAGCAAGAGATGGATGAGCTAGAGGAGTAGCTGAGCTCCAGCAGGGGTGAGCTGGGGGAATGACTGTGGGGGATGGAGATGGAGGGGTGAATATCCCACCTGAAGACTCACCTAATGCTCCATCCAAATCATCTGATTTACTCTTCTCAACCCACGATTTTCCATTTCTGGGCCTTTCCTTATGCCATGTTTCCTGCCCATCATGCCCTTCCTTCGTTCTCCCCTACCTGTACAAATTCAACCTAAGTTTCCAAATCCAGATCCAATGCCATATTTTTCATGAAGCTTTTCCTGCTTCCCTCCCCACCTACTGCTAATTGGAATATCTCAGTCTTTTATAGTCCCACACTGCTTTATCTCTTAGGGCACTCATCACTTTGTGTTATGTACACGTCTTAATTTTAGTCTTTGGTCCAAAGAGATGGTCTGGTCATGATTCCAAAATAGGTAGATAACCCAGAAGCAGAAACCACCTTATGGATGGAGAGCTACAGGCAGCTCTGTAATTGCTGGAGCACAGTGTGGTGGAGGCCAGATTCGAAGGAGGGGCTTCCATCTTTGTCTGCCACGTCATTGTAGGGCTCCCCCTTGAAAGGTGTATTAGTCAGGATCTAATCAGGAGACAAAAGCCATACCAGGTATTTTGAAAATTGTAAACATAGAGAATTAATGTAAAGAACAGTAAGTAGCTCAGAAGAATTGCTCACTAACTGAAAAGAGAACACACTAGAGTGTCATGGAAGTAGCAACCGCAGGAAGCAGCCACCACCCCTAGAACTGGGGCAACAAAGAGAAGAGGTTGGAGTTATTAAAACCTAGAATCTTGAAAGAGAGGACCCACAGAGCTGAAAGTCAGACTTCTAAGGAAAAGAAACTGCTTGGCTGGGACTGGTATTGCTGAGTTTGAAGGAAGGGCTCATGGGGTTGGGACTCAATCCTTCTAAGGGTGAGGGGGGGACCTGTATTGGAGAAACTTCAAACTATTCAACTGCTGCTTTGAAACAAATTGCCATGACTGGATAGACAAGTCTGACCAGAACATGAAGCAAACAGGGCATCAACAGGAAGGGCCAAGTTTCTCTGTTCCTCCTGCAGCCCTGCAGTCTTCCTCCAGTGGCTCCAATGGACAGAGCTGGGCAGGGAGCCAGTGCACAGCAGAATCCCAGTATCACAAAGTGGAGTTTGGAAGGAAGGGCTCAAATTAGAAAGACAATTGGGCTGTTCCAGGGTATTCCTTTGGGTCCTCAGCATCTATACACTCCTTTCTACACAGATTTGAACTTCCCACAACCATAAAATGAATTGTTCTTTCACCTAACAAGATGCAACCATCTTTTGTACAAAGACATTCCCAACCTCTTCTCAAGATCAGGAGATGCAAACTTTCAATAGTCATTGTCTCCATCTCTGGGGGACAGTCACCGTCCATTACCAGGTTGTGTTGACTACTCTCTTCAAAAGAGAGCTTCATCATCTGAGTATTTTCTTTTTTCTTTTTGTAAAGATGCAGTTTATTAGAACAAGAGGCCACAAAACAGGAAGACTTAGCATGGAAGGAGTAAATGAACTCAAATGTCCTTTGACCACTTAACGGAATGCATTTGATGAAAGTATAAGTATAAGTATAAGATGTTTGATTATTCAGTCCTTGCCACCTCTTCACTTTCAAAGAGAGTGTAAGGGGTCAGAAGATTGCCCCAAATAGGCCTCAGGGTCAGACTGAAGTCAGTTTGTGGTGGGCGGACTTCATCCTCCTGTGTCTGCCGAGGTGAGGCTTCTGGCTAAAGCCCTGTCCACACGTCTTGCCCACATAAGGCTTCTTGCCCTGGTGTGTCATCTGATGTAAGACGAGGTGTGACTTTTGGGGAAAGCCTTGGCAATGCTCTCTACATAAACAGGGCTTCTTTTCTGAGTGTTCCCATTTGTGCGTGATTAAAGCTGACTTACTGCTAAAGCCGAGTCCGTACTGCCTGCACGGGTAAGGCTTTTCCCTTGAGTCTTTCTGCCTGTGCCAGATGAGACCTGCCTGGTGACTGTAGCCTTGCCCACACTCCCTGCACACATGCGGCTTTTCCCCTGAGTGTGTCCTCCGGTGTCTGATGAGATTGGACTGCTGGTTGAAACCTCGTCTACAGTCCTTACACACAATGGGCTTATCCCCTGAGGGTATGTTCTGGTGAGGTGTGACTTGAGTCTAAAGCCTCACCCACACAGCCCATACACGTAAGGCTTCTCCCCGGTGTGTGTCCGCCTGTGTGAGATGAGGGTTGAATTCTGGCTGAAGCTGTGCCCACACACGCCACACACATAACGCTTCTCCTTGGAGTGTGTCCTCTGGTGTGACATGAGGTTCGACCTGTCGCTGAAGCCCAGGCCACAGTCACTGCACACGATGGTCTTCTCCTCTAATTGTGTCCTCTGGTGTCTGACGACAGCTGGCTGCAGCCTTTCCCACACTCCTGGCACATGTAGGGCTTCTCCCCGGAGCGTGTCCCCTGGTGTATGATGAGATTTGACTTCTGGCTGAAGCCCCGCCCACACTCACTGCACATGTAAGGCTTCTCGCCCGAGTGTGTCCTCTTGTGTATGATGAGCGTCAACTTCCGGTTAAAGCCTCACCCACACTCCCTGCATACGACAGGCTTCTCCCCTGAGTGTGCCTTCTGGTAACTGAGCAGGTTTGTCATCTTGCTGAAGCCCAGTCCACACTCCCCACAGTTGACTGGTCCAAATCCTAACACTTCTATCCTCTTCAACAGTCTGTCTGTTTCCTCGGAGTTCTCCCTCTGAGCTGGTTGGCCTCTACCTCCACGCCTTGGATGCCATCCCTAGAGCCTCTGGGGTGGCGGCCTGGGGAACGTGACTGAAGTTCTTTTCTTTGTCTTTCCAAAGGCTGGGTACCTTCTCTCTCCTGACCTGCTTTATCGTTCCGGAAACTTCCATCGGAGGCTTGCTGCTGCTCCCCGGGGCACGGATCTCCTGGCTGGGTAGGATCTTCTGCACACAAGCACAAGGAGATCCAGGGAGGATGACTACACAGCATATGCTGCATGCGGAATTTCTGACTAGAGAAATCCGGAGGGCAGAAAGGACTGAGGTGGAGTTCTGGCTTTGGTTCTGCTGGGCCAGTGGCCGGTGGGCATTTTCTCTCTTCTCTCCAGGTTTCCTTCCCTTGCTCCAGCTGGGTGATGAGTATTGGTGTAGAAAATGGAATCCCCAGTGAGACCAGGTTGCTGTAATTCTCCAGCATCACCTCCCGGTACAGAGATCTCTTAGCAGGGCTGAGCAGCAGCCACTCCTCCTGGGTGAAATCCACAGCCACATCTCTGAATGCCATGTGTGCCTGAGGCTGGGCTGTCAGGAGCCCAGGGGTCCTCCCCTGGCCCACCAGGCAGTCCTAGCTGGGCAGGCAGGAGCCACAGGGGTCAGAACGAGAACCGAAAGGTTCAGGAGAGTCAATGGAAACTCTCAATATCCGGCAGGGTAGGGTTTCCTCTTACTTGAAGGCATCAGGAATGGACCTGCTTTCCGAGCGGGAAAGGGCACGGCTGCGGCGAGGGTCCCGCTGGAGCCACACTCACCAGCGCCACCAAAGAAAAAGGGGTCATTCGAGCCCCCCGGTGGGGGGGAGGGGGGCACTCCAGCAGGACGCCAGGACTACACTACCCAGAATCCTGGGGCGGCGCCAGGACCACGCCTCCCAGCGTGCTCGGTGACCCCAAGAGCGCCGCCCGCCAGCCGCTCCCATTGGCCTCTGAGGGAGCAGTTTTTGGGTAACATGCTCCACCCTCCGGAGAATGGCCACTGTAGCGGCCCGGATTCCCCGTTTTTTTTTTTTCTTCAAACCACGTGGATAAAGCATGTAGCGAATCCCGGGTGAAACTTCTCTCCGTGCCGTCCATCTGAGTATTTTCTTCTTTACTGCAAAGTTAACCTCTGACAACGTATATGACAACAAGGGAAGGAGGACAGAAAGTAAAATAATACACACACACATACACAGGAAGAAGAAAATATGCACTGCCATAGTCCTTGTCCGTATACCTGGTCATAAAGTATATATATCGAAGTAAATTATACAAATAAATTACATATAAATAAATTATATTAAATATATATATTCCTTCTTACACTACCTGTTCACATTTTTCTGTTTTCATCATCCTCATCCAGGATATTATCTGGTCAGTGTTTTTTTACCTGGTGGAGTGTGGGAGTGACCCCAAACTTTATTCCTGACGAGTCCAAGTCCTTAGAGATTCTGTGTATTTGTGGTAGCTGTGATTTTGCATTACTATTTACTCTTGGACACAAAAGTAGTGAGGGATGTTCCTGAGAATCCACTAGGCTCCAGACAAAGTCTTTTCTGCAATTAAATTTCCTTTTGGTATTAATCGTCCCAAATAGTAGAGTAATGCTCGCTTTTTTGCCTTGTGCCTGTGGCACAAGGACCCCAGAATGGCCAGGGGGAAGTCTCAAATTCTAACTCAGTGGAACCATTGGTATTTATCCTGGTGGAAGATTTTCTCCCTTGGAAACCAAGACCTCCAAACTAGCAGAGCTCAAAGTTGTAGTGACAGGAAGCAAAAATGCTGAGAGTTTTTAGGTGTCAGAGTGAGAGGAGGTACTCCCACTTCCTGCCCTTGATTCTAAGATCTCTGCATCCTATTATGGAAGATTTCTATGTAGCACCGTATATTGGTCACTGAGTCAAAGTACATACTGCATTCTGTAAGACAGACCCCATTTTTTCCAGACGGTTGTCTCCCAACTGGAACCATAGCTAAGGCTCCAGTAGCTCATTCCAAGATTCTTTGGGACCATTTGTTTCTGGTTGATGAGCTATGTAATAAGAATGAATTCCACGGGCCTGAGCCCATTGCCACACTTCTTTTGCTGAGAAATGAATTCCTTGATTAGAAGCAATGTTGTGAGGAATACCATGATGGCGAATAAGGCATTTTATAAGCCCATGGATGGTGGTGCTAGCAGAAGTGTTACAAGCAAGGACAGCAAATCCAAACCCAGAATATGTGACTATCCCGGTGAGGACAACTCTTTGTCCCCCCCATGATGGAAGGGGTCCAATTATTTAAACTGCCTCTGGTCTCCCTGGGAAATGATGCCACACAGGAGGCTCAGTGTTGGTCTCTGCTTTTGGCAAGTTGGGCACTCAGCAAGAGTGAAAAGCAAGTCAGCCTTGGTGATACAAAGTGCATGTTGTCAATCCCATGAGTAGCCTGCATCCATGCCACCATGGCCGCTTTGTACCTAGGTCCACTGAGCAAGTACTAGGGGGGCTGGGGAAGAGTCTGACATGCAGAGAATGTGAGCATTCATAAGGCATACAGATGTCTACCTAGCTTCATATTCAGCACAAGGGTCACCCCAAATTAAAGGTCATTGCATTGGCAAGAAAAGCCCTCCCCCAACCTCTGCTTCTATGTGGGTATTGGTAAAACTGGATTCGAGATCAACAAGCGGGGTCTGCCCACCTGGCCCTTCTTGGGGAAGTATGTTTTCCTCCAGAGTCTTTGTAGTACTGTCTGACTGTATAATTTCTTTGGCACTGAGCTCTGGCTGCCTTGTGTTATTCTTTACTTGAAAATACATGCTTAAAAACAAATTTAAATTAGTACTTGAGGGTAGCAATCATAGTGAGCACATCTTGATATCACCAGAGACTCACTCTGTGGCTCTTACTCAATAAAGTAAAAAGCAAGATGTAGGGGAACGTTTGATATTTAAGATGAGAAGCCCTAGGTTTGAGGCTTCCTCTTCTGCTTCTCCACGTGACCTTAGACAAGTCTTAGCACACTCCCTATGACCCCATCATGTATTCTGCCTGAACCACATGCTACTGCTTGATGTTTATTGGTTCCATGCCTTGCTTATGCTGAACCTTCCCCATTTTAATGAAAGAAGATACCTTCATTATCTGAGTGGAGATACGAGTCTAGTAAGTTTCAGAGTTCCCTTTAAAATAGAGGCTAGTCACAATCTCTGAAAAGACTTAAAGCAGGCGATTAATAAAGGAAACTACTGTTGCTTAGTTGGTCCCAAAGTTGTAATTGATGTTCATCATCTTTCTCTCCTCCCAACCATTCTGGATTTCCTGTGTATTCTGACTGGTCTTGGTAAGGACACCCAGTCGGTCATCCATGAGGTATCTTAGCCCCTGTTGGGCTATTGTTTCTATAATTGCATACTAAGTATTATCTCTGGGCATAAAAGCACCGAGTGACATACCTGTGAACAACTTGGGTACCAGACACACTCTTCCCTGCCCTTATTGTGTGGCAGCAACTCTAACTTATGATAATCAGGGTAGGTTGCCCTGCCATTAAATTAACACGTTTCTTTGCCTCTTAGTTCATTGATATGAGGGACTCAAAATAGCCAAATTCACAACTTTCAGTTCAGTGGAACCCTTACCGTGACCCCTGACAAAAGTATTCTGCCCCTGGGAACAAGGACCTCTAACCTGGCTAGCGTAATGATGTGAAGTTAGGAAGGACAAATTCTGTATTTGAGTCACTGGAAGTGATGGTGAGAGTGACCACTCCTATTTCTTCCCCTTGATTCCCACTTCCATTAATTCTAGCTATTGGAGTACAGCACCATATGTAGGTTATTACTTCAACACATATAATATATCTTCATCTCGACTCTTCGCTGGCATCTTATCTGGAGCCTTAAAGACTAGTCACTACTTGATTGGACTGGCCGTTTCTGGGTGATGGGGTACTTGGTTTAACCAGTGTATCCCATGATCATATGTCCATTGGGGTACCTCCTTCGACATAAAATAGGAGCTTTGATCCAAGGCTATATGGGAGACAATGTTGATAGGTTAGGCATACTATAAACCCTTGGATGGCAGTGCCAGTGGAGGTTTCGTAGGCAGGAAGGCACACTTATATTGAGAGTATCAATTTCAGTAAGGACAAATGGATGTCTCCTCCAGAGAGCAAGGAGTCTGACGTAATTGAAGGTCTCCAAGTGGCTGGCTGATCTCCTTCAGAAATTGTGCCATATCAAGGGTTCAGGGTAGGTCTCTGCTGCTGGCATATCAGGCAGTCATCACTGAAAATAGGTAAATCAGTCATGATGAGAGGAAGCCTATGCTTTGGGGCCCCGTGTGGTTTCCATCCTTGCCACACTGTCACTCTGTTCATGAGATCATTGCATCAGCACTTGTTGGCTGGGGAGACGGGTTGGCTGATTTCACAGGACAATTCTACCTGGTTGTTGAGGGCTGCTTTTATAGTGAACGACCTCTGCTGAGCATGAAGATATACAAAGATCTGCATATTTTGTGCCCACCTATGTGCCCACAGGTCTATGTAACTCTTCACCAGACCTCCTTGTCTCTGATCTTCCAACTCTTTTCTTTCCAGGCTCCTTCCAACCAAGCCATCTGCTACCCAGAGATCATGTATATACACAGCTCAGGTTTCTTTTCCTTCACCCACAGTAAATGATGAAGCATAATGTTCCTTGTCTGCCCTCTGGGAATATTTACCACTGAGAAAATTTCCTTTTGTCACTCTTGAGTAGGGCTTTAATGCAGCAGCAAGTTTTGGCTAGTACTATCATATTGCACTCTTTACAAACCAGCCTGAGGTCTTTTTTTTTTCCCCTTGGTTCGTTTAAGAACTCTTCCACCCCATGAGGTAATAAACGTGAATTGGGGCAGAGGAATCAGTAAACATATAGTAGACATGGGAGTCTGGCTCACGTAGTACAACTGACTTGTATTTTCTGGATCTGCTCTGCCTCAATCTGAAATGTGCCATTTGCATTGCATAATGGATTGCTGTTATGCCCACTCAATCTTATAACTTGGTGGATCTGATAATACCCACACTATAATGGGCAGCTCTGGTTATGCAATTTGTTGATTTCATATGGGTTCAGTCTCTACTAGGGCTACTAATAACATGTCAGAGGTCTCAGCAATTGGTGCTTGCAAAAGATTCCACTAAATACCGCTGTACATTACGGATACATTTCTCTGCCTCTTGTTCATATGGTCTAAGTGACATGACAACTTGCACACACAGCCTGGATATGCTACAGAGGCTGTTCTTTTTGGAAGCTTTCAAAGTCACCTCATAATGGATCAAAACAGTATTCCCAAGGGCATGTTCTTACACCAATGCAAATGGTAGGAGGAATGAGATACAAGAACTTGTCATTTATCTTAGAGAAAATGTCTCAACCTGCCCCAGACCACCAGCATCCCCCAGATTTTCTCTATACGGCAGAATCCTTAATCTTCATGGAATTTCTTATTCGTTGCGCTCATTTTTCCCTAGGCCATCTATAGTAGTACTAACTGAAAGTGTGGTTTGTGGACTGGTGCCAGTTTGTGAACTGTTTGTTACTGCTCTGCAATGAGATAAATGCAGAAATTGAGAGGTATGCTTTTAGAAAATTCTACAGCAATTTGACATTGCTGTGACATCTAAGTTCATGATTGGTGGAGTTCTTATTTTACGAGGTTAGACCAGTGTGGGTGTTATTGAACAATAACACACAAACTTGAGTATATGCTATATGATATTTTAAGGTTAGTTTATCCATTGTAATCCCTGTGTATAAATCATAAATATATGGTTGTCTACTATCTTGATAGTAGACCTTCAGAAATTCTGCAGAATGTCAAGGTGAACAAGGTCCTTGTGCACTACACATTAGCGAAGAGTTAATATAGCCCTTTGGAAATACAGTGCCTGTGTACTGCTGCCCTGACTATGTAAATGCACACTATTTTTTTCATCTTTCCTGCTGCTGGGGATCAAGAATACATTTGCCAAATCATTAGCTATAGTCCAAACTGGGTTGATCTAATCCTGGATATCCTGCTGATGGGGATCAAGAATACATTTGCCAAATCATTAGCTATAGTCCAAACTGGGTTGATCTAATCCTGGATAGATATCACGTCTGCCATATCAGCTGCAATTGGGACAACAACCTTGTTAAGTTTAGTCATAAACTATCATCTGTCACAATCAGCCACGTTTTCACAGGGCTGAGGTTTGAAAAGGGATAAGATGTGGACTATTACCCCCACACCTTATAATTCTTTGATGGTGGTGGGAACTTCTGCAATACTCCAGTTGCAGTACTGTCTCTGATATACTATCTTGGCCAGAGGTGGTTTCAGGGGTTTCCACTTCACTCCTCCCTCCCGCCCCCCACCCTAATAACTTTTAATCCAGGGAAACAATGTAAATATTCTGCCAGATGCCAAAGTAACCACAGAGTGGCTTAATAGGCTCAACTGACTCACTGTGGAAGGGCCTGAGCTCAAACTCCATTCATCATTTGTCCTCCAAAACCTCTACTTTGTCTTTTTCTTCCACTTTTATTGATATATAATTGACATACATCATTGTATAAATTTAAGGTGTACAGCATATTGATTTGATCTACACACTTCATGAAATGATTGCCACAAGTTTAGTGAACATCCATAATCTCATATAGATAGAAAATTAAGGAAATAGAAAAACCATTTTTCCCTTGTGATGAGAACTCTTAGGATTTACTCTTTTAGCAACTTTCATATATAAAAAACAGCAGTATACTAATTATATTTATCATGTAATACATTACATCCTTAGAACTTATTTATCTTATAACTGGAAGTTTGTACTTTTGATTGCCCATCCCACCCTCTCTAGCAACCACCTGTTTGTTCTCTGCATGCATGACTCTGTTTAGGTTTTGTAATGTTTGCTTATTTGTTTTGTTTTAAAAATTTCACATGTAAGTGAAATCATACATCATACAATCATATTTGTCTTTCTCTGTCTGACTTATTTCACTTAGCATAATACCCTCTAGGCCCATCCATATTTTTGAAAATGACAAGATTTCGTTTATTTTTTTCTTTTTTTGCCGTACCACATGGGATGCGGGATCTTATTTCCCTGACCAGGGACTGAGTCTGTACCCCCTGCAGTGGAAGTGCAGAGTCTTAACCACTGGACTGCCAGGGAAGTCCCAGATTTCATTCTTTTTTATGGTTGAGTTATATTCCATTGTGTGTGTGTGTGTGTGTGTGTGTGTGTGTGTGTGTATGTGTGTGTATACCACATCTTCATTATCCATTCATCTATTCATGGACACTCAAGTTGCCTTCATATCTTGGTTATTGTGAATAATGCTGCAATGAACATAAGGGTACATATATCTTTTCACATTAGTGTTTTTGTTTTCTTTGGATACTCAGGAGTGGAATTGCTGGACTATATGGTAATTCTATTTTTAATATTTTGAGGAACTTCCATACTGTTTTCCACAGTGGCTGCACCAATTTATATCCCCACAAACAGTGCAGGAGAGTTCCCTTTTCTCCACATCCTTGCCAATACTTGTTATTTGTTGCCTTTTTGATATTAGCCTTTCTGAGAGGTGTGAGGTGATATCTCATTGTGTTTTTGATTTGCTCTTCTCTGATGATTGGTGATGTTGAACATCTTTTCATGTGCTTGTTGGTGATCTGTATGTATTATTTGGAAAAATGTCTATTCAAATCCTCTGCTCATTTTTCAGTTGGGTTGTTTGTTTTTTGATGTTGACTTGTTTGAGTTTTTTGTATATGTTGGATATTAACGTCTTATCAGATACAGCATTTGCAAATATCTTCTCCTATTCAGTAGGTGAAATTTTTTTTGTTGATAGCCTCCTTTGCTGAGCAAGGGCTATTTAGTTTGATGTAGTCCCTTTTATTTATTTTTGCTTTTGTTTCTCTTGTCTGAGGATGCATATTCAAAAAATATGAATAAGACTGATGTCAAAGAGCATATTGCCTATGTTTTCTTCTAGAAGTTTTATCGTTTCAGATCTTACATTTAAGTCTTTAATCCATTTTGAACTTATTTTTGTTCATGGTGTGAGAAAGTAGTCCAGTTTGATTCTTTTGCATGTAGCTATCTAGTTTTCCCAACACCATTTATTGAAGAGGTTTTTTTTTTTCCCCATTGTATATTCTTGCCTCCTTTGTTGTAGATTAATTGCCCATATAAGTGTGGGCTCATTTCTGGGCTGTCTATTCTGTTGCATTTATCTATGTGTGTGTGTGTGTGTGTGTGTGTGTGTGTGTGTGTGTGTGTGTGTGTGTGTGTGTGTGTGTGCACCCTTACCATACCGTGTTGGTTATTGTAGCTTTGTAATGTAGTTTGAAATCAAGGAGTGTAATACCTCCAGCTTTTTCTTTCTCAAGATGTTTTGGCTATTTGGGGTATTTTGTGTTTCCATATATATTTTAAGATTATTTGTTCTAGTTCTGTGAAAAATGCCATAAGTATTTTGACAGGGATTGCATTGAAACTGTAGACTACCTTGCGTGGTATGGTCATTTTAACATTATTAATTATTCCAACCCATGAGCATGGTATATCTTTACAACTGTTTGTGTTGTCTTCAACTTCTTTCATTAGTATCATAATTTTCTGAGTACAAGTCTTTTACCTCCTTAGTTAGATTTATTCTTAAGTATTTTATTCTTTTTGATGCAATTGTAAATAGGACTGTTTTCTTAATTCTCTTTCTGATAGTTCATTGTTAGTGTATAGAAATGCAACAGATTTCTGTATATTAATTTTGTATCCTGTAACTTTACCAAATTCATTGATGAAGTCTAATAGTTTTTTGGTAGCATCTTTAAGATTTTCTATATATAGTATCATGTCATGTGCAAACAGTGACTATCTTACTTCTTTCTTTCTAATTTGGATTCATTTCATTTCTTTTTCTTTTTCTTTTTTTTTTTTTTTTTTTTTTTTGTGGTATGCGGGCCTCTCACTGTTGTGGCCTCTCCTGTTGTGGAGCACAGGCTCCGGATGCTCAGGCTCAGTGGCCATGGCTCACGGGCCTAGCCGCTCCGCGGCATGTGGGATCTTCCTGGACCGGGGCACGAACCCGTGTCTTCTGCATCAGCAGGTGGACTCTCAACCACTGCACCACCAGGGAAGCCCTCATTTCTTTTTCTTGTCTGATTGCTGTGGCTAGGACTTCCAATACTTTGTTGACTAAACATGGCAAGAGTGGGCATCCTTGTCTTGTTCCTGATCTTAGAGGAAATGCTTTCAGCTTTTCACCATAGAGTATGATATTATATATGGCCTTTATCATGTTGAAGTATGTTCCCTCTATACCCACTCTGTTGAGAGTTTTTTTTAATCATAAATGGATGTTGAATTTTGTCAAAAGCTTTATCCATATCTAATGAGATGATCGTAGGATTTTTATTCTTCAGTTTGTTAACATTGTGTATCACATTGATTGATTTGCAGATATTGAGCTTTCTTGTATCCCTGGGATAAATCCCATTTGAATATGGTGTATGATCCTTTTAATGTATCATTGAATTCAGATTACTAATATCTTGTTGAGGATTTTTTGAATCTATGTTTGTCAGTGATATTGGTCTGTAATTTTTTTGTGTTCGTGCTATTTTTTCTGGTTTTGGTATCAGGGTGATGCTGGCCTCAGAATGAGTTTGGAAGTGCTCCTTCCCCTGCAATTTTTTGGAATAGCTTGAGAAGGTTAGGTGTTAACTCTTGTCTAAATGTTTGGTAGAATTCACCTGTGATTCTATCTGGTCCTGGCCTCTTATTTGTTGGGAGTTTTTATTCCTGATTCAATTTAATTATTGATAATTGGTCTGTTCATATTTTCTATTTCTTCCTGCTTCAGTTTTAGGAGCTTGTACATTTCTAGGAATTTGTCCATTTCTTCTAGGTTTTCCATTTTACTCTCATATAATTGTTCATAGTTATCTCTTATGATCCTTTGTATTTCTGTGATTTCGATTGTAAATTCTTTTTTATATCTGATTTTATTGATTTGGGCCCTCTCTCTTTTTTCTCGATGAGTCTGGCTAATGGTTTATCAATTTTCTTTTATCTTTTCAAAGAACCAGCTTTTAGTGTTATTGATCTTTCCAATTTTTTTAAAGTCTCTATTTCATTTATTTCTGCTCTGATCTTTATGATTTCTTTCCTTCCACTAACTTTTGGCTTTCCTTGTTCTTCTCTTTCTAGTTTATTTAGGTGTAAGGTTAGGTTGTTTATTTGAGATTTTTCTTGTTTCCTGATGTAGACTTGTATTGCTATGAACTTCCCTCTAAAACTCCTTTTACTGCATCCCATAGTTTTTGGATCATTGTTTTTTTTTTTTTTTTAATTTGTCTCCAGATATCTTTTGATTTCTTCTTTGATTTTGTCAGTGATCCAGTGGTTGTGTAATAGCATATTGTTTAGTCTCCACATATTTGTGTTTTTTGCAGGTTTTTTGTAGTCGATTTCTAGTCTTACAGCATGGTAGTCAGAAAAGATACTTGATATGTGACCTATCCTGCAGAATGTTCCATTTGAACTTGAGAATAGTGTGTATTCTGCTGCTTTTGGATGGAATGTTCTATATATATCTATCAAGGCCACCTGTCTAATGTGTCATTTAAGACCAGTGTTTCCTTATTGGTTTTCTGTCCAAATGATATGCCCATTGATGTAAATGGGGTATTAAAGTCCTCTACTATTATCGTGTCACTGCCAATTTCTCCCTTTGTGTCTTTTAATATTTTTTATGTATTTAGGTGCTTCTATGTTAGGTGCATATAAATTTATATTGTTACAGTTTCTTCTTGGATTGATCCCTTGATCATTATGTAATATTCTTCTTTGTCTCTTGTAACTGTGTTTATTAAAGTCTATTTTGTTTGACATAAGTATTGCTACTTCAGCTTTCTCTTCTGTTTGTGTGGAATACCTTTTTCCATCCCCTCACACTTTCAGACTGTGTGTGTCTTTAGATCTGCATTTTGTAGGCAGCAGATATATATATGGGTTTTGTTTTTGTATCCATTCAGCCCCTCTATATCTTTTGATTGGAGTATTTAGCCCATTTACATTTAAAGTAATTATTGATAAGTATGGACTTATTGCCATTTTGTTAATTTGGGGGAATTGTTTTTGTAGTTCTTTTTTGTTCCTTTCTTTTTCTTTTGTTCTCTTCCCTTGTGATTTGGTGACTATATTTAGCGTTATGTTTGAATTCCTTTCTCTTTTTTTGTGCATGTATGTATTATAGATTTTTGGCTACCCTGAGATTTATATATAGCAGTCTACATATATATGATTATTTTCAGTTGCTGATCTCTTAAGTTTGAATGCATTTTAACAACCCTTCATTTTTACTCCCCCTACCCCACATTTACTGTTTTCCACATCATATATCTTTGTTTTGTGGATCCCTTAACTACTTATTGTGACATAGATGATTTTACTTCTTTTGTCTTTTAACCTTCCAACTAACTTTATATGTGGCTAATTTAGTACCTTTACTGTATATTTGCCTTTACTAATGAGATTTTTTCCTTTCATAATTTTCTTATTTCTAGTTGTAGCCTTTCCTTTTCCGCTTAGATAAGTTTCTTTAACATTTCTTGTAAGGCTGGTTTGGTGGTGCTGAATTCTTTCAGCTTTCACTTCTCTGTAAAACTTTTGATCTCTCCTTCAAATCTGAATGAAAGTCTTACTGGATAGAATATACTTGGTTGTAGGTTTTCCCCTTTCATCACTTTCAACATATCATGCCACTCCCTTATGGCCTGCAGAGTTTCTGTTGAAAAATCAGCTGATTGCATTACGGGAGTTTCTTGGTACATAACTTGTTGCTTTTCCCTTGCTGCTTTTAACATTCTCTATTTATCTTTAATTTTTGTCATTTTAATTACTATGTGTCTTTGTGTGATCCTCTTTGGGTTGATCCTGTTTGGGACTCTCTGTGTTTCCTGGGCCTGGATGTCTGTTTCCTTTCCCAGGTTAGGGAAGATTTCAGCTATTATCACTTCAAATATGTTTTCTCCCCCTTTTCTCTCTCTTTTCTCCTTCTGAGACTTATGTAATATAAACGTTAGTACACTTGATGTCCCAGAAATCTCTTACACTGTCCTAATTTTTAAAGTTCTTTTTTCTGTTTAGCTTCAGTGATTTCCACTACTCTGTCTTCCAGTTTGCTGATCTATTCCTCTGAATCATCCAATCTATTGTTTATTCCTCCTAGTATAGTTTTCATTTCAGTTATTGTATTCTTTAGCTCTATGTTGTTCTTCTTTATATTTTCTATCTCTGTTACAAACTTCTAATTTCTCACTCTATTCATTCATTTTTCTCCTGAATTCTTTAAGCATCTTTATGATCATTTCCTTGAACTCTTTACTGGGTACGTTGCTTATCGCCACTTCATTTAGTTCTTCTGTGGTTTTATTTTGTTCTTTCACTTGGAACATATTTCCCTGTCACCTTATCTTGCCTAATTTGCTACTTTTATTTCTATGTATTTGGAAAGTTGGTTATGTTTCCTGATCTTGGAGAAGTGGCTTTTTTATAGGAGACGTCCTATGCATCCCAGCAGTGCACTCCCCTCTGACCACTAGAGCTATATGCTCCAGGATTGCCTCCCATGTGGGCTGCATGGGCCCTTCTCTTGTAGTGGGCTGACTACTGTGGGCAGTCTGGTAGGCATGGATGGCCCCTGGTCTTGTTGGTTGCCAGGCCCTGCCTTGTGTTGAGGCTGCTGGCCACTGGTGGACAGGGCTGGGTCATGAGTCAACTGGCTGCAGAGCCCCAGGCATCCTGGGGCTAGTGTTGGCCCACTAGTAGATGGAGCTAGGTCCTGTGGTGGGTGGTTGTGGGGCTATAGAGGGTCCCAGGGCTGGTGTTGACCCACTGGTGGGCAGGGTAGGGGTCAAGTGGGTTCTGGGCCTAGTGCCAGCTCACTGGTGGGTGAAGCTGGGTTCTGGGGTCTGTGGTCGCAGGGCCCTGGGGGTACTGGATTTGGTGTTGGCCCACTGGTGGATGGGACTGGGTTCTGGGTTCTTTGGGAATTCAGGTATTCCTAAGGCAACCTGCCTGCTGGTGGGTGGGACTGTGTCCACACCCAGCTAGCTGGTTGGTATGAGATGTCCCAGTACTGGTGCTGACAGGCTGGGAGTTTGGGCCAAGTCCTGGTGCTAAAAAGTCAGAGGGAGGATTCCAAAATGGTGCTTGCCAGCACCAGTGTTCTTGTGGTAGTAGAAACTCCCCCAAAATGGCTTCTTCCAGTGTCTATGTCCCAAAGGTGAGCTCCAGTTGCTTCCTGCCTCCCTGGGAGGCTCTCCAAGATCAACAGGTAGGTTTGACCCAAGCTCCTTTCAAATTACTGCTTCTGTCCTGGGTCTCATAACATATGAGATTTTGTGTGCACCCTTTAAGAGTGGAGTCTTTATTTCCTACAATCTTCTGGCTCTACCCAAAGTGAGCCCTGTTGGACTTCAAAGCCAAAGGTCCTGGGGGCTCATCTTCCTGTTGCAGGACCCCTGGGCTGGGGAGCCTGATACAGACTTTGGACCCCTTATTCCCTGGGGAGAACCTCTGCAATTGTAATTATCCTCCCATTTGTGGGTTTCTCACCTGGGGGTATGGGTCTTGACTATACCGCATCTCTGTCCCTCTACCCATCTTTTTTTTTTTTTTTTTTTTTTTTTTTTTT
>NW_006788845.1:547712-562876 GCF_000442215.2 Lipotes vexillifer
CAGGCTCCAGACGCACAGGCTCAGCGGCCATGGCTCAGGGGCCCAGCCACTCCGTGGCATGTGGGATCTTCCTAATCCCATGAAGTGTCTCATACCTCCTGCATCGGCAGGCGGACTCTCAAGCACTGCGCCACCAGGGAAGCCCCCTCTACCCATCTTGTTTTCTTCCTTCTTTATATCTTTTGTTGTAGATTTTTTTCTGATACTCTTCAGGTCTTTCTCATCAATAGTTGCTCTGTAAATAGTTGTAATTTTGGTGTGCCCGTGGGAGGAGGTGAGCTCAGGGTCTTCCTACTCTGCCATCTTGGTCACACCCCATCCCCAAACCTCTACTCTAATCAGAGGATGGTGATGGCATTTTGGGTTCTCTGGCGTTGGAGTCAGCTGAAATCCTGTATCTAATGGTCCTTGAACAGTTAAGCCATTTCCTTTCCCCTGGGGCACAATCATCCTGGCAAATGCCTTGTGTCACTCTGGGGAAGGATTGGGGTAGTACAGGCTGTATATACTTGTGATGACATTGTAGGATCTTTCCACAATATGACACAGACTCCACTTCATCCATGGGCTCTGGATATGCCCAATCTGAAAATTGGATGAAGGCCTAGAAATTTCCACTGTGGCAGCTGATGGCAGCCTTCTGCTTTCCAGCACTTGATTTTTTAAAAAAGATTATAAAACCAGCATGATACCATAGGGAGCTTTCTTTTTCTCCATGATCAGTTAGCCAATACCACAGACCCCTGCAGTTCAGCGCCCCTCCCCCACCCCCAATTGCCTCAGACCTTGCAAACTCTTTGGGTAATTACATCCACTTTGCTGTTGATGGTTAAGTGCTGATACCTGCCCTATGTCATTTAAAATCCCATGATCCCCCAATTCTATTAGTGAAGGTTCAATCAGAGAAGCTGAATAAGTAGGAAATACATATCAAGAGATTTATTATAAGGAATTGGCATACATGACCGTGGGGGCTGGCTAGGCAAGTCTGGAATCTGTAGGGAGGCTACCAGGAAGGGTAGGCTGTAAGACTCAGCCATGAGCTAAAGCTGCTGTCTACAAGAAGAACTTCTCTCAGGGAAGCTGCAGTCCTGCTTTTAAGGCCTTTCAACTGATTAAATTATACCTACTCTGATTATCTAGGATAATCTTTCTTACTTAGAGTCTACTGATTATAGACTTTAATCATATCCACAAAATATCTTTCCTCCAACATCTAGATTAGTGCTCTATTGGACAACTGGGGACTGCAGCCTTGCCAAGCTGACATGTCAAAATGACCATCACAGGGCTTCTCTGGTGGCGCAGTGGTTGAGAGTCCGCCTGCCGATTCAGGGGACGCGGGTTCGTACCCCGGTCTGGGAAGATCCCACATGCCGCAGAGCGCCTGGGCCCATGAGCCATATCCGCTGAGCCTGCGCGTCCAGAGCCTATGCTCTGCAACGGGAGAGGCCACAACTGTGAGAGGCCCGCGTACCGCAAAAAAAAAAAAAAAAAAAAAAAAAAAAAAGTGACCATCACAGACCACCCCCTGCCAGCTTGGCACCCATACACATCTCAGACATGTTTAATACACAAATAAAGACAGTAACAGTGTCCTACTCCTATCTAACACGATACAACTATCCTGAGAACAACCAAAAATATACCAACATTTTCCCCAGAAGAGATTTCAAAGTCCTTGGATGGGTGTTCACTCTTTTCTTTGTCTTGTATCTTAAATACCGAGATATTAAGTTAACTTTTTTTTTTTTTTTAATTAATTTATTTATTTTTGCTGTGTTGGGTCTTTGTTCTCTCCCGTTGCGGAGCACAGGCTCCGGACGCGCGGGCTCAGCGGCCATGGCTCACGGGCCCAGCCGCTCCGCGGCATGTGGGATCTTCCCGGACCGGGGCACGAACCAGCTTCCCCTGCATCGGCAGGCAGACTCTCAACCACTGCGTCACCAGGGAAGCCCAACTATTATTAATACATCTGATGTTAGATGCTAAGTGAATAAGAGAAGGAAAATATTATATACTATATTTATATATTTATATTAATAATAAATATAAATTCCATATTTATTATAAATTATAATATGCTATATTATAAATATATTTATTTAAAAATATAATATACATTTAGAAAGTAAATTTATTTAAATAAATTTAAATATCTATATTAAAATATTTTATACAAATTTTATATCATTTCATAACAGAATAAGGAAGAAATACTCATAACTCTTACAATCTTTGTTTCTAAAACTGGTCACATGATCATAGATGGTATGCATAATTATCTTTTCCTATTCATTTTACATTCCTTTTGTCCTCAACAGCACTTTAGTTTGTCTTACTTCTTTGCCTCGTCAAGTCACCCAGACCTTCATTCCTAAAGTTTCTGGGCCATTAGCAGTCCTGCTTGAACTGAGTTGTGGCAGTTTTCCACTGACTTTAATCACAGCACACGGAAGTACTAAGAGAGTCTTAAAGGATCTCCTATATCCCAGACATACTTTTTTCTTATCTCCAGTGTGTAGTGGCAGCCCAGTTTCCCTTAAAAATTAGGATCAATCATCTCACTAGTATGGCAACCCACTTCTTTGCTTGTTGATTCAGAGATGTGAGGAACCCCAAGTGGCTGCGTGGTCCAATTCAACGAAATCATTGCTGTTTCTCCTAGTGGAAGCATTCTTCTCTTTGGAACTAAGATCTCTAGACAAGCAGAGCCTAAAGTCACAGGGAAAGGAAACAAACTAGCAGATCTATGAATCCACTAAGCATCTAGTGGATCACTAGGGTAATGGCTAACAGAGCCACTCCCATTTCCATTCTTTGCTTCCTAGATCCATGAAGCCTGGTTATGGGAAAAACAGCACCATATTAGGGGATGCTGATTCAGAGCACATACAACCTTCTGGAGGAGTTTGCTCCAGCCCCACATGGTATTTTCACTTAGCTGGCACCATAACTGAGTATTCAAAAGGCTGTTCCACTGTTCTCTCAAGTCAGATGCTTTAGGATGACGGAAAACATGGTAAGATCAGTGAATTCCATGACTGTGGGTCCATTATTGCACTTAATTTACTGTGAAGTGAGTTCCTTGATAAGAAGCAATGCTGTGTAGAATACCATGATGGTAGATAAGAATTTTATAAATCCATGAATGGTAGTTTTGTCAGAAGCATGGGGGCAGAGAAGGTCATTCCTTGTCCAGAATAAGGGTCTGTTCCAGTAAGAACAAAAGATGCACCTTCCATAATGAAAGTGGCCCAATGTAATTAATCTGCCACTGGTAGCTGGCTGATTATCCTGGTGAGTGGTGCCATATCAAAGACTAGTGTTGATCTTTGCTGATGGCAGATTGGACACTCAGCAGTGGCTGTAGTCTTGTCAGCCTTTGTGAGTGGAAGTCCATGTTGCTGAGGGCGTGCATCACCGCCATCCCTGCATGATGGCCACGTTGTTCATGAGCCCGTTTAGCCATGAGGAAAGAAGATGCCTGTATCTGCAGAGTGGTCATCTTACCTACTAAATTATTAAAATATCCTCTGCTGAGGTTACCTTTTGGTGAGTACTCACATGGGGCACAGCTACCTTCACATTATTGCCCATTCAGAGAGGTCTATTCACATACCTATTTCCCAAACCTCCTTGTCATTAATTTTCTTCCTTTTTTTTGGGATAAATCAGTCTTTATTGTATCTTAAAATAATTAGTAACATTTCCTACTTCCCCTCTGCTTTACCCACTCCCACTGCCATCCACCACCCCACTTCTCTCTGCTCCTGTTCTCAGCAGAACATTGAAGGTATTATCTGTGACTCGTGGTGTCAGTTCTCCCCTTGGTCTTACACTCGCTCCGTTCAGACTTTCACCTCCACTACCATTGACACTGCAATTGTCAAGATATCCTTGCCATTGATTTCCTAATTGTGTTACTTCTAGGTCCCTGACCACCCAGCCAAATCATTGGCTACAGCCCAAGAACTGGTATAGACTTGTACTTTTGACCATTTCTATTTCCAGACAACATGAACAATCAGGTACACAGCTTGAAGTTCTGCCCATTGGGAGGATTTCTCACCACTGTCCTTCTGAGATGTTCCAGAAAGGGGGCTTTTAATATTATATCTGTCCATTTTGAGGTGGTGCCTGTGTATCATGTATACAGGCACCATCTGTAAACTAGGTTGAGTTTTTCCTTCCTCAGTTAGCTGGCCATAGAGAACTCCCCATGAGGCCAAGGTGCGGGCCTAGAGAAAGAAATGAACGTAAAAGGAGTAGGGGTCTTGAGCACTTGGACTATTTCCTCATGCCACTTACTTGTGACTTTAGGACCTGCTTGAGGCTGATCTCATATATGCCATTTCTATTTTGTAATAGAGTGATGGTTTATACACCCAACTTTATTTCTTGGTGAGTCAGATAACACCCAGTCCATGAAAGCACCTCAAGTGGAATGCAAGGTAACTTGGTGGCCCATGGTTAGGTGTTCAACCACTACTGGGGCCCAGTAGCAAGCCAAAAGTAGTTTTGCAAAAGGACAGTAGTTATTCCTAAAAGATGGCAGGACTTTGCTCCATAGTCCTAAGGCTCCTATAGGCACCCACCAAAGGTTCCAAACAGCATCTCTATCCTCTCCTGACTCTTCAAGCACCATTGGATCTTCTGGATCATATGGCTCACCCTGCAGAAGAGCTTGGATAATAGCTTGGATCTGTTGCAGAGCCTTCCCTTGTTCTGGGTCCTACTCAAAGCTAGTAGATTTTAGGTCACTTGGTAAATGGGTTAGAGTAGCACACACAAATGAAGGATACATTGGCTCTAAAATCCAAAGAGGCCTCCCAGTTGTTATGCCATTTTATTTTATATTTTTAGTGGTAGCAGGGGTCAGATGCAACAATTTATCCTTTGCTTTAGAAGGGATATGTAGACATACACCACATCACTGGACCCCTAGAAATTTTACTGGTAGGAAACTTCTCAATTTTTGTGGGATTTATTTCTCATCTTGTGACATGTAAATGTCTTACCAGTATGTCTAGGGTAGTTGCCACTTCTTCCTCACCAGGTCTAATTAGCATAATATTGTCAATACAATTGGCCAGTGTAATGTCCTATGGAAAGGAAAGGTGATCAAATTCCCTGTGGACTAAATTATGACATATGTCTGGAGAGTTGCTATACCCCTGTGGTAGGACAGTAAAGGTATATTGCTGGCCTTGGTAGCTGAAGGAAAACTGCTTCTGGTGGTCCTTACTAACAGGTATAGAGAAAAAAGCCTTTGCCAGCTCAATAGCTATGTACTAGGTACCAGGGTATATATTAATTTGCTCAAGCAACAAAACCACATCTGATTGCAATTGAAGTCATCACCTGAGTAAGTTTATGATAATCCACTGTCATTCTCCAAGATCCATCTGTTTTTTGCTTAGATAAGTTAAATGGGGATGTGATGGGAATCACTACACCTGCATCTTTCAAGTCCTTAATGGTAGCATTCATCTCTGCATTTCCTCCAAGGATGCTGTATTACTTTTGTTGTACTATTTCTATAGGTAGTGGCAGTACTAGTGGCTTTCCCTTGGCTTTTCCTACTCTAATAGCCCTCTCTCTACAGGATTAAGAACCAATGTGGGGATTTTACCAGTTGCTGAGCATGTATTCCAATTATGCATTCCAGAGATGGGGCAATAACCACAGGATGGGTTCAAGGATTCACTGAGCATTCAAGGACCCACTGGTCCCACTCTGAGAGGGACCTGAACTAAACCTCCATGGATAAGCTCTTGCTCTGACTGGTGGACCACACATTTTGGGTCTCCAGGAGTTAGTGTCAATTTAGAGCCAATGTCTAATAATCCCTGAAAGATATGATTATTTCTCTTCCTCCAAAGAGCAATTACCCTGCTAAATGTCTGTAGATCCCTTTGGAGAAGGCTGGGAGGTAGACTAACAGTATAGGTTTTTGGTAATGTAGCAAAGTGGATCCAGGCTCCCTTTCATTCAAAGTATTCTAAGTCTATAAACTGGCTCAAGTTTAGGATTGACTGAGGGGCTGTAACCATGTTTTTGTCTTTCATATTAGACTTCTGTTCATTGGACCTAGAACTCTTCTGTTTATATCGATCAAGTAAGAATTCAGTAGACTGCACATCTATTTCTTTTCTAGGGACACCATGATCAGCTAGCCAATGCCATGGGTCTCTGAGAGTCAGAAATATTCTGATTACTGCTTTGACTCTGCTGTTCACTACAGTAACCGTGCCCACCTGGTCTTTGGCAACTAATGCCACTGCTTGGGCTCTGCCACCCAGCGTTCCATTATACCCAATACATTTAGAGATCCCAGTTCAATGGTAGCAGTTCCCACTGTAATTTCCAACCTACAGATAAGGGTGACTAATGAACTCTTTAACGATGCTGGGACTTTTCTCATAAATTTATTTCTCATAGTTGTGGGTAAAGGTGTATCCTCTAGACCCTCCTGGGCTGGGGGAATAGGTCTTACATGATAAATTCACTTTAATATTCCCATCTCCCTAAGTCTTTAGATACCTTCCTCTACTGTATACCAAGACAGTTTGGGCATTTCAATTTCACTTAATGTAGGCCATGTTTGGGTCCATGTTTTAGTCAACTAACCAAACAAACTGATAGAGCCTTTCCAAACCTTTCAAGCTAAACTTGAATCCAGAATCTCTGCTTAGTGGGCTCAAATCAATAAATTTGGCCTGGCTCAATTTTATGTTTCTTTTACTTGGATCCCACAGTTAATATTCATCTCCACACACATTCCCCAGATTTCTATCTGTGTAAATTGGAAAACTAGTGCAGTTCTTCTGAGGTTTAGTGAAACTCCTCACAGTTCACCTTTTGTACCTTTTGGCACCTATTGAGATTTGAGTCTAGTTATGGGTTTGGAAGCAAAGAGCGTTGGCAGGGATCCTGAGGAGAGTCAACAGTGACTTGCGAGGCAACCACCTTAGGAAAGGCCATTACAAGTTCTTCAGGCAAAGAAGGGCAAAAACCTCCTTAGGCAGGAAATGTAAGAGCTTCTTCCAGAAAAAGGACTTCGCAGAATGTAGGTGTCCTTAGATTCATTGGGATCCGCTCCTATGCCTCCAGTCCAATTTTCAGGATCCCATTTCTTCTCAATCCATGTCCTAACTTTACCAGAAGACACCCTGCAAGGTTGGGAACACAATTTGTGCGATAACTCAGCCACTCACAGGATACAAGTCTGGGTTTGATTTTCAGAAAGCTCAGCACTGAGACTACAGGAGATAAGGGTTTCTTTCAGGGAGGAGATAGAAGGTTTCAGGATTTTATTCTAAGCTCAGTAGGAACTGTGGAGAGGTTTAGGCAGGGTAGTGCCTGTATTGATTCACAAGTAAAGAAAATTTCTTTAGCATCTGTGTTAAAGATGACTTGGTGAAAATGAAGAGATTATTGTTGTAGTACCCCCATAAGATGGTAGTGGCTTGGACCAGAGTTGTAGCAGTTGAGGTGAGAAGCAGTGGGTCAGTGTGGGATATCCTTTGAAGGTAGAGTCAACAGGAATTGCTGGTAGATTGATTGGCTGTGGAGGTAGCAGAAAGAAACAAAGATGTCTTCTAGCTGTTTGGCTTGAGCAACTGGGTAGAGGCTGGTGACGACTCACATGGAAAATATGATAGTTACAGGTTTGGAGGTGGGAAGAATCAAGAACTAATGATGAGAAATCTTTTAGACATCAGTGTATGGATGTCAAGTAGGCAGTTGAATTCTGCCACTCATTTATCTACCCACACCCAACAGGCTTCTGCTCTCATACAGGCATATTGAAACATCACCAAATTATCCTCAAAATGTCCTTTAGAGTAATTCTTTTTCTGATATGGGACCTAATCCAGTATCATACATTGCATTCAGTTGTGAGATCTCCTCAGTCTCTTTAATCTGGAATAGTTCTTTAGACTTTCTTGACCTTTCATCATGTTGACCGTTTTGAAGAGTGCAGGATAGCGGGTATGTCGACTGTCGCCCTGTTTAGATATGTGTGATGGTTTCTTCCTGGTTAATTTCAGATTCAACATTTTTAGCAGGTGTACTCCATAAATTATGTTGTGTCCTTTTCAGTGCATCATATCAAAAGGCACACGGTACCTCTTTGTGCTGTTCTTGGTCTTGTTTACTTTAATCGCTCTGTTAAGTATTGCCTTCTAAGTTTTGCTACTGGAAGTTTATCATTTCTTCCTTTGTAATTAATAAGTAATCTATGGGGAGATACTTTGTAAATATCCTAGTCCTTACCAGATTTTAACCCCATGGTTTTATCATCCCAATGGTTCTTGCCTAAAGTTTCAATTATTACTTTGAAATTTGCAAAATGATGATTTTTTAGCTAATTCTTCCAGCATTTTTAGTTGTCATGCTGCTGAAAGGAATAGTTACCGGACAACATTGAACTGATATATGTCTCTCTTACTAGACTAGGAACTCCCTGAGAGAAGGCACTGTTTTGTTCAATGCTAGCACAAATGCTGCATGAAAAGTAGATGCTCAATAAATGCATAGTGAAATGAACTGTACTAAAGTCACCCTTCAAGTTGGGAATTTGTTAAAAATACCATCTTCAAAGGTTTAGGTGAGGTCAAAATGAGATTTTGTACATGAAGGAGATTTGTGACCTGTAATCGGTTTTGCAGGTGTGAGCTGTGATCCTTGTTAGGGGCACAAGACACACCTATCTCAATGCACACTGTCATTTAGCCCAGGATTCCTTAGTCCAGCAGGAGGAGGGAAGTTAGTGGGAAGGACTATGAAAATCAACGTCTGAGAGAATGAAGGCAGCAGCAGATCCTCCCTAAGGCTTCACCCTTCTCTCTCCTCTTTGCCTTTTTCACTCTTCTTTGACTTCAAGAAAGAGCTGGGTGGTGCTGATGCTTTGTTGATTCCCTCTCCTCACTTCCCTCCCTCTCCCTTCTGCCACACCACTCTGCCTGTCTCTCCCACTCCCCCTTTTCTAGGAAAGCAGAAACTTTCCTGCAGCTGTCAGGCTTCTTTCTCTGAAGAATATCTCTAATCGCCCCGCCTGATTGGGTCTCGTTAGCGGGCTGGTGGCATTGATTGTACTCAATCAGCATTCTCCTGCCCAGCTGGGAAAATGTCCCATTTATTCCTCCATTTTATCTACTCTTTCTTCTACAACTATTTTACAGTATTTTCCGGGATTAAAGAAAAGCGAGCCCAAAGACCAAAATTTTCTGTTGCCCCCGGTTATGGGACTCTATGATTTTACTTTGCACAAAGCTTTTCTGCTCTATGTATCCCAGGAAATTTCTGGAAGTTCCCAGTGGGCTCTCTGAGGACACTCAGACTCCCCTCCCTGACCCTCACCTGTCGGCAATAAAACCAAAGCTAACAAAAGTAAGCATTTACATACCCATAAGGTTGACAAAATATATTTGCATGATAAACTCATTTGTGCTTTACAACAATCCTGTAGCACAAATGTTATTATCACTATCATCATCCCTATATTGTGGGTAAGAAAACCGAGGTCTAGGAAAGTTAAGGGACTTGCTGAGATCATACATCTAGGAGGTAGCAGAGCTGGGATTCAAACCCAGGCAGCTGGCTGCGAAGTGCTATACTATTCCAATCCTCCAAGCCCCATCCTTGGTCCAGGTGGTGGCAGTCCTGCCCGGTGGCAGAAGGTGTTCTGATTCTGGCAATGCCAGGGTACCCTGGCACTTCCAGCAGACGTCACTCTGCCTATGGCTGGAGCACGCAGCCTTTTGGGAGCCCTGAATCCAAGTCCCCACCCAATCTCTCCCCTGCTGATCCAACACGGTGGGGAGGCACCCATCACCTCACTCCTCTGAGTTAAGGGACCTGGAGAAATGGGTCAGTTTCACCCTGGTGGGAGAAAGGGAAATGATTCAGATCATGATGGGAAATTCCTCAAGGCAGGTGAGATCCAGGTGGGGCACAGAGGAACTCAGGAGTCCTTTCCTGCCTCTGGCATCTGGTATGGAGAGCAGCCTCATGTGACTGACAAGCCACCAGAACTGACATCTCAAGACCTGGGTTCAACTTCCAGGTTTTCTGCCTACTGACTTTGTTACCTTGGGAAAATCACTTACGGTATTTGCCTCCAGTAAAGGTCCCCCTCCACTGGCGACTGAGCGGGCAGAAGCCGAAGACCATCTTAATGTCCCCAAAAGATAATATGTAAATGTGAGAAATGCAATGAGGTTCCGTATTGCGTCATAGTTCTCAGAGTTCTATGGTCCTGCAAAAATCTGCAGAATTTCTCTCAAGATTGAAAAGAAAAATGTGAGCACTTTGGTGTGATTCCACTATTCATGCTCTGATCTAGACTTTTCTACCCAGGTGGCAAACTGCTTGTGTTTACGCACCAGCTCTTTTACTCTTGTTCACGCTGGCAGTACTTTGTGTCATTTGGTTCACTCCTACTTTCCTCAGTTTGGTTATAGCTTCTTTATTGGTCACTATATTTCAAAATAATGTCAAAACAAATCTTTTTTTCCCCTCCTCCCAGTAAATCTTTTACGTTCCACATGAGCATAACATCAGAGAAAGGAGGACTTGTTCCTACCTCCCACCAACTGTGAGCATTTTAGTCATATTGCTGAAAACTTGCCCCAGCTTTCTCATTAGCAGGATAGAGTGATAATATATTTCGTGAGATTTTTATAAGACTTTAGTGCAGTGACTGGGTGTAAAAGTGTTCTTTAAGAATGAAAACACTGTACAGATGTTAGGGATTATTTGTACTTTTATACACTTCCTCACATTTTGTGTTTCATATTCGTTTGTCTTATCACTCACTTACCTGTAAGTAACTGGAGAGTAGAGGAGCCTACCTTATTAATATCAATATTCTCAGTGTATAGCATATTGCCTGGAACAGAGCAGGTGTTTAATACATATTGAGTAGATGGATGGATGGATGCATGGATGGATGCATGGATGGATGAGTACTTGGGGATTAGAAGATAAGAGTGTTGAGCTGAAAAGGGGATACAGGATTTGTCTGACAATGACAATTACAGTTATAATTTACCTTTAACCCTCAACTACCATCTGTGAGGTAGATATTATTATTCCCATTTTACAAATCAGGAAGTTGCAGCTCAAAAAAGCTCAGGCTAGTAAGCAGTAGAGCTGGGATTCAAGCCAGATTCGTGTTCAAACTAAAGACTTCTTTCATGAAGGCAGAGGACAAAGGATTGCAGAACAGAATTTTCTATCAACATCCATTTGAGTCTTTGGATACACCCAGGTCCTTTCAAATTATGTGAACCAATGCATCGGCTGTTTTGTTTCTGTTCATTTGAGTTGAGATTCTGTCACTTGCAACCAAAGAACCTTGATTAATGCACTCCTCCCTACCCATTTCCCCATAGCATGTTCTTATATTTTATTCTAGCATCAAGTGTCTCTGCCTCATAGTACAATTATTTATGCATATCTTTCTCTTCACTAGACCTGGAGACTTCGGGAGGTGTGGTCCATATCTTATTTATTCATTGAAACTCATCTTTGTGTATGGGTCTTCCTGGGTACCAGCAATGTTTACTGATGATATTCAATAGGCATGTCTGTGTTTTAATAATTATAATGTACAACTCTTTTATACTTGGGAATTTGTCTTGATTTCCTGGGACTTATTAAGCACCTACTATATGCCAAAACCTATACTAGCGGACATTGCTAGGTGTAGAGACATAGTATTATCTCTATTTTATCTCTCATAGGTCTCTCAGAACAGGTATCATGTCACGATCTGCCACCATCATTCCCTCTTTCTTCCTTTGGAAAGAACAGCAAGTTGCCTTCAAGCCACTCAGAAGATGATGAAAAAGTTGAATCTTTGTTTTAAAGCCTTGTTAAATTTTCTGTTTAAAAATGTTTTGTTCACATAGTGATAGGAGGTCTTTTAGAAATTGGTTCCGAGGAGCAGTCTTCCTAAGGCAGTCAGTATTCAAAGCAGTTTGGAGAGAGAGCTGGTTGCTAGGGGCAACACTAACTTCTAAGGGGGAATCTCTGCATGTGGATATAAAGCCAATGCCCTGGGGACCCTGGAGGAGTGGCGGTCTTCTCACAGAGGAGCCCATGATCGGAAAGTGGCTGAGAAGCCCCTGTACTGTGCTGGTGACCCTCTTCTGGTGACTAGCCGGCTGTAGGAGTCACCTGCTCGGGGCATGAGGCTATAACCCAAGCATGTAGGTGGCCGCTTTCTTTCCTCCAACAAGGCCACTAGGACTACAGAAGGGCCTCAGATGGCCACATTCACCTTCTCGTGGGGCCCTATTCCATGCAGCAAGGCAGTTCAGATTGGAGACAGGGTGCCGCCTCTCTGGTTACTCATTATTATGATATTTGCTTACATATTTATTTTATTTGTTAAATCATCATACAATAACATGAACTTTTTTCTCTTGATGTACAGTTTATGAATCTTAATACTTGTAGAGATTTAAGTTACGATCACTACCATCAGGATATAGAACAGTTTCATCGCCGCCACCCCCAATTCCCTCGAGTTATCCTTTTACTAAGGCCATACATGCCCCCCCACCTCTGTCCTCTGGCATCAACTGATATGTTCTCCATCACTACGGTTTTGGCTTTTCAAGAATATCATATAAGTGGAACCATACAATGTGGAATCTTTGAGACCAACTCGGAACAATACCTCTGAGAGTCTTCGGGACCGTTGCAAGCACCATCGTTTGTTCCTTTTTATGGCTGTGTAGTACTCCCCAGCACACACGGACAGTCAGTCCTCATTATGGGTGCATTCTATGTCTGCATATTCGCCTACTTGCTAAAATGTGTGACCCCACAACCAAGGCACTTTCTTGGTTATTCACGGACACGTGCTGAGTGGTGAGAAATTTGAGTTGCTTGATGTGCACATTCTCAGTGGAGGTTGCACAAGGCAACACTTTGCCTTCTTGTTTCAGCTCTCAGACTGTAAACAAGTGTTCTTTCTCGTGGGCCCTTTTGTGCCACCTTTTTCTGCATTTTTTTGTGCTTTTCGTTGGTGATTTCGCTGTTTAAAATGTCCCCCATGTGTGGTGTTACAGTGCTGTCGGGTGTCCTGAGCACAGAAGGCTGTGATGTGCCTTATGGAGAAACACGTGTTAGATAAGCTCCGATCAGGCGTGAGTTATAATGCTGTTGGCTGTGAGTTCAGTGTTAATGAACCAACGACGATATTAAATAAGGTGTCTTTAAACAGAAATGAGCATAAAACAAGGTGATGTATTGATCAGTTGATGGAAATATGGTGACCAGAGGCTCACAAAACCTAACCCTGTTATTTCCCTTTGGGACAAAGGTTCAGTGTTTGCTAATTCAGTGTTCTAACTGACTTTATGGAACATGATTACTGTGGATCATGAGAATCGACTGTAATGATGGCATTTATTAAACTGAACTCTGGGCTACTTACAGTCAGTCTCAAGACCCAGTCCCTGACCTCATGGTGGACCTTCCATGGAGGGCCTAAGCTTTGTGTCCTGGGTGACACAGAGCCGGATGGAGATAGCCAGTATGGGTGCAGGCCAAAGACAATGGCGACTAGGAATTAACCAGATGTGGGGAACTCAGGGAAATTAGAGGCTCTGGAGTCCCACAGGTGGAGAGTTGGTGATTTTGGTCAAGTTTACCTATATCTGGGGGGGTGGGGAGGTCTCAGCTGACACCCAGGCTACACATAAAACAGTGGCCAATAGCTAGAGGATCCAGATCATCAAACACTAGATGGTGCAGGACAGATTTTTGGGATCATCTGAATCAGATGTAGGTGGGAGTGATCTGGGAGGGCTTCCTCTTCATCCGGGCTCCAGACTGAAAGTAAAAGCCTTTGCCTTTCCAGTTGCATAATAATGATAATGGCAGTAAATTACTTCTAGCATATAAACTCACATTCTAGTTTACAAAGCTATTTTACATATATCATTTCCATGATTCTTTTCCTTTTCTTTCCAAGACAGATGACTTTTAAATTTACACAGATTATAGGCATAGATAAGATTGGCTGTGGGTGATGAGCAGTCCCGGTGGTACTAATCACACTATCACCCTTGTTTTACCCCAGAGGGTACACTGAGGTACATACAAGTTATACAAGTGATGCTCACTCTAGTTTATGTGTCTAATTTACCACTAATAGCATCAAGGCTGCTTGCCACAAATCTGTGAGTGGTGCATGGTATTGTAATATCATAGTTAAGAACTCTGAATTCTCTCGTATGATTTTCATAACTTTCTGATGTAATTACTGTGCCTAGTTTACACAGGTGCATAATCATTGTCATTGGAGAGAAGAGGTGTCCAGAACACTGGCACGGTCCTTGGTCACTTTAGAAAATGTCCTTTTACCCCATGCACCAGGTTCTCTAGGTCTTTTTTCACCTCCTTGCAGGTCATGAGCTCTAATTCACCAGTCAGAAAAGAAGATTTCTAGAACTCCCATCGTGCATCCCACCCCCACCCTACCCCCCGACCCCCCCAGACAGTGAATGAGACCATCTCTGCAGCACACGCATCTTCCAAATCCAGGTCAGTGAATGAGCAGATGGTCTGATGAGGCAGAGGCAGAGGAGGGCTGGTTCTTATCTGCGGGCAAAAGTGGCCCTATCCTCTGAGATTCTATAACTCTGGAGGAGAGAGTGGGCACTGGAGGAGGCAGATGGGGTGGTCAGAGCCTCGCTTCCTTCTTGGTCACTCCTCTCTCGTGGAGGGAGCTCAGTCGGTGTATCTCTTGCTTCTCTCTCTCCCCTTACTCTCTCTGCCCCAGCGAAGGGGAGCAGACTTATCTGTCTCGTGTTTTGGGGAGAACACATGGGCATGCTGGCTTAGCTCTTACTGGTTTCCTTCCTCTGTTAAAGGTCAGCTGATGGCTGGGAGCCCATTTGCCTTTTGCCCCCCGCCGGTGACACCCATCGTACTTGGGCAGGCCCTCCACCATTACCTCCATGTGCAAAGCCTGCTGGTTTACCCTGCCTGTGATGGCATGGTCACGGCCACCTGACTTGGGGGTCCAGGAGACCCGTTTGCCCCCTCAGCCAGCTAGATCTAACAAAGGTGGCATTTCTAGCTCCCATCTGCCACCATTTGTCTTTTTTCCCTTAGTTTTCTTAGAACGTGGAGGG
>NW_006788845.1:562886-567115 GCF_000442215.2 Lipotes vexillifer
GTATTGGGCACTCCTTTGATGGAGACACAGAGAACAGAGGACTCTTCCACCAAGGAAGCCTGCCACTCTTTTTCACACCTCGTTCTAATTTCACCTATTCTAGGCAGTCTCTCTGGATTAGTTGCAAATTTCTGAGCTGTGGCTTCATAGAATGGCGGGATAATAATGCTGAAAGGGACCTTAGAGATTATCGGGTCCGATTCCTCCCCAGAAAACCTTGCCACTTGGATGGAGAAGAGGTGTGGGCTTCCACTTAGAAGACCTGGTGTGATTTGGGGAAGTGACTTGACCTCTCTGAGCATCAGTTTCCTCACTGGCAAAATGGAGTTAAAACTTTTCTGCCTCTCAGTGTTGTGGTGAGGATTGAATGAGATGGTGCGGGACGGTGCCTTATCAATTTCAAAGCCCATGCAAGCAGAATGGGCTGTCAGTAGTGGCAGGGCTGGGCCCAGAATCCAGGTTTTCCAAGGATCAGTTGTTATAGGGGACAAGTCTGGGGAGACTGAGGCCCTTTCCAGGATACTGAGGAGTGGGGTTAGACAGTAAAAAGCCTAAAGCAAGTACTTTGGGCCATGGTACTCCTGGCCACCACTAGATGTGAGCCGAAGACTGGGCCATACCTGCCATACCCAGAGGCAGCAGCATACCTGCTCCTGGACCCCAGGACCCTGTCATCAGGGGCTCAGGGAAGTCCCTACCTTGAGCCTTCACTTTCAGGCAGAAATTAGGGTCAGCTTGAAATCATGGCATCTCATCTGCTCTTTTATCACGTGACTCACTCCCAAGCCTATAGGAACTGATGTGAAACCAACACTTCCCAAGATCAATTCCTGGACCCCAGCAACCACCCCTCCATTTCCCCCCACTTCCCCACCATCTTCTTGGGACCCAGAAGTTCTTATAAAGATCTGGAAATGATCTTCTCTATGGAGATGGGTGACAGCAGCAAAGCCACTGCTCCTTTCTGGGCCTCAGTTTCCCTTTTTCTTAAGAGGAAGCAATAATCTTTTATCATCTTTGGTACTCCTGTTCATCAGTATCACTATCAGAAATATACTCTCAGTATATCTATCAGTCTTTTATTAAGACTACTTTGTGCCTGGAGCTATACTGGGCATGGTGGGACTACTCCCCAGGGGTGTGTGTGTGTGTGTGTGTGTGTGTGTGTGCATGTGTGTGCGTAGAGCAGCACGTTCTGCTCATATCCAACATACTTGTCCTATGAACACCTGGGTTTACACTAATGATAAATTAGGGGGTAATTATTCTCTTTATAAAAGGATTCATATTAGGATTCCCCTAGTGCATTTATAATGTGATTCAATTTACCCCATATTCAGTCACCATCTATTGTGTGAGGGAGGCCCTCTCTGCATAAACAAGAGCATGTGTAGGCAGTATTTTGAGCCTTATGGAAGGAAAGAATTAGAAATACTGAAGAGGTTTTTATTGCGGATAACAATGAGTAATACTAGTGCCTGGGAACAAAGGCGACTGTGGATCAATTTCTTTAGCCGCAGAAACACCTCGATGCCAGGGGGCTGGGGACGAAGTCCAGCTCCCTGCTCTTGGATCTGACTTGGGACCAAGGGGGACCCAAGTGGGGGTCTGCAGTGGTCGGAGGCCTGGGAGCCAGGAGCTCTGGCTTTGGTATCAGGAGAAATGAAGAGGATGTAGTTTTTTATCTTTCTTGAGATCATTTAAGGCTTGGGGCGCCTGAGCTGAGGTCAGCGGGAGAGACTCTTAAGGAAGAGGGCGTTCCCAGGATAGCTCAGGGTTTAGGCAATGCTTAGCACTTTATAGATATCCTTTTCCTATCCTCCGCGCTCCCCAGAAACCCTTTTCCCAGTGTCTTGGGCTAGGACACAATTCTGAGTTTTTCTTGCCCATTTCTTTGTCTCTTGCGGGATTTTGCAGAGCCATCTGACGATGAGGATCTCCCGTTCTGAGGCTCCCCAGAAGGCGAGCCGCACCCTCTCCCTCGAGCATCTTTTCCAGTCTCAAAGTTTTCATGACCACCAGGGGAAGACAATGCATTCCAAGGTATGGAGCTAGTTTTATTAGGCAGGCAATGGAAGAGTATCACAAATTTGTAATCAGAGGAGTGATGGGGTTAGAGCTGGGTTTTATATAAGAGCTGGGCTCTGATGGGGAGCGGGAGGGGCTCTGAACATGTGGGTGCGGCAGAACTGTTGGAGGACCACTGTGTGGATAAGGTATTGGGGATGAGAAGATGGTATATAGTATGGATGTGAGGCCCAGTGGAGACACACCTGGCAGGTAACTGGAGTGAGGGGCAGAGATGGACTTTCAGATGCTTAAAGACTATCCCTGACCCTTTAATGTCTTCAAGAAAAGCATCTCCATTCCCTTCGCCTGGCTCCAAAGGTAACCGACATCTTCCTTCATTCTTGAGCACACTTCTGACCCCTGGTCTTCCAAGCTGTGCCCAAGCAAGGGTCAGATTTGCCACCATTAGTTAATGACCCCATTGATATACTGAGACCTGGAGTAGAAAATGCCACCCTGGAGTCCACCCTGGAGTTTCTTGGGGCCCCTCCCTCTCCCTGTGTCACCACTTCTGCCTGGCATCAAGGGTCCTGAGGAGGGCTGGACAGCTGGCTCAGACCTGGGGACACCTACCACAGACCCCCTCCCCAACATTGGGCATCATCAGAAGAATCTTTGGTGTTGCTGACCAAGTCAGCAGGGGCTGGGAGGGAACCTGGAGCTTTATTAACTAATCTCCGGTACTTGAGTAATTTATTATGTTTAAGCTGGTGCCATCAAGTCTCTCAGCAGTGCCCACGTGCGCTGGGAAATAAATCAAAGGCTGTCCACAGATACTTGGATCATCTGTGTGATTGCTGGGCTGGTGAGATGGAGGTTTAAGGCTCTCTCTTCTTGCAAATTGGAAATTAGGAATTAATAAGACAGCAGGCCAAAGAGTGCGGTGGTGGTGGCGACTTGCCTTCAGGGCCAGGACTGGGGGAGGGAAGGCCTCTGCTGTGAGGGCGGGTAGGAGCGGGTGGAACCCAGCCAGGGTCTCCACGTGGCAGCCAATCCAAGGGTCCTGGCGGGGCTGGGCAAGGGGGCTCTGCCTTGGCCTGTGGTGTAGGTAACAGGGATTTTTCTGCCTCCTGAAAGAAGTTAACTGGGGAATGGAGAGAACCCTAGCCTGGGAGCTGGAGGACTTGCTTGTGGCCCCAGCCCTGCCACCACCCACTGTGTGACATTGGACAGGCCTCGTCCTCTTCTGGGCTTCTGTCTCATCAGGAAGATGAGGAGGGTGGACTCAGGGTTCACGTTTCCATTAGGCATATGGGAATGTTTGATTTCTTTGAACGTCCGAAGAAAAAAATGAACTTTTAGGTTGAAGAAATGTTATGGATGTGGTATAAATCTTTTCATCTTTATACCAAAGCAGTCATAAAATGTAAGTTTTAAGATGGATATTTTTGTGGGTGAAGGCAGGGGCCCAGGGAAACCTGTGCTGGAGCCTCTGTTGGACTAGCTGACACCCAAGGCCCTCCCTGTCCTAATGGCAGCGGATTTCCAAAACCCTTGTCAGCTCCTGGCTCCAGCTCTGAATTGCTTCTAGCCCATGAGCCCCTCAAGAGAAGGGCCTGCGTCTTGCCCCGTCCACCTGCCCTGCTCCTGCAGCAGGAGCTCCAGGTCCACGGAAAGGCCCACCATCTACCTGAGAGGTGAGTGTTGGTGGACCCAGGGGAGGAACCCAGGCTTTCAGGCCCCCCAGTGCCCCAGGCTTTGATTCCTCACCGATGTCCAGGCAGAGACACATGAAACGTCTTCTTCCACAAGTCCCTCCATTTAGGCCTGGCCGTTGGGTGCCCTGCCTCAGCCCTTGGACCCAACCCCAGCCCTGCTTTCTGCTTTTCTGCCCCCATGAACTCTTCTAGTAGGGCCCAGGGCAGGGCTCCACGCAGCCTCCGCACGGCAGCGCTGCCTCAGTGATCAGTCCTGGAGGGGCCACAGCCTTGGGGGCCCAAAGCCAACTGAACCCCCTCAAGAGCCCTGGCCTGTAGCTGGGTGGCCTCACCACCAGGTGGCAGACTTGCTCTACACAGATGCCTTGGCTGGAGCATTTGCCTGGCAATGGCGAGGGGTGTGGAGGATGCCAAATCAGCCCGCGGCCCGGGGACAGTTGAGGCCTTTGTGGGTGGCTTCAGAAGCAGGGCTGAAGCCTCTCAACTTGGCATTGGATTCCT
>NW_006788845.1:567440-575514 GCF_000442215.2 Lipotes vexillifer
TGCTGAGATTCTGGCTCCAGGGGCACCTTGGTCTCCTGGAAATGCCTCCAGGCTGCTGTCAGGTATCTGACCACAGAGCGCCCCCTAGAGTACGGAGGGCTGAGTTGGCACCCTTTGGATCCGCGCGTGTGTGTGCGCGTGTGTGTGCGTGTGTGTGTGCGGTGTGTGTGTCGGTGGGAGAGAAATGGACCTCTTCTCTTCCCAGGCATCCCAGGGCCCTGGTTCTGGAGAAAAAGGTAACTCATCACCCCACCACTTAGACTATTCCTGCTCTGGGCAGGGCAGCCTGAGTGGTCTTCCACCTCTGCCTGCCCCTCTGACCAGCCTGGGGAGCGGTTCCGTCCTCCAGCACACTGGGCTCTCCCTGAGGGGCCCCGGGAGCCAGAAGTGAGGCCACACGGAGCCCAGGCCCTCTCTTCACCAGGAGGGGAACAGGAAAGGACCCAAGCCCGGGTCAGTTGAGCGCCAAGGAGAAAAGGTGAGAGTGAGAGGTGAAGGAGGAGCTGGCCCTGCAGTAGGAGTGAGGCAGCTGAAGTCCCAGCCTATCTTCCTGGAGAAAGGGAGTGGGTCCCGGCCCAGGAAGTGGGATGGCCCAGCCTTGCCTGGCACCGCTTTTGCTCGGGAAGGACAGGTTCTCTCAGGGCCTGGCATCCTCCTGGGGTTCCTGAGTGGCGTCCAGAATGCCCTATCACCAGCCAGGCCCGAGCCCCACTCAGCAGATGACTCACACCCTTCATTCTGTGAGCTTCATGCCTGTCACTCAGGTCAAAAGCCCAGAAATAAACCCTGTCTCCCTCATCTTGCCCGAATTCACCCTCCCCCTGCTTGGGCTGGTTCCGGGGCCCGCCCCAGTCCTTCCTTTCTCTCCTCGTCTCTGCTTCAGTTTTAGAAACAACAGGGATTTGTATGGGCCATGCCCTGTGTTCCTCCATGCCAGTAGCATCAGATTTTGAGACATTATCTGACACTTCACATCAGTACTCCCCTGGACCCGCCCTCTGTGGGCATTGTGGCTCCTTGGGGCAGGAGGAATCAGCTGGGCCTGGCAGGGGAGTCAGGGCGGGCACAGATGCTCAGGTATCCCTAGGTCTCTCGCCTTTACAGTTCACATGGTCAAGTCTGAGCCAGAGCCCGAGAGACACAGAGGGAGGAAAACAGAGGCAGAGAGGGAGGGGCTGGGAGTGGGGTGAGCTAGACAGACAGAGAAAAGAGATGTTGGGAGGATGCAGGGAAAGGTGGAAGATGGGGAAGCAGAGGAAGAGAAAGACAAAGATGGAGACAGAGACAGAGATAAGAGAGAGAAGAGAGAAAGAGAAAGGAAGGGGACAGAACAGAATAACCATGCCCACCAGAAAAGGGGGAAAAATGGAAATGAGATTAATTGCAAACTAAGGAAGGAGGAACACAAAAAGAAAAAAAAAACCCAAAAGACAGAAAAGGATAAATACATAGACATACACAAACATGGGTGTGAATGGTGTGTGCTCATGGGAGCATGTGGGTGGCCGCACACACACACACATGCAAACACACACACACTGCTTCTGGTCACTGTTCCGGCCCATCACTACTCCTCCCTTTGTGTCTCCATCCCCTTGACCCGCTTTGGGCTCCTGAGAAGGGTGTGGCCCTCCAGGTAACACCTCTCTGGTGACCTGCCCCCCCCCCCTGCCAAAGATGCCTCCACTTAGGCTAGGATGCACAGAGGGTCCAAAATCTTTATGCCTCACACTTGTCACCCAAAATTGGATCCAACCGCCTCTCTCCCTTCTTCACTCCTTCCTAGTTTCCTTAGTAACTGACAGTTCCCCAGTGAATTCCAGACCCCGGGTGACAGACCGCTGTCACTGTCACAGAAGCGCTTTCTCTCTCTTTCTCTAAACTGTCCCCCCCTCCACTCCACATAGATTCACAGACTTGGGTGGGGGGTGTGAGGATGCCTGCGTAGACTCAGGGGTAATTAAAACATGTACCATTTATTCCATAACAGGGAGCAGAACTTTAATTACTCACTCTGAGGGTGAGGGCATGAGTGAGACGTAGCTACTGGGGGGATCTGTGGGGGCGGGCTGGGCACGTGTCTGCTTCTCTTCTTTCCTTTGCATTTGCCCACCTTGGACTGGAGAGCGGGGAGGTGGGTCTGGGGAAGCAAGGGCTTGCTTAGTGAGTGGTGGGAGAAGCAGAGGGTGAAACCTGCCTGTGTTCATTAAGGCAACACAAAACTGGGAGCCGTAATAATAATTAAATTAATTATAAAAGCAATTTACTTTTGAAAATTTGATTTGACAGCTTACTAGTGGCTGCACTGATCTAGCAGCTCGGGCTTAAAAATAGTCAGAACAAAAAAACCAACTCGAAGAACCATCAGCTAATTTTAATTAGATGCCAGGATTGGTAAACAAAATTCTGCACCACCCTTTCATTGTGGCTGACTTCGATTTAAGGAGATGTCGGGATTGATTCTGGGAAAGGCTGGGGAAGGGAAGTGCCTTTGGGAGAGGGGATGGAGGCTCTGGGGGGGTCTGAGCAAAGGCAGCTCCCCTGGGGGCTGGTCCCTTCGTCCCTACCCATCTGGGGAGTATCTGCTCGAGGGGACACTGGCAGCTCCTCCCCGCCTCGGTGACTTGCTGCATGACCTTTGCTGAAGGCGGAAGTGGCTCTGCTGTGTGATGGTGCGTGCGTGCGTGCGTGTGCGTGCGTGTGTGTGTGTGTGTGTGTGTGTTGGAGGGGGGAGGGCACACTGACAGCATTCACTGAACTGGAAGAGACAGCTAGAACGTTAGCCACACTCTTGCTTCTCCTGCCTGGGTTCCCGAATGCCTGAGGGTCTTAGGAAGCCGACACATTTTCTGCAAAGCTGTGATTCTGGTAGGAGGAGGCTGCCGTCTGGGGACCTAGGTCTCCAGGCACTACCCAGACGCCCTCCCTCCCAGGGCCCGTGTGACTCTCTTTAGTCCCCTTCTCTCCCCAGAAGTGCACACGTCCCCCGTTTCAAAAGACGGTGTTCCTGTTTTGTGGTATCTACAAAACAGAAATAGAGTCACAGATGTAGAAAATAAACTTACGATTACCAAGGGTTAAGGGGAGGGAGGGTTGGTGGGGAGATTGGGATGGACATATACACACTACTATATATAAAATAACTACCAAGGACCTACAGTAGAGCACAGGGAACTCTACTCGGTGTTCTGTAATGGCCTATATGGGAAAAGTAGCTAAGAAAGAGGGGAGAAATGTATATGTGTAACTGATTCACTTTGCTGTACAGCAGAAACTAACACACCATTGTATATCAACTACACGCCAATAAAAATTAAACAAAGAGTGTGCTCCTGCCTTGGCCCCAGCCCCTGCCTCAGGGTGCTGTCACCCTGGGCCCACTGCTTCTCTCCCCCGCAGACTGGGAAGCCCTCCCCGCCCCAGCCTCCTCGGGCAGGAACTTGACCCATGCCCGGGTCCCACCGCCCCGCATCAATGTTGTTGACTGGAACCGAGGACCAATCTTTTTTTTTACATCTTTATTGGAGTATAATTGCTTCACAATGGTGTGTTAGTTTCTGCTTTATAACAAAGTGAATCAGTTACACATATACATATATCCCCATATCTCCTCCCTCTTGCTCGAGGACCAGCCTTGAACTTTCCGACCACCCCTTCCAGCTAACGTTTGATTACACACCTCTCTCTCCCTCTCTCTCTCCCTTAAACCAGTACTGCCACTCTCCAAGCACCCCCTCTAGTCCTCTGCAGGCCTACCTCCTCTCACGGCCATGCTGACATGGCTCCCTGGAATGTCACCAAGCATCTCCTGGCCTTCCTCATCTCCTCTGTTCCCTGCAGTGTTGGCAACTGTTGACACCCCACACCCTAGCCACCCGTGGGTTGCAGGTTGTTCTTATAGGGTCACCCTCAGGATGTCGTCACCTGCCTTCACTCATTAAGTTTCTGCTGAGGCTGGCTGACTCAGCCTCCTGGCAGGGCAGGTGTGGCCGGGGTTGCAGACCTGGGCCCCGCCGTGCGCAGCTTAGAGTTCAGAGCACAGTAATTTTATAAGCTGCCCTGCGCCTGCCTTGCTGCTCTGGTCCCTTTTGTAAATCATCCAACAGGCATTTCCACTTGAAAATCCCTCTTCTTTCAAAATCTGTGTTTGAAACTAGATCCTCCACCCTCTCCTGCCCCACCACACACACACACACACACACACACACACACACACACAGACACACACACACACACAGACACAGACACACACACAGACACACACACAGACACAGACACACACACAGACACACACACAGACACACACAGACACACACACACACACAGACACACAGACACACACACACACACACACACACGGAGTTTTCTCCTAACAGCCTGATTTCTAGGCGGCTCACCACACCTCTCCCATCACCCAGGTTTTCCCTAAGCCTTGGTGCCATCCTCTGCTGCTCCCTCTTCTGGGTTATAATCAATCAGCAAGTCCTCTGGCTTTTTCTTTCCAAATCCCCCTCCCCTCTGTTCCCTGGGGTACTCCTCAGCCTGGGGGCCAGCCTACTCTCCCCCAGCCTGAGTGGCGTCGATGACCTCTAGCTCCTCCCCTCTGCACCGGCCGCCACCACAAGCCCCTTGTGGTGGAGCCCATCGGGGTGTTTTCTGCTGTGATCTCACCTGTGAGTATCCAGGCACCTGTCCCTCAGCCCCTGCGCTGAGCCTGATATGGGGCCGTATTTGAGAAGATGCAGAGGAGGGACGCAGGATGGACACACCTGCATCCTGAGAAGCCAAGAGCCCTGAAGCCGAGGACAAGCAGCTGGGGGGGAATTAAAGTCACAGGAATAAGGAGAACCAAGGATGTGGAGTGTCCTGGGAAGGTGGGGTCCCTGGGAAAGAGGCTGGACGTGAGTCATGGGCAGGAACCTCAAGGAGGGGAGGGTAAATCTGGGGGAGAAAGCAGGAAGGAAATGAATGAGAGATGGAATGGAGCCATTTTCTGTGGAGCAAAAATTGGGATTTGTGGTCTAATAAGAGGCTTTGACATTGAGAGAGTGCTGGAAGGTTAGGGCTGCGCAGACACCAGAGGAGGGAGAGGGAGACCCTCGAGGCTGACCGGGAGATGCAGGCCCTGAGCATCTCAGCAGCCTCACCCGGAGGGAGGGGCCTGGCTCGAGGCAGGATATGGAGTGAGTGTGTGTGTGTGTGTAGTGGGTGAAACAGTTCTGACCTCACTGATTACAAGCTGCGTGACCTCAGACAATTACTAAATCTCTCTGAGCCTCAGTTGCATCATTTATAAAATGAAGATGATTAAAGTAAGATCATTGCAAGGATCAAAAGAAAGAACAGGTGTGAAGCCCCTAGCTGACTTCCTAGAACATAGCCCTGTATTTAAGGAATGTTACATTAGACTGTTATTCAACCCCATCTCTTCATGAGTCCTAATTTTCTTGCTCCGTCTTTTCCCTTCTTCCTAAACAACAGAGCTGGGCCTGGCAGAACCGGAGGGACCCTAGAGATAATTTGGCCCAACATCCTCACGTCATGGGTGGGGACACAACATCCAGAATGTGTAGGAGACTTGACCAGGGTGTCCTGGGCATTGGTTCAGAGCTGAGGCTGGACCCAGGCCTCTGGACTCCCATTCCAGGGCTTTCTTTGCCCAGGATGCCTCAGAGTTTTCAGTTTAGGCTAATTGTAGGTATGAACTGATGAGACAGAAGCTGCAGTGGGGACCCCAAATTTCAGCCCTGCCTGTGGGGTGCCCAGCTTGTGGGCAGCAGCTATGACATCCCCCCCGGGGTCACCACGTCCTGGCGTTGTCAGGGCAGGGTCTGCCTGGGGTGGCAGGTGATATTCGTCACAGAGAACGGTGAGGCACTTACAATCTTCTGGCTGAAAATCCTTCACGGTCTCTGTTGATGCACGTGGAGGGAGAGAGGGAAGAGAGCAAAGTTGCCTCGCCCTTGAAATCCCTCCATATGCTCCAATCCAACTGGCAAGAAAACACCATCCACCCTGGCCCTGTCCAGGCTCTGCCAGCAGACACAGGCAAGGGCTGGACTCACCCTGAGATGCGTGAGCTCACTATCCAGTACCTGGGTCCAGCTAGAGGGCAAATGCAGCTAGAGGGCGAATCCTAGCTCTGCCTTGCTGTGTGGCCTTGGATAAATCACTTCACCTCTCTGGATTCCACCTCCCTCACATGCAAAATAAAAGGATCAGAAAATCTCTAGTAGGCTATGATTCTAAGCCTTTGGGAAAGCCCTTGCTAAAGGATGTCTACCATTTGATCCCTTGGGATCCCTTGGGTGGGTACTTTCAGAAAGCGGTATGGATAACCCTGGCGGGGGGCCTGGCTTCAGGGGTCAGGTAAGGCAAACTCACCGGAGGCCCAGCTCGGTCTGATGGAAAGAGGCTGGGAGCCAGGAGAGTCAGTCATTGGTCTACCCTTGACCCTTGCGTGACTGTGACCTCGATTTCTCATCTATAAAATGGGAACATTGTATCTACCTGAACTAGCTCACTTTGAAAGCCAGTGAAGATAAAAGCAAGGTATGGGAAATGTTGAAAATTCTGTGTTTCGTTCATAATGAGTAAAAGTCAGCTGTTCTGACTCCAAGGTGGAAAAGGAAGGACAGGCAGAGACAGGCTGGTACAGACTGCTAAGTTTCCCCTGTCTGGGGAGATACTCTAGGAGCGGATCCTGCCATGTCCTTAAGCCAGGACCCGTGGCTTCTCGCCCAAGCAGGGGCCCCGCTAGTCAAGGGCTGAAGCCGGGACTGCGCACACAGTGCCTCCCAAGATTCTCCCCCTCTCCTCTCTAGGCAGATCCCAGAGGATGACTGGGAGCTCTGTTTTAACCGTTTCTGGGTCTCCTGAGGGTCTGAGCTGCTGAGGACTGTGCTCGATGGCTGAACATCACCCCAAACACCCCGGTTCTCTCACAGATGCATGGAGTTGGATGGGGCCACGCCTGGAAGGTCGGGAGAGCCTTCTACGGCAGCAGGGAGGGTCACCTTCAGGCACAGACCTTCTTCCAGTGGGAAGGAGGCTGCAACGGGCTGGTTTCTTGGGACTGTCCCACCTTCCTATCCTCTTACCCCTGCCCCCCAGCTCTCAATGTTCTCCAGGCGAAGAGGTCAGGGGGTTGGAGTGACCAGGGTTGGGTCAAGCGCTACAGCCCAGGTAATCTCCTTCCCTCAGAACTGCCTGCCCCTCTCCACCATCCTTGGGGAGAGCAATCCCTGGACCAAGTGGCAGCGGTCAAGAGGCTCTGCATGCATTTCTCTGCAGTGCTGCGTTTATGAGTGAAGGTGGATGTGTCAGAAAGAAGTGGAGAGCCGAAGCTGAAAGGAAGGGCAAGGGAGAAAATAAAAGGGTTAGGACAGAGGCAGAAACCCAGGAGACAAAGTAAAGGCTTCTTAACCAAACTGATGGCCTGAACTGGGTGAACGGAAGAGTGCTCTCACCACTTGGCCCCTTGGTGGTCCAGCGTCCAGGGTGATACAGAGCATCCCAGCGGGGGAGGGCCCTGAGTGGCTGAAGCTCTGAGGCGCGGTGAGGCATTCTCAGTTCCTCTGTGAAGGGGGAATAGAAGCAAAACCATATCCTGAAGCTGCTCAGGAGGCGCTCAGTGAACACACCAGAAAGAACTATCAAAGGCCAAAGGATATAGGATCAAGGAAAGCTCCTCTGACAGTATTTGGGAAAATGAAGCTCAACGTATTCCTCCCCCTTTTGTGCTTTGAAACCTGCAAAAATTATGCATGCCTGATGTGAAACATTCAAACAATAGACTGAGAATAGCTCATGGTGGACGCTCAGTTTCAGAACCATCCCCATCCCACTCCTGTCCCCAGACGCAAGCACTGTGGGTGCCTGGTGTAGATTCTTCCTTATGTCCCACCTTTAAAACTATATTTGGAAATGGGGCTTCCCTGGTGGCGCAGTGGTTGAGAATCTGCCTGCCGATGCAGGGGACACGGGTTCGTGCTCTGGTCCGGGAAGATGCCACGTGCTGCGGAGCGGCTGGGCCCGTGAGCCATGGCCGCTGAGCCTGCGCGTCCGGAGCCTG
>NW_006788845.1:575619-605263 GCF_000442215.2 Lipotes vexillifer
AAAAAAAAAAAAAAAAAAAAAAAAAAAAAAATATATATATATATATATATATATATATATATTTGGAAATAATAGCTAAGTATATCTAGAACTTTCTATATGCTGGACACTGTGCTAAAGTTTTACATGCATTATCTTATTTGAAATAGTGTAGCCAGGCACACAGGTTTTTTTAAAAAAAATAGGACTATATCAAACATATTGTCTGTGGCTTGCTTTTTACTGAATGTGTTTGCATCTTTCATGGCAGTGTCTATTTCTCCATTTGATTCTTTTTACCAGATATGTCATATTCCACAGTATGGCTATACTATGGTTTATATTATGATTCCTTTATTCACAGATATTTATGAGCTTCCATTTTTATTATCGTAAACAATGCTGAATCAAACATCCTTAACACTTATGTCTTTGGGCGGAAGGTGTAAGGATTACATGGGATAATGCCTTGAATGGTACTCTAGACCAAAAAGCATGTGCACTTCTTAGCTTGTGAGATCTTTGCACATTTGCCCTGAGCATTCTTTGTCTGGGGGTTTAATCCTGCCTGAATTGGGAGGGGTAGAGATTGGCCGAGCTCTGGCCCTTCTGTTCTGCCCTTGGATTAGGTGACCCACAGATGAACAGCAAAAGGGTGAGAGGCAAAGGGTGCCCGTGCCCACCATCAGACCAGTCAGAGATGCCCCCATCCAGGGACCTGGAGGAGGCACTGGGCACTCAGATCCTCAAAGCCCTTCTGACCAAGGCCCAGGGAGCCAACGGTAGCTCGTTTGCCAGATACTGCATTCGGAGGGCAACCCGAAGCCAAAGGATAATCCACAATTAATTTCGTCTTTGTTTGGAATTCACAAAATGATTAGACTTTCAAAAGACATTGACCTACCCTTAGATGCTTGAATTTGAGATTAAAAGGGTTTATTTTCATCCCTGGAGTATGTTCCTGGAGTATCCCTTATCATGCTGGGGAAGGGGAAGGCTGCGGCTTCAAAACCCACAAAGCTGACCCGTGTGGGTGCCATGAGGGCATAGACTTATTCGGTTGTGCTTATTGCTGTATCTACAGTGCCTGGATCAGAACCTGACACCCACAGTGGGTGCTCATTACATATTTATTGAACGAATACAAAGGCTTTGGAGGCAGTATAGAGTAACTGAGATCCCAGACTCTAGATTCAGACATAGACCCTCAGACTAGCTGTGCGATTCTGAACAGTTTAGAGTTTCTCTCTGAACTTTGGTTGCCTCATCTATAAAATGGGAATCATAATGTTCCCTGACAGTACCAACCTCAAAGGGTTGTTGTGAGGGCGATATAATAAAATTATTAATACCATTCATTATTTTAATGACAACAAACAGCCCAACTTCACAAGAGTTTCTCCTTCTTTCCCCTCTGATCTCTATCCCAGCTCATCTCATTTCTCTCAAACATTGTAACTGTCCTATAATGTCCCCCACATAACACTTTCTTCTCTCTCTTGGGGACCAAGTTCAGGGTGTTGTACCCTATGGATCAGTGGGGCAATGAGGCCGTGGGGCAAGGTGGTAGGTGAGGGAACATGGCCACCCTCGCCATCTGTTCTCCGCAGAGCGTCCCTTGTTCCTCCACTCCCATGTCCTTGTGCCTCTTTTCCTGCCCCTTCATGTGTCCCATTTGTTCTGATTTCAGACTGCCTGGGGCCCTCTGCAGGCTGGGCATTTCCAGCAGTTGAGCCGGCCCCTCACTCTGTGGGCCCTGACTCTGCTTATGTTCTAATCACTGGGTGCTGGAGACCCCAGTTGGCATATTCATAGGTGTGAGGAATCTGTGAGCAGGATGCGATGACTCTTCTCAACTCATTCTAGAAAACAGGGACAACAGTCACCATTACTGAGCACCTGCTATGTGCCAGGCACTGGACCAGGGGGGTTCACTTGTGGCTGTTACCTGACTCACCATCTGAGGTATAAACACGAGAAGAAAACACAAGGTTACCCAGCTGGGAGAGGTCAGAGCCCAGGTCTGCACCTGGCTTAGGGTGTGACTGGGTGTTCTAGAGTGAAGAGGTTTGCTCCCTGCAGCTGTGCTTGCTATAGGCACCTCCTCTCTCAGCCCTGGTCGCCTCACTCTGGCAGCCCCATCTTCCAGGGCTATACGTGGCCCTGAAAGAAGAGAGGCTGAAATCTTATATAATTACCCAAATCATGGCTCCTAAATGAAGCCTGATTATAGTGCTAAAGCCCCTTTCTGCAGTGAAGCCCTGGCTCTGCTGAATAGAGCTGCGACCACTTTGTGTGGGATTTTTTTTTTTTTTTTAAAGTGAAGGAGATGGCTTATCCGCATGCAAAGTAGGTTCGAAACTTAGCAAAGATCTTTTCAAACACTTGGCTTTTTTGAAGTCCTGCTACGAAACTCCTTTTGTTTCTCCTGCCTTTGCCTCTTCCCTCCCTCCCTTCTCCTTTTTCCAGAGGCTCAATGACGTCAAATGGCTTTAAGTGACAGCGACAGTGAGGACGGCCAGCGATAAGCTCAATTACAAATGATGGTGGGCTAGCCCAGCTGGGGCCAGGGTGCCTTGTTCAGCGCCTTCCAGCCCCGAGCCACCTTTACAGTGTCATGGGCACCTGACTCATCTGCCTGAAAAGTGTGTACTTCGCCCTGGGTCCCACCTGCTCAGATGGGGGACACGGGGATGGCACCCATGCCTGGGAGCCATTGGCTTGCCTTTGTGGTTCTCACTGTTAATCCAACTTGCAAAAGGCCTCTGCTCCAGAGGGAAGTCAGCTCAGCTGGAACGGTTTGGTGCTTTGCCTAATGGCCTGCTATGGGGGTGTTCATTTTCTTCCTTTTGCTTTTGTTTCTCTAGCCCTCCAGCCCCACCCTCACCAGCTGTAGGTAGAAATCAGCAGAAGTTGTGTGGGCACTAAGGGTAGTTTTCAGTAGGATGGTATTTACAAAGGTGGCCACACCTGAGACCAACTGAGACCCTCACCCCACTCTTACATTGCAGGTAGAACGAGGGGGCATTTCTGGCCCCATTTAACAGCGAAGGAAACCAGGTCTCAGCAGCTTGGTGAGATGACTGCCGGCACTAAGGTCTGCAGAGTCCGATGCTGACAGGAGGGACTGGAATCCATCCCCTGTCTCTGGACCTCTTTTCCAGAGCTCCAGAGGAGGAAACTGGGGTGTGTGTGTGTGTGTGTGTGTGTGTGTGTGTGTGTGTGTATCCTCACCAAAGGAGAGGCTAGTGATCACAGTGACTTTGCTCTGTGCCCAAGTGATCAGTGGGGTTCCCACTCTGAACCACTCCTTTCACCCATACCCTGCCCACTCTGGACCTGAAAGGAGGAAATTCCCATTCTGTTATCCCTGCCATCTTTCTCCTGACGTCTGAGTCCATAGTATAAGTCATTTTCCAGGAGGGTGGGTGTCTTCAGAGGTATTTGGAAGAAGCATTGCCGTAGGCACTTCCGGGGAAGTGGGAGGAGCCGGCGTAGGGATGTTTCTTTCATTACATGAATAGTTATTGAGGACCTACCATCTGCCAAGATGCTTCTAGGTGCTGAGGAAACAACAGAAAACAAAACAGTCAAAACTCCCTGCCTTCACGGAACGTGCACTCCAGTGAAGGATCCTGACAATGAACTAGATGAATAAGTAATTAAAAATGGTGATAAAAGCTGAGACAAAGTAGAACTGGGAAGAGGCGTAGGGGTGGCTGGGATTTTAGACGGAGGAACTAAGAAGTCTCACTGGGAAAGTACTGTTGAAATTCAGGCCTGAGAGAGAGAGATGTGAAAACATCTAAAGAAAATGTTCTGCGCAGGGGAAACAAGTGCAAAGGCCCTGAGGCCCAGAGGGCATCTTATGTGCTTGGAGAGTAAGAAGGAGATGCTGTGATCTGGTCAGAGCAGGTGAGAGGCAATGCACAAGGGGAGCTCAGAAAGGTCGTGGGCCAGAGGGGTGTGTAGGCAGATTTCACAGGGACTTTATGTAGGAACTTTAGCTTTTACCCTGAGTGAGTTGGGAGCTGTGGCAAGCTCTGAATAGAGGGCTGTCAGGGGCTGACCTGTACTCTCAGTAGCAAGTGCTCATCTTGCCAGGGCTATTCTGGAGACTGCTCCCCTCCATAGCCTCCCAGTTTATTGGTTTGGCTCGTGAGCTGGAAGGGGCTCGGCCAGACTGGAAGGAAAGCTGAGACCCTATTTGCTCCAGGAGAAGGCAAGGAAAGAGGAACAGAGCTCGGAGCAGACATGGGGACCCTGCCCGCTGGGTGCTCCTGGGGCTTTTGGAGTGACAAGAGAACTGGTCCATTTGCCACTCCAAGGATTCTGGGAATTCGGGGGCTGGGGAAGCTTCAGGTTGGGGCCCATCTCTCCCAAGAAGTCCAGGCACACATCCACGTATGCGCATCCCTTCTCTTTATTTTCCCACCCTTCGGGCTGTCCGGTTTGCATCCTTCCTGTGGGCTCTCTAATGACTGTGAGATGAGGTATTGCTCACAGTAGAGAAACCAGCAGTGTGGGCAGGTCTGAAGATGCTGGATTTCTCACCTCTCCCGCCTGCTCCCTCTCTTGCTGCCACCTCTCCCTCTCCCCTCTTCTCACCCCTTTGCAGAAGAAAACGACAATGCATGTGTGAAGATTGCTTGCTGGCTGGAGATGCTCCCTGTCTCCTCCCTTCCCAGCTCAGAAGCAACGGCCTTCCTTTCCGCATTCCGCCCCAGCCCTGTTTCTGGGTATCCCAGTACCTCCATCCCTTCTCTCCTCTTTTCCTCCTGCGCCACTCAGACACTCCTGCCCTTCTGTGCATAGTCAGGATTCCCTGGGATGCTAAATGGGGACAGGTTGCATCGGGATGCTTAATCCATGATGCAGTTCTTGAGTGGGAATGTTGTGGAAATCATCCCAGTGAACCCAATTTGCATGACTTACCCTAATATGAAGGATCCTGGGCTTGCAGCAAGTATAGAGGTTGTCTGCATTTCAGAACCCCAAAGTGAATGAAGCAAAAGATATCAACTTACATTGACACACATGGCTGGTCTGCTCCTCCATTTGGGTAGGAGAAAAGGTGAGCAGCCCTAGGTTTCCCGTTCGTCCTTCCAGCATCTTTCTTTTCTAGGAACCTCCTGTTGTAGACCTTCAGACACAGGGTTCTCCCTCCCTCTCTCAGAAGGAGGCCAGCTACCATGGAAGGGTGGGCCTAGCAGCTTCCTTCCAGGGCACGGTGGGGTTTGTTTGCCTGTGTGAATTGCCTCTTCTTTTTTAGAGAGTTCAAGAAGAGAGAAAATTAAACACTTTTGCCACCTCCTTGTTAGCTCGGAGTCCCAGGTGAGCTGGGGAGCTCACAGCTCCTTTTGTGTGGCTGCAGCCTGTATCATCTCCATGGTGATGCCTTGAGGCTTCTCAGAGCTAGGGACCAGGCTCCTTCAGTAGCATTCCCCGAGAGCTGCTAGTCAGAGATTGGTGGGGAGAGGGACCCTGTGGGATCAAAGGAGGTCTGGATGGGGTTGCCCTGGGCACAGGGAAGTGTATTCTTGACCCTGGACTTCTTTAAGACCAGTAGCAGCTTTGGAACCTGGCATTCAATCAAAGAACGCACTTGGAGTGTGACATTCAAGGTCTTCTAGAATCTAGTTTCATGCTCCCTAGGCAGGTTCGTCCCCTATGACTCCGCTATACAGAACTGGTACATGAGCCTGGCCTGGTCTCCTCACTGCCCCCCCCCCAAAACAATATTTATTCCCACCTCTGAGCATTTGCCCCAGCTGTGCCTATTGTCTGGGACCTTTCCCTTCCTCAGCATTTCTCTGACTTGGTTCCAGAGCCACCTTCTCTGGGAAGCCTTCCCTGATACAGACCTCAGCCTCTGGGGCTCTCCCTGTCTTCTAAATCCAGACACCACTGCCCCTCTGGGGCTGGCTTGCTCCTAGGAACACATAATGGCTTGTGTTGTTAATCACTTTGCACGTGAATGGCAGGTGGCACAGTGGGGAAGGCACGGGTCCAGCCTCTGACAGTTCTGGGCTTGAATCCTGACTCTGCCACTTGATAATTGGTTCTTTTCGGACGAGTGTCACTTCCTAGTGGTCTCATGGAGCTGGTAAGCAACTGTGAGCCTCAGTCTCTTCACCTGCAAATTGGGGATGCTCGTAACTCCTTACAAACTTGTGAAGATGAAATAAAGTGCTGGTATAGAGAGTAGCAGGCACAGCCCCTCCCCTCTGCCTCCCTCCCGCCACTAGTTTAGATGCTGCTCTTTGCTCCCCAGCAGCCTGTATTTTTCCCTAGCAGTGCTTTGCCCACACATATAATTAATCGTTGGTTTCTTGTACTGACTCATTTGATTTTTCTCTTGGGGAGCTTGCAAGCAGTGGGCTTTGTCTGATATGTCCATCACTGTTTCCCTGTGCTTAGCACGGAATCTGGACACTGTGGGGCTTGAGAAACATTGGCTGACTGACCATCTGAAACACGGATCAGAGCCCCTCGGTCCGAGGCCATTGGTTTCTAGGCTATAGCCACTCCTTTACTTCTTTGAATGTCCACACAGCCTTGCACATAGTGGGTGCTCTATAAGTGGCTCATTAGAGAACGGTCCTATTCTTTAATTATTTATTTTATATCAGAGTATAGTTGATTTACAACGTTGTGTTAGTTTCAGGTGTACAGCAAAGTCAATATTCTGTCATAACCGATATGGGAATGGTCCTTAATTGCACATACGGGATGAGCGACTGCAGAGCTATGCTCCGAGGTGATTTCTAGGAACTGAAGAGGGACCCCCTTCTGCAGAGTGGCTTAGGGGAAATCTCCACTTTGGGAGGCAGGGCGGCCAAACACATCCTGTGATGCTCCGTCTAATCCCGGAGTTGATGGTCCACAGAAGCAGGAAGGACCTTGTTCCAGAATATATCAGTCAGCCCCAGAGAGACCACACCCCTGGTGCCAGATGGAGGGGACCAGGCCTTGTTCTCTGGGAGAGCTGGGATAGCACACTGGCTCTAGTTCATTCCCATGAGCATTGCTAAAGTTGAGACAAACTCAATTTTAAGTTAAGTGGAAATATTTTTATTTGAGTTAATGTACAATTGGATCTGGTAAACACACAGAGTATATTACTACGCGCTCTGGAAATGTGCAGTCCGATCAGCAAACAGATTAGCTTTAAGTGAAAAGACACTGGCAGACGCTTAAATTCATTGACTTGTTGAGAACGTCTAGATTTGGATACAAATGCACTGGAACGCTAGATCAGTTTGGTGTCTCAGCCCATCCGCACGGAGAAGCTATTGATTTTAGTTGATATGCATTGATTCCCAGAAAACAGGACGGCTTTTGAAAATGAACTTCCAGTAATTTCAGGGAGAAGCTGGTGCGTTTGTCTCCACGCGAGGCTGACTTGCTGTGTTAAGCGTGTTTCTACGCCTCGAAGGAACGGCAGCAGACAAATATCTTCGTATGAATTAAAATGCATTGATTCTTGGAGGGAAATGATGGTCTCTGTTAAAAGCTTTTTGGAGATGTTAGCATGCAGGGGGTTTGAATAAAGCCTTTGTTCGGATCCCCTTCCTCTCTACCTTCTGGTCTCCCCCAAATGGTGGCAGTTTGCAGAGCCCATCTGAAGCTGGAGGTTCTGGCGGGTAGGTGGGGCGGGGAGAGGACCTGTCACACTGCCTATCCCTTGCAGCAAGTGGGAGCATGAAACTGCGCCTTCTCTCCAGGGAAGAGAATGTTGCAAGGGTTCAATGTGGTTGATCTCCAAACCAGACAGAGAGAGATAAGATCAGGTGCCCAGGTAGGGGCCGAGGGAAAGGGAAACAAAGTTTCCATTGATAAAGAAAATAGCAAGGAAAAGGAGCAGCCCGGGGTCCGGTGTGAGATGCAGAAATGAGGGGGAGTGTGTGCAGTTTGGGTCTCTTGGTCAATGGCCTCTCTGTGCTGAAGGGAAATGATTCGATGATAATGGTTGAAACGGTGCGGGAGTGAGTTATCTCACTTTCTTACCTTCTGAATGAGTTGGACGTGAACCAGAGGCATAATTTAGGCATTTCTCACCCTCATTAATGAATAGCTCCCATGGGGTATGCAGACAGCACGGCTGGAAAAATGATTCCAGGAGCCAGGAAGGAAGCAATTGGTCTGGAACTTATTTTTTGTGTTAAGACTCCCTGGATCTTTCTGGATCAAAGCCATTTAGGACAACTTTGAGGGTTGATCATGGACTTAACTCCTGGTTAGCCACTGCTACCTTCTCCTCAGCCCGCACATACACCCTGGGTGGGTGATTAAATCCACTTGGGGGGTGCTTGTTGGCTGTGGGTGAGAGAGGATGCTGACCAGTTGCCCAGGTAACACGGCCCCCCGGCAGCTAAACCTCCTCCAGGAGTGACAGGAAGGAAGGCTGCTGGGAAAGACTTAGAGGAGGGTCGATTGTGAAGCCTCCTCCTTTCACCTCTGGCTGCAGCTGTTATAAGTCAAGGGTCACGGTCTGCATCTACTTACCCCAGACAGTGATTCTCTCCCCCTTCACTCCACTCCCTTCCACTTGCCCCTACTCTGCATTAGAAAGGGGATTGCCTAGCCTTGGAAGCATAGGATCAAAGCACTGGGAGGGATTTTATGAATCCTTCAGTCCACCACCCCACCCCCGTCTGCTGCTTCCTCCTCTGCCTCAACAATATTCCATGCCAAATATAGTCTCAGCTTGAATACCTCCGGCCATGGACTGTGCTTTATCTCCCAGGAGTCTTTTGCAAATAGATAGTTCTAGTCAATGCAGAGTGCCCCTGCCCCTTGCCTGCCAACATCAACCCCAAATCTAAATGAGCCTCAACCCCAGTGTCCTGGTTCTGTCCTCTGGGGTAGCCCAGAAAGAGTCTCATTCTTCTCCCCCTTGACTGTCTTTAGGTATTTGGAGACAGTAGGATGTCCCCACTGAAGCTTCCCCTCTCCAGGCAAATCACCCTAGGTTCTTTAGCTATTTTTCATGTGACATGGTTTCCTCCCCCATATGCAGGACCAGCTACATAATTTGCATGGGTCTTGAAAACATGTGGGGACCTTCGTTCAAGAATTACCAAGAATTTCAAGATGGTGCCAGCAGGCAGGCTTAAATCAAGCTCAGGGTTGTATGCCCATGAAGCCAGCCCTCACCATATGGGACCTCTTTTCCCAGATTTCAGTCTGCAGTGTCCTTCCAAGTGATGTTCTGTGACTAGACTGTCCAGGGCAAAAGCACAATGACTGTCACTTTTTTTTGGATATATTCTTTAGTGTTGTCGAAGCAACTGACAATCATATTAGCTTTTACCGGCAGTCAGAGCATACAGGTGCGTCACACTCAGCATAATGTCCACGTTAATCTCTAGATACGATTCATACCTGTAGCAGCTGAGCCATCTCCCTTCCACTCTTGGGCAGTTGCAGGAATCCACAGTGGTGAATTTTGCTCTGCCCACAGAATCCATCCCAGTGCATTGTCCTTTAGGCAGTGTATTTATTCACTCATTCAATCTATAGCGAAATATTTACTGAGGGCCCACTATGTGCTAAGCACAGTGATAGGAGTCAGGATACTGTTTTGTTTTTTTATACATTACATTCTTTTTTCAAAATTGAAGTGTAGTTGATTTACGTTTTATGTGTACAGCAAAGTGAGTCAGATAATCATCTCTCTCTCTCTCTCTCTCTCTCTCTCTCTCTCTCTTATATATATATATATATATATATATATATATATATATATATATATATATATATATATATTCTTTTTCAGACAGGATATGTTATTGACTAAAACCTGACCCTGGACTTAAAGAGCTTTAATTTAGAGGAGAAAAGATATTTAAACAATAATTACACAAAAACCTACTGGTTCCTGTAATAGAGATGTATACAGGAGTGGAAAAGATAGTAAATTACTCTGCCTGGGAAGTTATGGAGGGCTTCAAAGAAGTGGTAGTATTTGAGATGGCTCTTGAAGAATGAGTAGAAGTTTGACACATGGGAGAGGGAGGAAGGGATTGATAGCCTGGTTTCCTCCCCATGAATTCCCAATTCTTTTCTTTTGGTCATTCTTCTGGGGCAGCACCAAGGAGTTTGGCCCCTGTGGCTCCCCACAGATTTCCACAGCCTATTTCATCTCTGGAACACTTCAGTCAGATCCCACCGCCTTGATGAGAAGACATTTATGGAGTTTTTGCTGCAGTTTTAAATTTCTTGACATCATCTGGGTGCGTTGGGAAAAATGAGATCTAATAATGAATGATTACAACTCTCAAGTTAAGTCTAGTTGGTTGACTAATCAATTTGGTTAAGTGAAAATCCATAGCAAATGAGTCGACTGCAGTATGACATTTCTCCATCCAATTTAAATTAAAATCACCAACCATAATAATTTCACAATTACTCAGGGAGGACACATTGGAGACATGACCCCCGGAGCAGAGAAATTGCAAATTCCACGAAGAGTGGGCTGAGAGTGGGGTGATGATGGAGTCGCTTAAGATGAACTCTGTCTGAACTGCTCAGCCTTGTCAGCATCGGGGGAGGCAGTGGTGGGGCATCTGCAAAGGATGCTGATCAGCAGTTCCATATTCTTGGGAGCCCTGCTTCTCTCCCCTGGGGAGGCAGGAGTTTCTTTCCTCTCGGCTAGAAAGCCCATGAGAGTTCCTGCAACAGGAGAGCAGGGTCTCTCATCTCCAAATAAGAGGGTAGGGGAAGAGGTGGATGTTATTCTTTCCATTTCAAATTCTCCCAGATTTAGATGATCAGTTCCTGGGCAGTGGATGCCACATCTGTTGATCTTGAGTTAAGAGTGCCAAGTGCGTGGAACAGCTAATTAATTGGTTTTTGATAATAAGGGTGATCATGACAGAGCAAAGGAAAGAATTATATTTGATCTAATATCACAAATGTTTATTTGCTGAAGGACCCCTTTATACCAGGCATGGTATCAGGCATCAGGGAGAAAGAAATGAATTAAATGTATCGCTCTGCCTTCAAGGGCACTGTGCAGCCCGCCTTGTGTAGCCTGAGAGATAAACACTATTAATGCAAGGTGGAAGGTCATTGACATTTAGTAAGTAACTTGAAGGATAATAATGATTTTGATCAGGGAATTTCATGCAAAAATTTTGTATGCCAGTTACCTTATCTGTAAAAGGCATTTAATAACAGTATTACCTCAAGAAGTTGTTGTGAGATGCATGACATGAGTGATGCTGCTAGTGGTCCCTCAGCCACTTTTCTCTTCCTCTTCTACACCGATAGAACTCTCAAATGTTAGCTGCCTGGAGCATGTGGCTGACTGGAATTAAGACTACATTTCCCAGCCTCCTTTACTGCTGTGGCCACGTGACTAAGGTTGGGCCGAAGGAATGCAAGTTGAAGCAGTAAGTGTGGCTTCTAGAAGTGCCCTTAAAGAGAGGTGTCATGCTCTTATCCTCTCGTTATTCCATCCTGCTGGCAGGAATTCAGGCACAGTGGCTGGAACTGGAACAGTCGTGCTGGGGCATGAAGTGACTTTGGAAGTGGAGGCCATACAGGCAGAGCAACAAGACAGAAGGAACCTGGATTTTGGATACTGTGATGTGAATACTAGCCCTGGACAGCTCACCTCAAGAGCTAAAATAAACATCCTACTTAAATTACTGTTATTTTGGGTTTACTGTCACTCCCAGCTGAGCCTAATTCTAATTAATCCAAATGAATATATTTACCTATAAAGCATTCAGAAAAGTGCTTAGCACATAATAATGGCTCAAGGACTGGTGGCTCATGTTAGCATTTTTGGTCCTTACTCTAAAGGAGACAAGACAAACATCCTGCTTACTGAGCTGCAAAGGGTTTGCCTTATTTCCCCACAGGGACTCTTGGTGGAGACACCTAGCATTTTACATCGCCGTCGTCGAGGCCCAGCTCTTTGGCCTCTCCTCCCGCAGTCCACCCTTCTCAGCTTCTCAGTTGACCATCCCCAACACCTCCCCCACCCCCCACAGCAGACTTAAATCCTGCTGTCACCAGCTCAGCCTTTACTTCTAGAGAGAAGCATCAGTGGCAGCCCAGGAGAAGTATGAGCAGGGAGTTGGGTCCTGTGGATCAATTTGTAATATTTTTTGTGGCGGCAGGAGGAGCATGAGTGATGTGTGCACTAAATCCCTGGCATGGTAGCAGCACTGTCGAGTGTCTTGGCTTGAATTATTTATCTTTGGGTGGGACTGGGGCCCTGGGTGGGGGGGAAACACTGGGTGCTTGTAAGTGCTCCCCAGCATAGTCCATCAAGGGGGTTGGGAGCAGTGGAGGGCTAATGATGATGTCACTCCTGAATACCGTGCTATAGGAGAGGGCAGCAGGGCAATCTGTCTGTGTAAACAGGCAGAGGTACTTTGAGTTTCTGGGAAGTTGAGAGTTAGAGAGTTGCCCATTTTCATTTCTGGGGACCTTGTAGAAAAATGTTGAAATTATTGACTCAGAAATAATGGGTGGCTTTTTGCCTATTGTTGGGTGTATACGTTGAGAATGTATAATTATTAATACATACATATTCTATACCCTCGAGGGGAAGAAGGGAATGTGGGGGCTTTCCTGGCTAGGGGGGAGTCATGGTTATTAGAGAGAGTGAGTTTGATAGACATTACTCGTGCTCACCAATATTTCTAAATCTTTTCTCTTTCCTGTCACATGAACAAGTTCATCCGTATTGTATGGCCAGTTCTAGCCAGTGAAGTGTAACCAGAAATGACATTTCTGTGAGCATTTAAGAGTTGGTGTGCATTTTTCTCCATTGTTTTCTCTCTCTCTCTTTAGAAATTCCTGCTGTGTCACAATCTGGAGGAACCTACATCTGCCTAGGTCCCTGAATGACTTTGTGGAGCAGAGCCCCATGCCCTACAGCATTGGGCATGTAGATTAGTGAGAAATAAATCTGTCAAGTGATTGTGGTTTTGGAATTGTTGGGAACTGCAGCACAATCTCATCGATCCTGATGAATGATGCCAGAAGTGAAGGGGTGTGCAGATCCTTTAGTTTCAGTGGGAGGTCAGGGTTAGCAAACCAGAAAATGGAGTCTGAATGGGTCATTAGAATTTTGTGCATGTGGTCTGGGCAGAGAAAGTGGCAACAACAAATACTGATACATAAAGCTGGAGCTGGCTGAGTCCAGGAGTGATACCAAGAATGGCAGGTCAGCTGATGAGATCTGAGAATGTACCCGGGACAGATGCCACCGTTACTCTGACATTCTGCTGTGACACAGACCACAGAGGGCAGGCTATGTCTAAGTTTGGTTCCCAAAACGAGAGGAACAATTCCAGAGCACTCCTCAGAATTTATGGACTGAATTATGTCCCCTTCCCCAAAATTCATATGTTGAAGACCTGACCTCTAATATGACTGTATTTAAAGGTAGGTAATTAATGTTAAATGAGATCATATGGGTGGGACCCTAATCCAATAAAACTGGTGTCCTTATAAGAAGAGGAAGAGACACCAGGGCTCTCTCTCTGTCCACATGCACACAGAGATGAAGCCATGTGAGGTCACAGTGAGAAGGTGGCCACCTGCCAGCCAGGAAGAGAGCCCTCAACAGAACCCCACCCTGATGGCATTTTGATCTTGGACTTCCAGCCTCCAGAACTGTTAAGAAGTAGATTTCAGTTGCTTTAGACCCCCAGTCTGTGGTACTTTGTTATGGCAGCCTGAACTGACTAACACAGACCTTGAACTAGGACTTCTTTTCCCATGTTCTCTTCTCCACCCATTCCCAAGTTTTCCAGTGAGGAACTTTTTGTATAGAGTCAGAGTTTTTTGAGGTGGAGAGGAAAGAGAAGAGAGGGGAATAATGAAAATAGTAACACCTCCTTGCGCTTTTAACAAAATGCTTTTTTCTACATTATTACACTGGATCTCAATTACAGCCCTGTAAGAGAGAGGGAATTGTCCTAGGCTTACAGATTTTATTCATTGGCTTAGCAACATTTTGTGAGCATCTACTATGTGTAGGGGCATGAGGCTAAGTGTTGGGGTGCAGAGTTGAATAGTACAGCTCCTGTTCTCAAGTGGCTGAGTGAATTGAGGCTTCCAGGACAAGCTGGTGGTTCCATCTCACAGGGCTAGTAAGGATTCGATCCTGGCTGTTTAGCTCTGTGCCCAAGTTCAAAGAGGAGCAAAGCAGAGACTTAGGCTGTAACAAATGCTGATGGGCCTTTGCATTTCAGTGAAAGCTATCTCTTCATTGTCCCTGAGAACCTGAAGGTCAACATCACACATAGGTAGCGTGGCCAGCTATTGGTTGCCTGCATGCCGTTCAGCCTCCGCACTGTTCTTTACTGGCAGAACACTTACTCTGTCTAGATCTCCTGTACCCATGCACCTCAGGGAAAGCTGGCTTCTCCCAGGACCAGAGCGTGAATCATGTAGGCACCCAATCATACTCCATCTAATTGCCTTGCAATTCTAACCAGTGGGACACAATAGAGCCTGCAGGGATTCTTGGATTTCTCACCCTAAAATGAGCACAAAAGAGAGGCATTTTATTTTTTGAGTGGTATTATTATGTGAGGGCATGATGCTGAGAGCTGCTGCAGCCACTTTATGACCATGAGGAGGTGAGCTTGAGGACAACTGCCAACATGCTGAGCATGGCAGAGCAGAGAGAGGGAAAGAAACGGCTGTTGATATTGATCGACAGAATTAACAGTGCCTCTTGTTATATCAGATAATACATATTTTCATTGCTAAGCTCTTTGTGGTTGAACATTTTATTACTTGTAGCTAGAAGCTTCCTAACTTGTATAGGCAGAAACAATCAACCATGTGTGTACTGCATGTGTGTACTGAGTTGCCACTGCCTCCACCACTGACTCGTTGTGTGGCTTTGGGCAGGTCTCATTACCTTTCTGGGCCTCAGTCTTCTCATCTGTGAGACATGGGTCGGGATAATTGTCCATTCCAGATCTAACCTTTCCAATATTACTTTTAACTCGGTGCTGGGTTAGGTAGCCTGCGAGTGGGGAGGTGCAGAGAAGGATAGGAAGAGCTGATTGGAGTCAGAGAGAAAGGCATCTGTGATGTGGCTGGTAGAGGGCAGAGGAAGAGGGGTCCGCGTCTTCACTGTCTGTAGGAAGGAGCAGACAGTGTGTACCGCCTGCTCAGGGAAGTGTCTGGGGGACACGCGGTCACCGTCAGCCACTCACCTAACACTTCTCTGACCCGAGTCAGCTGCACACGGTTTGCTCCCAGACCTTTGTGCCCTCTGTGCCTCTCACTCTACTTGGTGGGATTAGCTCTCCCTGCAGGGGTGGAGGCACAGTGATCTTGCTGGTGTTTCCCAAACAGAGAGGAGAGGGGTGCGTGGCAGTCCACGACAGGATTGGATTCTGCCCACTCTCAGGGCTGCCTGAATCAGAAGTGCCAGGATCCCTGCGAAAAGCAGATGTGGCTTCCACCCAAGACCTCATGGACCAGCCATGCTCCCTGCTTCACGTGCAGGACCACTGCTTGTGAGCCTCATGGCGATGCCCGGAAGGGAGGAATTTGCAGTGACCATATTTTACAGAAGGGAAAACGGAGCCTCAGCAAGGTGAGAGGTCTTGATGCAAGTCACACTGCTGATAAACGCTGAAGCTGGGACCCAAGCTTAGGTTTGTCGGACGTCATTCCCAATTCTGGCCAATGAGTGAGGCCTTGGATCACTGGGGCCAACCTACTCCTTCAGCTCACTCGGCTACCCCTCAACCCCAAGCTCTTAATGTTTCTCTTGCCTCCGCAGGCTCTTTCCCCAGGCAGGGAGCTGCTTCTTTCATCCGTGCCTTTTTCTCTGTGAAATTAAACTTCCGCTCCTCCAGGGCCAGCTCCACAGCTACCTTGGCTTTTAGGTCCTCTGTGACACCTACCCTCCCCCCCGCCCCCACAGTCACGCCAAACAAAGCAAAACCCAACAAACAAAATCTGTTTTCATTTTACTTATAGGTCTTGATCATCATTTATGTTTTCACTCAATATCCATCAAATATAATTGAGTGCTTATTATGTGCAGATTTTGTGAAGTGCTAAAGATATCAAGAGTGAACTTGAATGGACATGGTGCCAACCTGCACAGAGTTATGGTCAAGTGCGCTTCTCGTATCAAACCACCCCCCTCCCCCATATACATAGCACCTCCTCAGTGCTGGCTATCAGTGATATGAAACCAGTTCTTAGCGTGGCTGGGACAATGTCTACCACTAGTAGGCGCTGCGTGGAATAAATAAATTAATGAAGTGGGGTAAAGGGCCAAGAAGGGCCAGGTGGGTACATTTGAGCTGTATTTCAAGGAGGTCAGGCAGCCCGCCTTCAGTTGCTGCATCCTCCGAAGATGCTAAATTGTCTAATAAATGGTTTTCCAACCCGGGCCCCTGGAGAGGGCAACTGACATGGTCGAGGCCTGAGGCCAGCACCCAGCCCAAGCCCATGTTGGGTGGATGCATTATGAATGCAAGGTGTAGGAAATAGAAATGATTAAACTCACAGATAGGGACAGAAATGCCTTTTTTGTGGCCTCGGAGTTGGGACATTATGCTGAAGCAATGCATTGCAAATCAGCCCGCACCAGGCAGAGGGGCTTTTATCCTCCAGGTCCCGAAGTTCCTTTGGCAGCTTTTGTGTACAGCTGCAGAGGCCCTTCTGGGAGGAGAGAGAAGCTGGTCATTTTGTGGCTGATTGGCAGACTGTCCAGAGCCAATAAAGATATATGTATTCTTGCTGAAGTGCTCACACACCCAAATCTCAGCTCCTCGGTTTTGTCTTTTCTTTCTCTTCTTGTGATCCCCACCCCCTTTCCATTACGGAGAAGAATGAAACCTGGGCTGTCTTTCCACATTCACATGGCGTAGTGTGGGCCTAGTGGGGATCGGGGTCCCCTTCCTGGTGACCCATGAGGACAGAGGGTGTTTGCCCAGGGTGTCTGGCCTCTTCTCCGGGCATCCAATTTATTTTGGCACAATCTAGAGATTAACTGTGCCACTTTGGTCCCTGGATAAGCTTGACGTTTATATTCCCACGAATCCATCCAACATCCCTGCAACGTTGGATATTGTTTGCCCATTTTAAGGATGAGGATAGGTGACTTGTCCAAGGTCTCAGAGTTAGAAAGTTGTGGCATCGGGATTTGAAGTCAAGTTTATCAAATTCTGAAGTCTGTGACATTGGTTTTTTTGACTGCCTTAATGGTGTCTCACTCTAGTCGTATTCATGGCACCCCTGCTGATGAAAGATGTCATCACTGGTACACTGGGGACTCTTGAACTGGGTTCTCTAACTGGTTGATCCTAAGTTACTGGGATATCTTGAAATTTTAACAGAAGTATCTGGTTTGGAAATTGAATAGCTCTTTGAAACTATGTAATTCATTTCTTCTCTCATCTGGACCCATTTTACAGATCATGAAGCTTAGGCCTACAGAATTTAGGGACTGGCCCTCATTTACAGCCAACTCTAACGGCAGACCCAGGACAAGAACCTGTCCTCTCACTCTCAGTCCAGTGTTCTGTACACTTCATCTGCAGTATCAATTAGGACTAGGTTTGGCTCTGAGTAACAGAAACCGCCAAGCAGTGGTCTCACTCCCTGATGTAAAACAAATCGGAAACAAACAAATCAGATGTAAAATAAATCAGAAGGAGTTATGGCAGATCACAGGGTTAGGGACCAAGGCTTTCTCTATCTTGTCACTTTGCCCTTTGTGGCTTCCTTCCCAGGTTTACCTCATGGTCCTAAATGGCTTCTGGAGCTCCAGCCATTACATCTAGCAGCTGGAAGGAGGAGGCCCTTCCTTTTCAGGACACGTTCTGGAAGTGTCACACAGTACTTCTGTCTCATTGGCCAGTATTTAGTTGACGGCCACGCTAGTTAAATGGGAGGCTGGAAAATGTCATCTTTTAGCTGGGTTCCTAGTAAAAAGTCAGGAAGACTGTCTGTATTCCTAAGAAAACAGGAAGGAGTGGCTATTGGGAAGCAACTAAGCTTCTTAGTTTCTAAACTGGCTGCCATCACCGTATTTCCAGGTCTGCAGCTCTAGGAATTCCCAGCTGAGAGGAAAGCTGAACCAGCAGACCTTGACTGTCAGAAAAACAAGTTTTTTTTTTTCCTTCCTATTCCAGATAACAGCAGGGCACTTAGCTCTGGAAGAGTTTGCATCATGGGACTTTTAAATATAATGCCACCTTGCCTAGTGGTTTTGGTACTCATCTATTTTGGTCCGCTTCAAAGACAACATTGCTTTTGTGCCTTCCTGGATTTTGTAAAACATGAGGGTAGAGGTTTAGGATAAAGGAAGATGGGATGTATACGAGTGTGTCCATGTATGGGCACATATATTTTTAGAGGGGATGGAAACCTCCACTGCCATGTGTGCTGGTACGTTTCCCAGTCCTGTCCCAGGCTGACAAAGCATGAAATACTGATTTTGCTCCTGTGCTGGTTCTTCAAGTAACGTGGAGTTAGGGCTTCTTCTTTGAATACCTAGAGGCAGTTAGGGGCTCTGAATGAGAGAAACAGAGTATGAAGCAGCCTAGAGATGGTTGAATCCAACCACCTGCTTTTACAGGCAAAAATCCCAAGGCCCAGAGAGGTTGTAGGTTTTCTCCAAAGTTACAGAGCTGGGACGAGGATCCCACATTTCTGACTTCTAGACTAAGGCTATTTTGCCTCTCTGAAATATATATACATATTTTAGATGATTCTCTAGCCATTTCATGTGGGTTACTATTGTTTCCCCAACTAAAGACTCTGAACCCCTATTATGTTCAAAGCACTAGGCAAGGCTTGGTGTGAGGAGGATAAAAAGATGAATAAAACACAGTTCCTCTCAAAGAATTTGCCATCTAGAGAGGACTACAGATGCAATGGCAACTAACTGTAAGGCAAGACATTGGGCTCTAAGTGTTGTACAGACACTAAGTGGTGATGATGTGGAGGGTGGATTGATTGGCTGGGGTGGGGGACTGTGGAAGTCCCCATGGTGGGGTCATTGAAGAGGGGAGAGGTAACCTAGATTAGATGAAGGGCACAGACAGAGCCTGAAAGTCACAGCACTGGCTGAAACCTCCCTGCCCTGGGTGCTCTCCCTGGAATTTGGAGGGCTCAATATGAGGACCCAAGGAAGGAAAGCCTAGAAGGGTCTCCTCTGCCTCCAGGGAGGAGCTCTAGTCCCACTAACTTGTTGGGCAGTGTTCTTGGTCCTGTGTGACCATTCAAGTGTCTGAAATAAACCCAGCTGGTGCCTGGGTCTTTACCAAGGATCTCTACGGGTGGCTTTCAGGCATCTGTCTACTTAAAGCTCCCCGGGGTGATTCTGATGTAAAATGGGATATTTCAGAGTTAAGGAAGGAGGTGAGTGAAGCCCTGACCTGGGTGATGAGAAGAGGTGTGGTGTGTTAAAGGCTGAGCTCCACAGGAGAGCCTCCAAGAAGAGGAGGCCAGGTAGGAGAAGTGAGTCACCAGATCCCGGGTCGCACTGGGCTCAGTCCCCTCTGTGCAGATGGGTTGACAGGGACCCAGAACAGCGGGGAGCTTTATCCAGGCCAGCCCTGCAGCTTGTCACAGCACTACCACGATCTGTCCCTTGCCCGTCACCCCCTGGCCCCCGCCCCGTCCATAGCCACCTTCATTCCTGCACCCCTCCCTCTGCCATGGCTCAGTCCCCACCAAAGCCTTTAAAGGGGATCTTCTTTTGCGTGCAGGGGGAGGTCCGGCTGTTTCCGAGAATGTTAATTAAGAAGTTGCCTGGTTCTCATGTTTGCTTGTCTTTCTTCTTTTTACTGGGGCATGTGTACAGGAATGGGACTTCACAGAGGAAGTGGCGAGTAATGGTGGTGATGGCGGGGGCGGGGATGGGGACAAGAAGGGCAGTGTTCCACACCTAATGGGCAGGGGTTGGCAGGAGGGACTGAGCAGGACCCCATCACTGGGAGCTAGTTGAATGTGGCAAAGGAACCCCCGGGGTTAAAGGAATAGTTAGCAGCTACCTCTGATCTGCAGTTGGTTTCTTGGCTGTGGTTTGTTCATTGTCTTACCTTGGGGGCAGTTGAGTCCTGACTGGTTCTATTTCCCTACTTACACACTCCTATGAGCCCCCATACTCCTTGTGAATTCTTTTGTCCGTATCTGCAGTAATTTGTTTAATGTCTGCTTCCTCTTGAGGCTCTGGTTTGCTCCCCCCAAAGCCTTCAGTGCCTTGCACAGAGCTTGGCAAACAGCAGGCACTTAATAAACATTGGTAGACGGTGCAGTAGGCTGACGGATGGGGAAAAACTCAGTTGGACCTTTGGGAGGCAGATTCTTGCCTGATTCCGTTCCTGATGCTCTGTTCCTGATGCTCTGTGGGCTCACGAGCCAGTCGCTGTCTCTCTGTGCCTTGTGTTTTCCCAACAACAATGCTAAACAAATGTAAATCTGCAAAGAGCATCGCCAATCTGTTTCTCAATCTCTGCGGCTTATCAGATGGGACAGTCGACTGAGTTTGGGGGGCATGGTACTAGTTCCAGATCTGCCACTTACTAGTACCCGTATCACTGAACCTCCTCCTCATGCCTCAAGGGAGGCTGTGGGGACCAATCTGCAGAGCAGAGGTAGGCACTTTGAGAAGCCTCAACATGCCATACCCTTGGACGGCTTTATTTATTCAAGGGATGGTCCCCATTAGTTTTAAGTAAGGACAGAGGGCAAAGTCTGTTGAAGAGAGATTTGCTGGTCAGAGCTGGTATTGCCTGGATGAAGGGTCTGGATTAGAGGCGCTAAGAAGACTTTGTCTATCATCAAGTTCAATAGCTGGATGAGTTTGGGGACAGAGACTTCTCCTTTGCTGATTTCCTGAAGCTCTGGACCATGGAGTTTGCGGGGCTGCAGATTTCCAGCGAGACCTGCTGAATGCCCTGGCCTTGGGAGAGGCCCCAGGAGACTCCAGGAGATTTGGGGAAGAGCCTGCCAGGTAGCAGCTTGCTTTTCTCCTTCCTGCAGGGCCCCCAGGACCTGACCAACAGAGGGATTGAGGACCCACGTGTCCCCTCTCTGCCCCTGTGCAATTTGGGGCTTATCCGTCTTCGCTCTTGCGTGGCTCAGGAGGGATCCAGCCCCAATCATCTCAGCTCCAAGAGAGAAAGGGAAGAACATCTGTTAACACAAATGCTTTTCTAATTTCTTTTTAAATCTCACTCAGCATCTGCGTTAAACAAGGCTGATCGGCTTGTACAATATTTAATTTTGGAACTATTTCAAAAGGCGCTTGTAAGAGGGGAACAGGGGAAGAGCAGCAGCCTCCTAAATCTTTAATAGCATGCCAGAGAGGAGCTTCTGCTGGCTGGCTCTGTCCTAATCACACGGAAGAGAATAAGCAGAGACAGAATTTCTTAATAACAAATACCCTTGCAGCACCTCATTAAATCACTGCATTTCAGAGACACAGCAGGACACTTGGGTGAATAAATAGTGCAATCTCCCAGTCTGAAGGATTTTCACATCTGAGTTATTTCTCCTGCATATGATAAGTTCTTTTTCCCTCTCTCTCTCTCCTCTTTTTAAAAAAAAATTCCGTAAATGATTTTAGCTGATGAGTTCAACTAACGAAGACATTAGAGGCAACGTTGCACCTCTCTCCTCTCCGCCTGTCCCATCCCCTACTCTCTGCCCGCCCTGTAAATACAGAGCCATATTTGGTGTGTTTTTGCGGTTTAACAAATAGCGCTGCCAAAAGAGAGATGCAAGAAGGAGAGGGGGAGAGGAGGGTGATGCTGGTTGATGTGAAGCAAAGCACTCCCTGGCTGGGTGTTTATGAGGATGGTGGCAAGTGGAGCCTAGGAAGGAGAGGCTGGTAGGGACCGAGAGTGGAGATGCTTCTGGGCTCTGGACCACCTGTGGACGTGGGTGCCTTTCTATACATGGCCACACCCAATCTCCAGCTGGGCCTGCCCCAGGACAAGGGGACTGAGGAAAACCAACTGTTTTCAGTTGCACTTAAATATTTATTAATTTTATTTGTTTTCCTTCCTTTAAAAAAAATTTTTAAGTATAGTTGATTTACAATGTTATGTTAGTTTCAGGTGTCCAGCAAAGTGAATGAGTTTATACATATCTATATATCTATATATCTGATAACATATATGTATATATATATATTTTTCAGATTCTTTTCCCTTATAGCACTTAGATATTTATTGAGCACCTATTGTATGCCAGGCCCTGTGCTAGATGCTTAGAGTTAAATCTGTCATTACAAAATCTAAGCCAAAGGGGGCTCTCCCTACATTCTCTCTTACCACAGTTGAATTGGTCAATCCATCAATCACTACATCAAGATTTTAATGAAGGGGACATAAACTGCCAGCCCACGACTGTGTCCAGCTCAAAATCATTTTTTCTTGTCCCTAATACTGTTGGTTGCTTGTTGTTTTTGTTTATTTGTATTTTGATTTTTCTTTTTAGTAGCATTAGTTGCTCTGGTGTGGTGTTTTTTAAAACTGTGGTTTATGATCCCTCAGTGGGTCTTGAAATCAGTTTGGAAGGGATCCCAAGTTACTCATTCTTAAATTTTGATTTGGGGAAAAATTTATCTCTAAGTAAATTCTTAAGTGGTTATCTTTTCTGAGTCTTTCAGTGCATAGGGGATATTTTCTCTTACTTTTAGAAATGAACATCACTCTGACTGGGAATGAAAATGGAATGCAATAAGTAGGATATGATGGGACAGGATAGGAGAGAGTAGACAGAAGCGAGAGGAAATAAAAGAAGAGAAGTGAAGGAAGAGGAAAGAAGGCTGTCAGCAGAGACTGTACACAGCAATGTAAACATTATTTCAAGTTTATATGTGGTGTGTTGCTATGCCGGTCTGTGATCTAAAATGCATTTCTCCTTGTGGGCCCCAAACAACAAGCCTAAAAGCTACTGTTCCTTTTGGGAGTGCCCGTCACTCAGACATTTGTCTTATTACAGAGCCTCCCTTGACATGCTCCTCGTGTTGGGGAAGGGAGCAGGCTCTGGGGCCTGACTGCCTGGGTTTGAAGCCCACTCCCCATGTGTTTTCCTTGTGAGCTCGGGATTGGAGTGAGGTGGCAGCCAGTGGTGTGGTCATGAGTGGCCAGAAGCATCAATGTTCCGAGCAGATGCCCCCGTGGTCTGGAAATGGCAGGTCTCCCTTGGATCCTGCCCTTTTTCTAGGTTTTATTTCATCTTCTCAATTCTGTGAGCTCATCTAGCTCCTTTTAATAAAGCATTCATATTAGCTCATGTTAGCCAGAGTTGGCTTCTGCAACAAAAACCCAGACTGCCGTACTTAGAAATCGGGAACTTTCATACTGTTTTTTTGTTTTGTTTTGTTTTTTTAATATTTATTTATCTTGGCTGCGCCGGGTCTTAGTAGCAGCACGCGGAATCTTCACTGTGGCATGCGGGATCTTTAGTTGTGGCATGTGGGAAATCTTTTAGTTGCGGTGCGCGGGCTCTTAGTTGTGGCATGTGGACTTCTTAGTTGTGGCATGAGGACTCTTAGTTGCAGCATGCATGCAGGATCTAGTTCCCTGACCAGGGATCGAACCCAGGCCCCCTGCATTGGGAGGGTGGAGTCCTACCCACTGGACCACCAGGGAAGTCCCTGGGAGCTTTCATAGTAAAGGTTAAATTTCCAGGTTCTTTCGGGGGAAAAAAAGGGAAGATCTACTTTCAGTCTGTGTTTCCCAATGGCAGGCCTATAGATGGTGCATTAGTTTCCTGTGACTGCTCTAACAAATTGCCACTAACTGAATGGCTTAAAACAACAGACATTTATTCCCTCACAGTTCTGGAGTCCAAAACTCCAAAATCCAGTGAAGCTGCACTTCCTCCAGGGGCTGGAGGGGAAAATGCACCCCTTGTCTCTTCCAGCTTCTGGGGGCTGCCCTGGCATTCCTAGGCTTGTGACTGCATCACTCCAATCTCTCTCTCCCTCCTCAAATCACCTCCTCTTCTTTGTGTCTGTGTCACCTCTCTTTACCTCTTGATTAGAAGGACACTTGTGATGACATTTAAGGCCCACACTGATAATTCAAGATGGTCTCTGTATCTCAGGATCCTTAACCTTATTACAACTGCAAAGACCTTTTTTCCAAATAAAGTAACATGCATAGATTCTGGGGATTATGACATGGACATATATCTTTTTGGGGGCCACCATTCAGCCTACTACAGATGGAATTCCACAGTCTCCTCTGGCCAGCTCCATTCATTCACATAGCAGCCTAGGCCGGCTGGTTCATGCGTTTTAAAAAGCCTGGTCCACGCCCAAGCAGGGTGGGGAGATGCAGAAATGCAAGGCATGCTTTCCATCCTCAGTAGCCTCGTCTCCCTGAGTGTGGGTATCCAGAGAAGGCTGGAGGAGTGGTGGGGACTTCATGTTGCTAGTGGGCCTTGAAGGATTTAGATGAGTAGAAGCGGGTCGGGGGTAATAGGTTCCTCGTGAGAACTGCTCCAAATGCTGGGGAGACAGCAGTGAGCAAAATAGGCAAAGTCTGTGCTGTTATGCAGCATCCATTCTAGTGGGGTGAAGAAGACAAGAAGCAAAGTCTTACAAATGTCAGGTAGTATAAGTGTGATTGAGAAAGATAAAGTGGGGAATGGGGGATATGGGTACTGGGGGCAGGTGGGTGTTGCTATTTTCATAGTGCGGCCAGGGAAGGCCTCTCTGATAAGGTGACATTTGAATGGAGTCCTAAAAGAAAGGAGAGAGTGATTCATGTACATATTTCTGGGAACAGCAATCCAAGCAGAGGACAAGCATGTGCAAAGGACCTGAGGCAGCTGTACGCTTGGGGTGTTCAGGGGATAGCAAAGAGGCTGATTAGCTGAAAAGGAGGGATCTAGTCATCAGGTGGTAGGAGACGAGGACCGGAGGGGAGGCTGTGGCCACGGCAGGGGCTTTTCAAGAGTTGGGGATCAAGAAAACACTCCTTAACAAGTCTTCAAAGCTAGGGATAATAAACATGGATGAGAAAAAAAAAAGTCTTTAATTTCACTAAAGTCTCAGTGAAGTTAGCATTTCCTTTAATTACAGATGTAGGCACCATCCATAGCATCTAATCCACAGCAGTTTTGGCAGCACTCGTGACTTTGTCATCAATGGAAATCACAGATATTTTTATATCATATTATAGTTATTACACTTAATCTTGAAATATTGTTTTCTCCCAGCACTATTTCAAAATTATGTAATTAGACCTGCCACCAGAACTGATTGTTTACTGCATTAATAAAAAACTCATATATTACTATATCACAAATTAGTTTTTAAAAAATATTTCTTTAACTGCACTTCAATATAATTTATTTCCTATGTAATCCTATATATTTTATTTTATGCATTTGTAGACATTATTCTGGGAAGAGGTCCAAAAGCTTCACCAGTCTTTCCAAGGGGTCCATGGTGCCTGAAAAGGTTAAGGATGCCTGTCTTCAAGCCTCTTGCATGTAGTCCCTGCTTCACCATTGGGCTTCATCTCTGGCCACCCCCAAGCCCCTGGCCCCAGTGACTCCATACTTCGACCACACTGAACCGCAGATACTTTCTCCAAATGTCATGCTCTTCATGGCCTGAAAACCTTTGCAAATGCTACTCCTTCTGCTTTGAACACCCTTGCCCTTTGCCGAGTTTTGTTGGTCCTTCAAGTCTCAGCTTTGCTGTCACTTTCTCCAGGAAACCTCCCTTAATCCCACCACTGCATTTTGGAAGTGTCAGTGCTCTCAAGTGGACGATGTACCCGTCTGTTCTCCACCAGACGGCCAGCTCCCCCAGGGCAAGGACTCGGCGTCGTTCCCTACGGTTCCCAGTGCTTAGCTCAGTGCTTGGCACGTAGCAGGAGCGCGATATCCTCAAAAAATATCCATGGACTCTGAGAATGAGTCATTTCATGGAATCCTGAGACAATCTTGTGACGTAGTTTGTATTGGTTGCATTTTGCGAATGAAGAAATAGGAGGATGGGTTAGCCGGGGAAGGAAAGTGGCTGGAGGAAGGGCTTAGAGATTTGGGAGAGAACCCTGTCTGAAGCAAGAGCATGGTGGGGAACAGGGGAGACTAGGCTGTGGGGTGAGTGTGGAGCCAGGTGAGTGTGGAGATGCTGAAGACCAGGCTGTGGAGTTTGGGCCTGACCCACTGGGCAGTGAGGGCAAGGGCAGGCCTGGACCACTTATACCATCTCCCCACTTCCTGTCTCTGGGGAGGAAGTACCGGAGCCTTTGGTCACCAGGTTTGGTGACAATTCTTACCGTCTCACGCCTCACTCAGTATTCTCTCCTCTGAACTGGGTATTTCTAGTTCTTTTTTTGCCTTTTCCATTGGACTGATACCTTGTTTCTGCTGATAGAGTAAGTCAAATCTTGTCTTAGTAAGACAGTCAAAAGACATAGATTTCAACTTCTCTCTGTAACACTCACCAGCTGTACGACATTGAACAAGTTTCTTAGATCCCAAGAATGCCTAGTATGTGTAGGTTCCCCACCAGACATGTGCTCCCGCAAGCCCCCTGTCCTGAGCAACACCTGATTTGTTGTCACCCTCCCTGTCTTCCTTTATGCCCTCTGCCCATGTGATGGCCCTGCTCAGAAGGCAGGCCCCTCCCTGGACAGCTTCCTGTTTGTAGAAACCCTACCCATCTTTCATGACCCAACTCAAATGCCACTTCTTTTTGGACATCTGTGATGCTGTGTGGCACCAGGCAAGGTATTTAACCTCTCTGGCCTCAGTTTCCTCACCTGCCTACAGGGAACTACCGTGAGGATCAAATGAGCCAACGTATGGACGGGGCCTTGCACATCTCCAGTTTGTTTTGTCCCCTTTCTGGGAGCAGCCTGCCGGCCCGCAGCCCTACTCACATCCCGGTCAACATGGACAGGTCTGTAATCACGTCTCTCAGATGCTCTGTCCCTAGGCACGTGCACTTTCTTGCTTTCCAGCTTGCCCTCCTCTTGCTATGTCCCCCACAGATCTCCTCTATAGATCTTTCAGCACCATCTTCATAAGCAGTGAGACCCACAGGCCTGGGTCGTATCCATATCAAAGGACTTCTGTAGGAGCTGGTGATGGATTTATCTTCTGAGGTAGCCAAGAGGCCTCTCCATTTGTCTGTGCCTTTGGGGGCAGGGCCTGGAGCTACCTGTCTTTATCTGGGCTGGTGCTCTGGGCAAAGAGAAAATGCCACTGTGTGGGTTCTCTAAACACTGTTCTGGAAGAGTGGTTAGCAAAGAGGTCTGGCATTTACAGAGGGCCCTTTGGGATAGGCTTTAATCAACCTTGTGTGGATCCTTGTACTTCTCTGGTCTGTGTGGTAGATATTATTTGCTCCCATTTTATACACTAGGAAACTGGGCCGGCAGAGATTAAAGGATTTTTCTCCAGGTCACACAGCTTGTGAGTGGCACAGCCAGGAATCGAGTCTGTGTTGGTCTGCCTCCAAAGTCCAAGTTCTCCCCATTATGCCCTTCTGTCTGTGCAACCCCCTACCCCCAGTAAATGAGAAGGCCAGGTTCCTGTGTCCTCTTAGGAGAAGGAACCTGGCTCATGGTGGGTCAGGTGCACAGAGATGCTGCGGGGCTACACCTGTTCCAATCTGCACAGCAAAGACAGACCAGGAATTCCATGAAGGTTACCATCTTAAAAGGTCAAGAGTGAGGGGAGCATCTGGACACCCAACATTGTGGCCCAGGGTCATGGGAACCTCCCAGGGGTGCTGTGGCGTCTGGGGGCTGGTGTGCTAACCAGGCCATCAAAGTCACAATATCATCTGCCCTCCTGACTCTTGCCCAGCAAACACCGGGAGGGGCTTTTGACACACAGGCTAGAAAAGACCTCAGAAACATTTGGCCGGACTTGCGATTGCCGGTTCTTATTAGGGGGCTCACTCCCCTGAGCTTCCCAACAACTCCACCCTCCCAACTCCTTTTCCTTCATCTTCTCATCCCACAAAGTGCCCAGACATCTGCAGGGCCCCTCGTTCACTTTCTTCCCACAGCCCCAGGCTGAGATTACAGCTAAGAACGTGGAGCCGACCCCTGGCTGACTGCAACCACATTCACTTGCTCTGTGACTTCTGTAACTGCTCTGTGCCTCGGTTTCTCCATCTGTCAAATGGGGATAATAATCGTGTCAGCTTCATAGCCTCTCTCCTACGCCCTCCTGTGGGTATGCAGTGGTCCAGCCACCCTGGACTCTGCCTGCTTCTGGTTTCTCCACCCCTGACTTCGACCAATCTGTATTCTGCTGGAACGGCCTGCTTCAGCATCAACGTCCTTCTCATTCTCCTCTCGAAAGCTCAGTGAGCAAACATCCCTCCAGGAAATTCTACCTCTACTCTGAGCTTGGTCTGTGAGCCCCATAGAACCCTATAAGACGTTGTATTCCTTTCTTCGGTCTCATCTTTGAATTTGAATATGTGCCTTCGATATAGCTCAGTACTCATGTGTTAAGCTAAACCAAAGTCCTGTTACAGTTTAACTTATTTCTTCTAAGCAAGTGTGCCTCAGTGACAATTCTTTATAATTGAATATCACTCTGTAGTAGAGAAAGATCACTTTCACAGATAATTTCATCCTCAGAGCATCTCTGAGAAGGTGGTTATTATGTTAGCCCATTTTACAGATGGGGAAGTGAGTATTGGAGACATGTGGCTTGAGATATGTGGCTCAAGGTCGCATGGTTAATAAGTGGTGGGCCAAGTTTTTGTGCTCTGAATCCCAGTTTCTTTCCACTTCAGATTCTCCCTCCTCGCCTCCCCCTTGGTTTATTTGCGGACAAGGTGAGAATCCCAGGTTGACCCAAAACATTTTGGAGTCACAGCTCTTGCCTTGGTATTGACTGGGAAGTCCGAGGTGCCTCGGTCTCTCTTTCTCCCCTCCTGGGGGCTCTATCTCAGGAGCTGCTGGGGGAACTTGAGTGAAAAAAAGCTGCCCCAGAAAGCAGATGGAGCACCTGGGGTCCCAGACGTAATGGGTAGTGCAACTCAGTGGTTTGGAGTCACATAGACCTGTGATTAAATAGTACTCACTGTGCTTTTGTCTCCACCTGTGTGAAATGGGATAATGCCATACACCTGCTCCAGCTGCAGGGCAGGACGAATGGCATGTTTGTAAATCCTGTAGCACAGAGCTGGGGATGCCCAATAAATAGTAGCTAATGGTAATAGTTAACATTTATTGAGGATTTACTTTGCACCAGGCACCATAAGAAGTTATTTCCATGCTAATCTCATTTATTCCTCCCCACAGTCCCTTGCACTTTTTACAGATGAGGAAACTGAGGCTCAACACGTTGCATCATTACCAAATGTCACATTTTTTAAAAAAATTATTCTCTTGAAGTGTAGTTGATTTACAATGTTGTGTTGATTTCTGCAAAGTGATTCAGTTATATACATTATTTTTTATATTCCTTTCCATTATGGTTTATCACAGGATGTTGAATATAGTTCCCTGTGCTATACAGTAGGATGTTGCATTGTTTTTAAACAGTGGGACAGGCGAGGCCGTGTCTGTTTGTTCATGGATGCCTCCCCTGCTTTGTCTGTCCCCCTGGGACAAGGTCTGCAGTTGATAGAGTCTGTAGATGGACACAGTTGTTATTACTGCAGTGCCAGCAACCAAATCTGGCGGGGGGGGGGGGGGGTTTT
>NW_006788845.1:605394-640729 GCF_000442215.2 Lipotes vexillifer
TGTTGTGGCGCGGCCGCGCGACTGAGAAGTGGGGGGGGGGGGGGGGCGGTTTTGATATGCTCAGCCTGCCAAGGAGGGGTCGGAAGTTTGAGCTCGGGTATGCATTGCTAGGGGTGTGACATGGATGGGGAAGGAGGCTGGGCGTGGCCACTGCAGGACCACGGAGCACGGGCCGGGAAGAAGCCGCCTCTCCTCTCTAGGCACGGGGACTAGAGGCAGAGCCCTTGGCCACTGGTGACTGTGGTGCCCCCCACGGTGCCCTGATGGATGGGATCTGACAGAGCGCCCTAGGTCCTCCCAGCACTGAGCGCCAGCCAGCTGGGGACTCTGTCCAGGGGAGCTGCAGGCCTCAGGCAACGACAGATGCTTTGTGCAAACAATACCTCCTCCCTGAGGACTCTGCTCCCTGTGTTTTCCTCCAAAGTGAGAGTACAGAGCCTGCAAGTCCCAACGCACAGAGGCTGTTTGTCCAGGGCGGCCCTTCCTGCAGCAGTCTCGGCCGTCCTGCTCAGATCAGGGGGCACCCATCCGCTCCCTCCCCTGCGCTGGGGGTTTGCTTGGTGGGCCAGACAGAACACTAAAGATAAGGAAGGCTCTTTTGGCTTTGAGTCCATTTCCTCACCCCTCCCCTGTAACACAATTGCCCCCTTCTTTTAAGGACTTAGAAGGCTGGCGTGGGAGGGGCCTCAGAGATGTTTAGTCTAACACACTCACCATTGCCCAGAGGCGCCTGCGTGTGGGTTTGAAACAGGACTCCTCTGGGTCGGCTCAGTGCTGCGGACTTGGCCCCAGATGATGCCTGTGTGAAACTGTGGAAAAGATGTCTTCCCCTGGGGAACGCAGCCCTGTGTTAGGATGCAGGCTTGGTGAGCGGAGAGTGGGAGGGACTTCAGTCCCCACTAGTCCCCTTGGAAAGTCCAAATCCTCAGCACGGTCTACAGTCTCTGGGTTTTCCCTTCCCACCCACTGTGTAGCCACACTAGTTCTTTTGGGTGTCCTTGCTAGCCCGGAGCCTTTTGTACTGGCTGCCACTCACCCCTACTGGCCTTGGTGTAAATGTTATTTCCTCAAGGTGGCCTTCCCTGACCTCTCGATTGGAACGGGACCCCATCATACACTCTTGTGACAAATAGTCATTTTAGGCAGTTGTCGGTAATTACTGGGTACCGCCATGCCGCACCCCTCCTACACCCCGTGCCTGGACTCTAAGCTCCATGGGCGCTGGGACGATATTGTTTACCTTGGTATCTGTAGCCTTTGGGGCAATGTCTGGCACATGGTGGACGCGATAAATAAATATTCATTACACGACTGGAAGGCCTTCTGATTTGCTGGTCCTACAGGAAGTTTGGGGCAAGATTTGGCAAAAGCACTTTTAGAAGGGCAGTACCTGTCATGGTAGATATGCTCATCCGGGCATCTGGCACCTTCCGCAGCCCTTCTCCCCTCTCCTACTGCCCAGAGAGCCCACAGATTCAGACTCCAAACACCGGCCTGCAGATCCTCTCCTATTCCGCATGAGTCTTTGCCCTTTGCTCACTCACCAGGGTCCTGAGAAAGAAGGTTCCGGCTGCGCACGCACTGGGCTTAGGAAAGCACAGCATCAGCACCGCCTCAAATTTTATTTTTAACCCATAATTCATCTTGCTTCCAGCAGATTTATTTTCAGCGTAGGGCCCGTGGGCTAGCACTCATTTGCATGCCTGATTCTGCTCTGGGGAGCTGCACATCTTAGGTGATTGTCCTGAGATGTAAGAATGCTCCCTGACCTTTTCTCATTTTCCTCTTCCCAATGCAGAGCCAGAATTGCGGTGCTGACTGCAAAAAAACAAGCGGTGTCCGGGATGGAGAGAAAGGACTTCAAAAAACAGAGTATGGGGTGGGAGATGGGGGGCTGCTTCCACCAAATGCAGGGGCCAGGCCTGCAACTCCAACCATCCTCCCTGCGATGTGATCTCGACTTGGTGGAGGAGCTACACCCGCCCTTAACTTACTGTGCACGTGCTTGGGTGAGAGCATGGTGCTGGGAGCTGCGATTGGCGGTGGGATGACAAGTGGGGCTCCAAGACATTAGTCAGTCTTTGCCTTGCTTCAAAGTCACAATCTGGGGTGAGGAAAACGAGTTCAAAACAAGGTTTTATAATCGATGGGATGAGTACAAGGTAAAAGTTTTGCACAAAGGTGTGCAGGGAGAGGAGAGCTCGTTAATCCGCCCAGAAATGGGTCAGGGAAGGCTTTGTGGAGAACATGTGGTTTGCATTAGGTCTCTGTGGGCCGAGACCTTGTAGGGATAGGGGCATTCCAGGAGAGGGAACAGAACGTGTGTAAGTATGGAGGCCAGAGGGCAGATGATGAACTTGCAAAGAAACCTCTTTAATGTGGCTGAAATGTACAATGCATGAGAGCAAGTGGTGGAAGATGTGAGAAAGAAAGGTATTCCTGCCACTTTGAGAAGCTTATGGTCAGCCCTCTGAATCTTTACACTCTGTCCACCTCTCTCAATAGACTCTGAGGACCTCGAGGAGAGGCACCCTGGATGGGAGGCTGCTGCCTTGTCCCTGTCCCTGTCGCTCCAGGCCCAGGTCGTGTGTGCAGTAGCCAAAGGAGCCCAGGCCTGGCTGGGCTGGGAGGCAGGGCCATCTGGAGTCGGAACAGACCCTCCCACATGAAGTTTGAAAGGAAGCATCTTGCAGCTCCGTCTAATTACAGGGTAAGTGAGCGGGCCTCCCTCACGATTAATTTGCTGTGTGTCTTTATTGCCAGCAGAAGACAGTTGACTCACAGAGGGTATTCCATATAGGCCTGCCAGTAATTGTCTTTATGACTTCATGAGCCTTTTATGGCCCCCGCCGGGAAAGGTGTTTTATTTTCCTTCTTTTAATTCTCCATTTTCAGTCGGTAAATAACCAACTTCCTGGGAGCAGGAGGAATGTTAAGCTCGGGATCTAGGTGAAACCATCCCAACAAGAGAGGCCATGACCATGAGGATTGAGGCTGAGGTCAAAGGCAGAGGATGGAGGGAATGGGGACAAGGTGACTCACCCAAGAGGGTGTGGAGTGGATAATCCTTAACAGTGATTAATACATACATTCTCAAAATTTAAAAATGTTTCTTTTCAGCAGATGTACTTTCTCAATGATGCTTGACTTAGATTAATGAAATGTGCGTTTATGTTTCCAAAGTACACACAGACTGCTCTGCTTGGAGGGTTGAGGGGAGGATGTGGGAGTGGGTGGATGGGGAGGAAATTTGCCGTGGTCCCCAAGACTGCTGAGTGGGAGAATAGCCACAAGGACATTATATTTAATTGTCATCCAGTCTCTCCATATGCAAGATGGGCAACAGTCCGATCGTTGTTTAAACAGAATGAGAATGGGAGGTATTGTGTCTCAGTGGTGCTCTGGTGCTGTCTCATAATGGCGTGCAAAAATGAACTGTTACATTTTCAGGAATTCTGTGAGCTGTTTTATGCTATATTGATAGCTTGCAATCAACCACAGTGGAATTATTTACACTGAGGCAATTGGCAAACCCGACAAAGTTGAACCCCACCCCTAGCCTCTGCTGGTTGTTAAACGTTTATCAGCTCACCACAGTGGTAGCGATCCTTTCCACTAGCGTTTGAGCTGTGGGGAAGGACCAATTGGCAGGTTAAAAATAATACAAGTTAACATTCACTGATCACTTACTATGTGCCATGCACTATTCTAAGCACTTCATGTATAGTCATGAATCCTCTTAACAACTTTAAGGGGTTGATGTCATTCTTGAGCCTAATACTGTACCCAGGAGGCTGAGACTTAGAGTCAGAGCCAGAGGAGATTATTAATCCATATCCCCATTCCCTTGTTTTTCAGAGGAGGAATTGACAGCCAGGGAGGGGAAATGACTTGGCCAAGTTCAGTGGCCTGGTGATGGGTCTACTGACTCTCCAGCCAGTGTCTGTTCTCCTTCTCTTATTCTTTTGGCTTGCTGTGCCAGAGCCCTGCCTCAGTCCAGGCAAGAGCTGAACCCAAAGGTTGGGAGCTGGGGCTTCCCTGGTGGCGCAGTGGTTAAGAATCCGCCTGCCAGTGCAGGGGACACGGGTTCAAGCCCTGGTCCGGGAAGATCCCACATGCCGCAGAGCAACTAAGCCCGTGCGCCGCAACTACTGAGCCCGCATACCACAACTACTCAAGCCCGTGCGTCTAAAGCCCGTGCTCCACAACAAGAGAAGCCACCGCAATGAGAACCCGCGCACCGCAACGAAGAGTAGCCCCCGCTCGCCGCAACTAGAGAAAGCCTGCGCACAGCAAAGAAGACCCAACGCAGCCAAAAATAAATAAATTAATTAATTAAATTAAAAAATAAAAAAAGAAGGTTGGGAGCTGACCAAAGGAGGCAGATTCAGGCCCGAGTCCACGGAATGAGCCTGGTGGGCTCCATTCGCAGTGTTCCTGCCGCCTCTGGCTGCTTGATAGAGGCTTGACTGCTCCCTGGTGCCCCAGCAACATCCTGATCCACCTTTCCTTCCACTCTGCCATTGTCTGAGCATCCCACTGGAAGTAATTCACACTTCAATCTTCCAGCAACAACCATCTGGAATAACGAGAAAAAATAAATAAAAGTAATAAATCCAAGCCGGAGCTCTGCCTGTTAGCCTAGAGTCCTTAGCTATGGGGAAGTGGGGAAGGGGATAGATGGGCTGAAACTTTCACGGACAAATGATCAGCCTGGAGAATTCACTGTTAACTGCACAGGGGTTCAGGTTAAGCCCAGCGGGGACAGGGGTTAGCCTCTGCAGCTTATTACGATGATTGCTTTTGGTGTGAAAAAGGTGTCCTGAGTCAAGGAAAAGAGACTCAAGATGGAAATCCCCTCAATTCTTAAATATATAGGTATATTCTAATGTAGACTGCATTCTAATATGGTAAACATTCCAATGTAGACTATAGGATCAGGTAGTCCCAGAGCTGAAGGGGCCTTCTAGAATGCTTTGCTTGCCTCCTAGCCTGGGAAACCAACAGTCTCCTGGGAAAAAGGAGGGTGCAAATGCTTTTCTGCAGAGCAGGGCCTTCCCAGGCAGGGGCAATGGAATGTTTTCCTATATCCAAGTGTGTTGCCGGCAGATGGGGTGCTACAGAAGAAAGATAGGGGTTCTAGTTGTGCCACCTTGCACAAATAAATTCACCTCTTTGAGGCTTAGTTTCTTCATCCAAGTGGAGGTTTCAGAGTGTGTGGCCCCTTCCAGCTTACATTCTGTATCCTAAACAAAAGGGAACATTTCAGAGATGGAATGACACACACACACACACACACACACACACACACACACACACACACAAATTGACAAATAGGGAAAGCTTTCAAAATCTCATTCAAATGATTGCTGGATTTGTCTATTAGTGAGATTTGTTTCTTTGCATGTGCTAATTGGTCTTGGCATTAATTAATCTGATTTCATTATATTCTCTTTAATTTGTCAAGATATCATTTTGCTACTGGGTGACAGAACACTTGGGAGGATTGTTAGAATTGGAATATATTTCCCCCCCTTTTAAAGTTCCTGGAGAAAAGTCGTTATCAATTAAGTTAATTTGCATACACATTAGGTTAATCATTTTAGTTTAGCCAAATTTGTAGAAATTTACAGAGCAAATTGACCCTCCACATTTCACTTAAACATATGTAGCACACTGAATAGTGCATTTTGAGTTGCTAATGAAACTGAGGTTATTTTGCACGCTTCTTTTAGTAAAAGAGGTCCAATTAGACCAAGTAATTTTTTATTTCATCCGTAATTGCAAAACAAATAAGCTTCCTGGCATTTTTTTTTTCTAGTAGCAGCATCACACGGACAGGGGCGTTAATAGGGAAGTCATGTTTTCCTAATTAAGCCCGGTTAGATTCCTGCTCACTGTTCCGGCGTCAGCCCTCTCCATGCTTCTCTTAGGTACTCTTTTGCCTGAGTTGCTAAGCCTCCTGGTATACCTATTAATAGAAGACTCCCCCACAAGGAGCCAGCTGAATTAAAAAATGTAACTAGGAAGGCAGGGTGGGAATTTTGACAGATTTGTTTTTAAATTTTTTTTTTAATACCAGAGAAGAGAAAGTTGAATTCAAAAGGGGTCTTGGTTCTCTCCATCAGGGGAAGAAAAGAGAGAAAAATAGCTTTTGTTCTCCCCCAGAAAATAAGCTGGCACAACATATTGGTGGTGTTTCAAAAGTGACTCCAGGGGCTAGCTTGTTCAGTGTTGGAAAATTGGCTGCCATCTCCCCATCCACGACGATGGAGCGGTAAAGAGCTTATAGTGATGTGGGAGAGTTGTAAAAAAATGGGATCTGGGATCCCTCTGGCTTTGCTGAGGGTAGAAGGAGGGGGACTCTGGCCACTGTCCTGGAGGAGGTGGGAGTTGGGAATGACGGATGCGTTGGGAGGATGTTGGTATAGTTATACAGAAACTGTGCTCCTACTGTTTCTCCCCAGCGACATAGAAGAGCTTGACCTTCTGTCCAATGCTGGATATTTTTTTTCTTCTAGTGCAGAGAATGTTTCTGGATTGCAGAAGAGGACACTGGCATGGACAGTAGGGAAGAGTTGGATGGATGGGATCAGAAAAGGGTGCTGTACCTTCAGCATGGAGTCAGCAGACTTGGGTTCCAGTCTTGGCTAAAGATTACAAGAATTGCTCACCATCCTTCACTCCTCCCTGTGCCCCCAACTCTTGCAGTGTGATATTGCTGCTCTCCTCATGAAGAGGTGGAGTCTCTTTCCGTCCTCCCTGAACCTGGGCTGTCCTGTGACTTGCTTGGGCCAATAGGATGTGGTGGAAGTGATCATGTGCCAGCCCCAAGCTTAGCCCTTAGAAGGCTTGCCTGCCTCTGTTCACTCTCTTGGAACCCTGCTGCCACCCAGACCAGTTGGCTGAGATGGTGAGAGACACGTGGCCCAGTCGCCTCCATTATCCAGCTGACAGTCAAAACACGGAAAGAGAGACGCCTCGCTGACCTGCAAGTGGTCCCAGATTACATGAGGCATCCCAACTGAGCCCACCTAAATTTCTAGTCCACAGAATTGTGAGCTACATAAGTGGTTGTTGCTTTTAGGCCCTTAAGTTTGGGGCTGATTTGTTGAGCAGCAATACTGGATGTGATCAATATCCACTTGTGTGTTCTTGGGAAAATTCATTTTCTTGTCTGAGCTTCAGCCTCCTAAGTCTGTAAAACCAGTTGGGATTAAAGGATCCCTAAATTTTTTCCAGCTTTAGAAAGCTCGCAAGTACCATGGTGCTGTATCTGACAGCCTGACATTTCCCCAGGTGGGACTCCAGGTAAGGCACTCTCGCTGGGCAGTAGCACACCAGGGGAAATTAGTTTATCGGCTCCTCTCAAGATGAGAAGAGGATATAGTACGTGTAAGGAGGAAAGAGAGCATTGTCTGCCTCGGGACAAAGAACGGGAACTGGGGACCGTGTTGGGGCTCTCGAACGGGATATGGTGAAGAGGTGTTGTGTGTGCATGTGAGGTTTTTGAAGATGTAGCTCTGAACGCCTGGACATCAGTGGAGCGAGTGTGCTTTGAATAAGCATGAGTTTGTTGACATTAGTTATGCAGCATTTTCTGGCCCTGGAGCCTCATCAAGGGAGAGCACCCAGCCTGTGGGCTGCAGGCCCAGTCACAGGCCCCAGAGGCCCATGGCCACAGGTCAGTGTGGGCTGGTGCAGGAAGTGCCCAGCTAGCCTTTAGAACTGGATTCTCAACTTTGTTTCATTACCATACATGCAGATGCCGGTTGCATACAAGACACTTCTGCGGCATGCCTGAGGTGCGCGGAATCCCCGGGGTGGTCTCTACCTTTCCCTTTGCCATTCAGAGAATACACTTAGTGCAACAATTAAGAATGAGAGGTGCGCAGGGCTCATCTTATATAATCAAGGCTAGTATTTGTGAAATAAATGAGTGAATAAATGAATGAATATGATTTCATGGATAAGCTTGAATCCACCCTGATTTAATCAATTTATTTGCAAAATTCAATTTTTTAATTATTTGGAATACATTACTTCTGAAATCTCTCTCAACTGATAGAGATCTGTGGGTTGAGACGTTCTCCTTTAGAAATATCCCACTGTAGGCAATTCCACGTACAGGGTTGGGGCCCAGGATAGGTCTGACTTTCCCCTGCGCTCCTGAGTTTCTGGGGACGCAACCAACCCATGTGTTTCTCTTGTCCTGGCCACACCTAGGCTCAAGCTGTTCTCCCTTTCCCAGCAGACTTTGCTGCTGAAGTCCCAGCATTCTTTGTGCTCAAGCAGGACTGACTCATGGCAGAATCTGGTACTTCTCTCTGAGTTTCCCTGATGCTAAGGAAGAGAGGACAGGCACTCAATTGAGCACAACCACTATGGCCAAATGCTTGAGCTGGCATCTTTTTTTTTTTTTTTTACTTGGAATATAGTTGACTTATAAGGTTGTGTTACTTTCAGGTGTACAACAAAGTGAATCAGTTATACACATACATATATCCACCTTTTTTTTTTTTAGATTGTTTTTTCCCATTTAGGTCATTACAGAGTGTTAAGTAGAATTCCCTGTGCTATACAGTAGGTCTGTATTAGTTATCTATTTTATTTATAGTAGTGTGTATATGTCAATTCCAGACTCCTAATTTATCCCTCCCCCGCCTTTCCCCCTGGTAAACATAGGTTTTCTTTTCTACATCTGTGACTCTATTTCTGTTTTGTAAGTACCTTCATTTGTACCATTTTGCGCTGGCATCTTGATATCAGAAAGTTCAAGGCATCTCTAGGTGGGGAGTGACTGGAGCAGGGTGCTGGGCCAGTTGGAAGTCCTGGGTGGCTGGGAGCAGGGATGCAGGGGAGAAAGTCATATTTTGTTTTGGTTTCCTCTCACCTTCCCTGTCAGCACCACTCACCCCTTTACGGTCCCTTCCCCTCCCCTACCACGGCCCTAGGCTACCATGGTTCTATGGCATTTTTGTACCCACTCCACTGGCTTAATGATGTAATTCTTGTGTCTGTTTCCTATGACAGATTACATGGCTGGAGGGAAAGGACCACACTTTTTCATCTTGGTATCCACCCAGAGCCCAACAGACTGCCTTGCCCACAGAGTTTAACACGTGTTAAAAGTGAGCGAGCTATTTCCGAGCAGAGGGGGCTGGCTAACATCCTAGAGATCCCACACCATTGGTGCCCCCTTCTCTGTGTAAATGCAGAGCTGTCCTTAGGTGGCAGAAACCTTATGTGAGGAGCAAATTCTAGAGCCAGGCAGGGAGCATGCATGTATGAACTTGTCAGTGTAACACAGGCGGGGATGAGAATGATGTGGGTAACTGGGGTACGTGTGCTCTGCCTAAGACATCTAGATCCACTTCTTTCAAAAACACTTCTGGCAGAAAAAGCATGTCTGAGATCTCCCATGTGTGACTGCTGTTTCAAGGTCAAACCTTAACTCTCCATCTCTGGGGAAACAGTGACTTTGCTGGAGTTTTGCCAGCAGCTGCAAGGCCGGGTGGCACAGCGTGGACTTGGAGTCAAAAGATGAGTATTAGTCTTGACTCTACCATGATTAGCTGTATGATATCCAGGGCAGGCATTTCAAATCATTGTGCCTCAGTTTTCACATATGCAGAATGGGTGTGCTAATGACAAAATAAAAAAGGTGAATGCACATTATAAAATGTAAAAATTTCAATAAAAGGCAGGGCATTGCTCTTAGGGTTCTTCATAGAACCCTCTATGGCTTCTCCTTTTAGAAACTGCTCTGCCCTGATCTTGTCATCAGTCAAGGACCAGTCAGGGTTCAGTGTGCCACCCTCCATCTCAGCCCCACCCCTTGTTCCCTTGCTGATCCAGAAGCAAAGTAGAAAGTGGCATTTCTGAATGAGGCTGACAGTTCACCAGGCACAAAAACCCACCCAGTTGTGACTCAGAGTTTTGGAGGCGCAGATAGAATTAAGGAAATGTTAATGTATTCGCATGGCTTTGCCTCCTGCCTACAAAGGCATAAGCAGTAAGGAGGGAGGATGGGGTGGGAAAGGGGACAGAGAGATGGGGAGTCGTGCTGATGGGGGTGGGGGTTGGTGGGGACTGCAGGGTCCCAAGGCTGCCTGGCTGCTGCAGCTGGGCCTGAGATCCCCAGGGGACAGGGAGGGATGTGCAGGCATCTGGTCTCTGCCAAGCGAGTCCGCCACCCAGAATGCAGTATCAGCTTGGGCACAGGGCTAGAGCAGAGGGGCCCTGGGGTGCATGCATGTGCCCACGCAGGGGATGGAGGTGTGGGGGGATGTGAGCTGAATAACCCAGAGCTGTCTGCCTTGGTGCTGTGGCTTGTCAATGGCAAACAGCCATTTAGAATCAACGTCTTTTCCAAATGAGGCGCCTGAATGTTGTATGCTTAATAAGATCTATCTGTCTATCTGCGCATTTATGCAGGGAGCTGGTTCCCCAGGGCCCAGCAGCCAGTATGCCACCTCAGCATGGAACAATCCCCTGGGAAGCTGCTTCTTTGTCTCCCCCTCCTGTGGGGGGCTCCAGGACTGAGCCCTAAGGGGCTGGGTTGAGTGGCTGCCGGTTCGATGGGTGTTTGTAGAGGTACCTTGTATCACTGGCTCTGTTACTTCACTTTTCATTTCTGAATGAATGAAAGTTGTAGCATTTGCCAGGCACTGATCGGGTGCCATTGAGGGTGTCAGAAAGGCAGTCCCATCTCCTAGGTTCACAGATGACCTGTCAACTAGACCTGTGACCCCTGCAAAAGCTTTCCCCTCCACTACCTAGTATCTGGCTGTGGGAGATGCCCAATACGTGTTATTATCAGAAACAGATGCTCTCCGTAATATCCAGCCAGACTCAGGAGTGGTCTTTGTTCAGTTCAATTATGGGTCCCCTAGGGGGACCCCTAGGCACCACTCATAAGTATGGTGGCTGGACCTTTGGGTTCCAAGGGCGAAGGATGCTCCAGAATCTGTGCAGGGGCGGCTTCCTCGTAGAGTAGGGGTCTTCAAGAAATGACGTGGCATGCTTGTACTGGGGAGCTTCCGTCTTGTCCCTCCCTCTGACAACCTCAGCATCGTCCAACTGAACCCCCAGAGGAAGGGCCCAATATAGGGGCAGTGACCCCAAGAAAAGAGACCCTGTGAAGAGATTGGAAGCTCTAGGAGAAGAGGCCCAGCCAGGAGCATCGGGCATGGGCTTTGAGCAATCCCAGGTGGGGCTCCTCCTGGCTTGGAGAAGCTGGGAAACGTTTCAAACGTTACTCGTCAGGAAAAAGCACTGATTCCCTCTTGCTTTCTCTGCTCTCTCCTCCCCTTCTCAGGCCTTGAATGTTTTAAATGCCAGTCTTCATGGTTTGATGGAGAATTTTACACTAATGCAGAGTATTACCTAGTTAATTTGACTAGAATAAACAGTGATTTTACACGGTGAGGCTGTTGCCTCCTGAGCTAACAGTTCCATTACCGTGGGCTGGGCTGCCTGATCCCTTGGAATCTGATGAGCTAAGGGCCTTCTACACATGGGCTTCCTGGGAGCCCCCAGGAGGCTGGAGAGCAGGAAGGGGGAAGAAAAGCGCTGGGTTTGTTCATTCACTCCTTCAGCCATTCACTCACTTACGATTGTCTTCCTTTACTCAATAACTGACTTATTCATTATTTCTGAAGTCCATTCATTTCATTCCTTCCTTCAACAAGCTTTGAGCAGGGCCTGTGAGGTGCCCCACCTAGCGGTAGGTCTTGGGGGTACAGAGATGCAAAGCCCATTCCTTGCCTGCAGAGTTAGGCCAAGGAGCATGGTTGCAAACAGCTAAGGACACCACAAGGGGCCAAAAATTAATCTAAAGCACTGTGGGAGCCCGAGGAGAGGCTGGCTGCTTGGTGGTGGGGTGGGGCTAAGGCCGACTCCACAGATGGGTGAAACCTATCTGGCCCTCAAGGTCTTTCATCAGGCAATGGAGGTCGGCTTGGCAATGGGATCAACGGCTGGGTACAAAGAAATGATAAGAAAACCACACTAAAGAGGGACACCAACACCTGGGCTTCTTCAGGGCTTGTGAAGAGGCACATCTGGTACTGTCACACCCCCTCACCACACCCCAGTGTCCAGTATCCCAGGTTATGGAAAAAGAGAGAGGGGAAACCACCGGTTTAGTGGAGGCTGTTGTGACATCGTCTCTCCCTCCCTCAAGCCATGTGAGGGAAGCTCTCAGAGCATTGTTCATGGAGGCTGGGAGGGCCAGTAAGAAGAGGAATGGAGATCTCACTCCCAGGCTGAAGGAGACATCCTAGTGCTTTGGATGGAGTTGAGGATGGAGGGCATTCTTGGGACAACTCGACTTGTGTTCTCTTCTTGCTTCTTTCCTGGAGATGTCTGAGGTCGGGGTAGAGGAGATGGGAAGTGAGGAACAGGATAGCTTGTTGAAACAGCTTGGGTGAAGGCTGAGGGAACTGTGGCATAGGGAGCCTGGGAGGAAAATGGAAGATTCTCTCCTCCCTCCTAATTCTCTCGATCTCTAGGAGGGTACCGAAGAAAACCCAGATCGCATGGTTGGGAAAGAGCCAGGTCTAGAGGAGAGGCAGGTACTCTGGGGCTGTCTGCTGTATGAAGAGATAGCCCTCCCAGAGAGGGTCTTTGGGGGATAGGCCACTGGTGGGGGCCTAAGGTAACCATGGCTCCCTCTTCCTGACATGGTCCTCGGCACCTAGCTGGCCAGTGAGGCCAACACGGATCTAAGACAGCCATGGTGCCTACATATGGGCGGAGCCACCAGCTGGAGATTGAACCAGGGTGTTGTTAGAGACCAGGGCCCTCCCTATGGAGTCAGGCTGCCAGTCATGCACTATGGCTCCAGCCCTCTCTCCTAACCCCCTCACTGTCCCTAGCACGAAAGGACCCAGATCCAGGGAAATGAACAGAAAGTTAGAGTATCTGTTAATGAGAGACTCCAGAGAACTGATCAAAGTTATGGCTAGAAAAAAAGAAGTGTTGTATTTATGCTCCACTGAGTATAAACTGTTTAATAAACTCTTTAATAAACCAGTGAAACAAAGAAAATGGGGAAAGACATCCCAGGCAGAGGTAACCACGAGAACAAAATCACAGAGGGGTGTGAGCACATGGCAAGGGAAATCTGAGGGCTCTGGTGAGATGACTGGGTAAGTGATGGGACAGGGAAGGGTGGAGCGCGGGAGGCTATCACGCGCTCTCAGAAAGAACCTGAAAATGATTTGAGAGGTTCTGGCCCCTGGGCAGTATCGGGTGGCCAGCTAGCCTCAGCCCTTCCAGCTCACAGTTTCCAGGAAAAACACTCCTCTGGGCAAGGGGAGAATGTTACCTGGGCCCTGCACTTTAAAGGTCCCAATTACTCGCCCTCCAGTCCCCACACTAGTACATTTATTAAAGAACACGTGGGTGCTCCTGTTAGTGCGTTCCAGGGCTCAGCCCTGGCTGTAACTCTAAGCATCCACTCTCATGACTATCACTGTGCAGGCCCCAGGGAAATGCTTCTCCCTGTCTCTTGCCCTCTGTTCTTGAAACAGAAGGCAGCTGGGTTAGAATGACCCGAAGCTTGGTGGGTTGTACTGTTGCCCACATCAGCAGACAGTGTTTTGGGGGTGGGTGGTGGGGGAAACATGCATTTAAGCAGTGAAAGTACTTAAATATAAGACCAATTAATTAACTGGTCAAATCCTTCCTCTCAGATAGCACAGGTGCGATAGATTCTTTCATCATCAAGTACCCAGAATGCTGAGCATCCATTTTCTTGTTTTCTTTGTGCTCAAATTCAAATGCGTGGAGGTATTTACTAATTAGTGTGGTATTTGCAGTAGCTGCACGTAAAAACTCAGAAACATTTTGCAATATTAAACAACTCACATTTCTCTTAACTTTGTGTATATGTAGGTCTAGATATAACATGCATGCAGTGTGATACAGATTCTCTACATTACTGTGTAGATCTAGATATTGCTATAAGAACAGTGATGAAAATGATAATTTGTCATATGTGGCCACATTATCATGTTTGAAAAATAAGTAAAATTCAATGCTCATTTCTGAGTACATGGAAGTGTGGCTTTAAGAATTCTATTGCCATTTCCAACTTCTCCTGCCTCAGCAGAGAAGTTTCTCCAAATTGAAGTTAATAAAAAAAAACTATCTAAGAATGACAATGACTCAAGAGATGCCTAAGTTGGCACTGATCTCGATACAACACAAATTATGTAAACATCTTGATTATAACAACATAATGAGGGATTCTGTTTAAATAAAGGCAAGAAAATTAATTTTGGAGTAAATATTCAGTAGTTTTTGAATTATTTTATCTTTGTTTTGTTACTCATACAAATACTGTCAGCACTCAAACGTGCAATAATAATTAAATTCATCTATCTTTGATATTTGCCAACTTTCAATCGTCTGAAAAGAAATCCATGGTTTTCCACTGATATTTTTGACTTTGTCATCATGAAGCTGTACTTGTCAAGGGAGGTGGGCAAGCATATTTTACCATACAGTTTGTTATCTTAATTTGTACCTTTTAAATATTTAGACCTAAGTTTTGTTGGCCTCTGGTGCCATGGGCTCCCCCAAGGTTAGGAGAGGTTCTGCTCATCCCCTGTGACAATCTTGGTTGACTTCTTCCAATCTCAGCCTTTATACTGACATCGTAGCCCTTGAAGGCACAGGGAGAAGGTTTGGCAAATCGTTGAAAACCTTAGCAGGAAAAGCACTGGGGTTTAAAGATTTTCTTGTCCTGCCGTGTCATGTTAGTGGTGAAGAAATTGAGTTAGAGAGAGAGGCGAAATATCTTGCTAAGGTCACATGGTTACTGAAGCACTTGGAGGCCCTGGAACGGGGACCGTCTACCGACCGAGCCAGTAGTCAGGGGGAGGGATGGAGGGAGGTTTGCACAAAACACTCGCACCTCAGCAGCCCCCCAAGTCTTTAGCACCTTCTAGCTAGTGGTGCTGCACAGAGTTAGTGCAGAGGGAGGGTGTGGGAGGGTGGCCCTTTCGGTGCCTGCCACCTACATAACTTCTCGGTGGCATTGGTGACGATGGAGGGAGAGCTGACATATGCCCTAGCCCTTTCACTCACCTCCTCTCTCCAGGTCTCAGTTTCCCCCCATCGTAGAAGGAGCAGCTGGACAGGATGATCTCTACGATACCCTCCAGCCCCGACATCCTGTCTGTGTGATTTCCCAAAGGCTGCAGGTTGGTGGAAGCCTGAGGACTGGATTTGGCCTCAATCCATGTTTCTCCTTCATTTCTAAAACCACATGCACTTGCTGGAACACTAACTCCATCTGGCCTTGATTCGCTTCCTCCTGATTTTACTCCCTGCTGGAAAGCACTGCATCCCACCCGAGGCACCTCAGGGAGCTGCTCTCACCAGCTCCCTGTTTTTTCTCCCCTGAGGCTTAGCAAGTCAAGCATTGCCAAGAGCTCCCTTCCTTCTGCCCCAGCAGAGAGGAGCAGCCACTGGGTGAGCAGGCTTTTCCCTCCTTCCTTTGGGGGGGGCTGACAGGAATCACCAGCTTCCCTCCCACAGGTGCCTGGGGTCCTCTCACCCTCCTTGGCCTGCCCCTATCTCTCCAGGAACTCCAGCCTTTGGAAGCTTTGCTCCCTCTTTACAAGTGCATCTCCTGCTTGCCCACTTCCGCCTCAAGCTCCTACTAACATCTGTCCTCTTGCTCTTCTTCTATTCTTCCCTTCAGGCAGGAGGCAGTAGAGTATATTACTTGAGAACATGTCTGACATAGAGAACAGACTTGTGGTTGCCAAGGGGGAGGGGCTGGGGGAGGGAAGGATTGGGAGCTTGGGATTAGCAGATGCAAACATAATATATAGGGTGGATAAACAACAAGTTCCTACTGTATAGCACAGGGAACTATATTCAGTATCTTGTGATAAACCATAATGGAAAAGAATATGAAAAAGAGTGTATGTATATGTATAATGGAATCACTTTGCTGTACAGCAGAAATTAACACAACTTTGTAAATCAACTATACTTCAATAAAAAAAAAAAAAAAAAGAATGATAATTTGTCATATGTGGCCACATTATCATGTTTGAAAAATAAGTAAAATTCAATGCTCATTTCTGAGTACATGGAAGTGTGGCTTTAAGAATTCTATTGCCATTTCCAACTTCTCCTGCCTCAGCAGAGAAGTTTCTCCAAATTGAAGTTAATAAAAAAAAACTATCTAAGAATGACAATGACTCAAGAGATGCCTAAGTTGGCACTGATCTCGATACAACACAAATTATGTAAACATCTTGATTATAACAACATAATGAGGGATTCTGTTTAAATAAAGGCAAGAAAATTAATTTTGGAGTAAATATTCAGTAGTTTTTGAATTATTTTATCTTTGTTTTGTTACTCATACAAATACTGTCAGCACTCAAACGTGCAATAATAATTAAATTCATCTATCTTTGATATTTGCCAACTTTCAATCGTCTGAAAAGAAATCCATGGTTTTCCACTGATATTTTTGACTTTGTCATCATGAAGCTGTACTTGTCAAGGGAGGTGGGCAAGCATATTTTACCATACAGTTTGTTATCTTAATTTGTACCTTTTAAATATTTAGACCTAAGTTTTGTTGGCCTCTGGTGCCATGGGCTCCCCCAAGGTTAGGAGAGGTTCTGCTCATCCCCTGTGACAATCTTGGTTGACTTCTTCCAATCTCAGCCTTTATACTGACATCGTAGCCCTTGAAGGCACAGGGAGAAGGTTTGGCAAATCGTTGAAAACCTTAGCAGGAAAAGCACTGGGGTTTAAAGATTTTCTTGTCCTGCCGTGTCATGTTAGTGGTGAAGAAATTGAGTTAGAGAGAGAGGCGAAATATCTTGCTAAGGTCACATGGTTACTGAAGCACTTGGAGGCCCTGGAACGGGGACCGTCTACCGACCGAGCCAGTAGTCAGGGGGAGGGATGGAGGGAGGTTTGCACAAAACACTCGCACCTCAGCAGCCCCCCAAGTCTTTAGCACCTTCTAGCTAGTGGTGCTGCACAGAGTTAGTGCAGAGGGAGGGTGTGGGAGGGTGGCCCTTTCGGTGCCTGCCACCTACATAACTTCTCGGTGGCATTGGTGACGATGGAGGGAGAGCTGACATATGCCCTAGCCCTTTCACTCACCTCCTCTCTCCAGGTCTCAGTTTCCCCCCATCGTAGAAGGAGCAGCTGGACAGGATGATCTCTACGATACCCTCCAGCCCCGACATCCTGTCTGTGTGATTTCCCAAAGGCTGCAGGTTGGTGGAAGCCTGAGGACTGGATTTGGCCTCAATCCATGTTTCTCCTTCATTTCTAAAACCACATGCACTTGCTGGAACACTAACTCCATCTGGCCTTGATTCGCTTCCTCCTGATTTTACTCCCTGCTGGAAAGCACTGCATCCCACCCGAGGCACCTCAGGGAGCTGCTCTCACCAGCTCCCTGTTTTTTCTCCCCTGAGGCTTAGCAAGTCAAGCATTGCCAAGAGCTCCCTTCCTTCTGCCCCAGCAGAGAGGAGCAGCCACTGGGTGAGCAGGCTTTTCCCTCCTTCCTTTGGGGGGGGCTGACAGGAATCACCAGCTTCCCTCCCACAGGTGCCTGGGGTCCTCTCACCCTCCTTGGCCTGCCCCTATCTCTCCAGGAACTCCAGCCTTTGGAAGCTTTGCTCCCTCTTTACAAGTGCATCTCCTGCTTGCCCACTTCCGCCTCAAGCTCCTACTAACATCTGTCCTCTTGCTCTTCTTCTATTCTTCCCTTCAGGCAGGAGGCAGTAGAGTATATTACTTGAGAACATGTCTGACATAGAGAACAGACTTGTGGTTGCCAAGGGGGAGGGGCTGGGGGAGGGAAGGATTGGGAGCTTGGGATTAGCAGATGCAAACATAATATATAGGGTGGATAAACAACAAGTTCCTACTGTATAGCACAGGGAACTATATTCAGTATCTTGTGATAAACCATAATGGAAAAGAATATGAAAAAGAGTGTATGTATATGTATAATGGAATCACTTTGCTGTACAGCAGAAATTAACACAACTTTGTAAATCAACTATACTTCAATAAAAAAAAAAAAAAAAAGAACATATCTAAGTCTGAATCCAGCTCCGCTATTTACGTGGTGAGACTTTCTCTTAGATTTTCTCATCTGTCAGTTGGGCACAATCCCTACCTAACTTGGCTGTTGTGAAGCAGAGTACCTGGTACACAGGAATAACCAGTGTCTGTTGGTCTTTGATCTAAGAACATTTGTGAAACACTTTGTGTTATGATCATTAGTTTCCCCAGGTTTCCTCTAGATTTTTATGAATATCTCCCCCACCTTTTTCTTAGTTTCTAAATAAAATGATCGGAGTCTCCATCCCACACCCCTCTGGAGAGTCACTCTCTCCAGTAGTTTGAGGATTCTCGGGGTGGCCCCGTGCTCCGCTGGTTACCGGTGGTTCTGAATTCCTGTCCTTGACTCAATTCTGGAGTCCCCTCTTGATATCTTGCTTTCTGCTGTTTTTTGCTGCCTGCCCAGATTTGCCCACACGTGATCAAAGGCCTCTTCCTTTCCCAAGACACCACTAGTTCACATCGTGTTATGAGTGACAATTTTTATAGGGCCTTTGGGAACAGAGGGGGATTATAGGTACCAGAAGAGAAGAAAATATTACAGTTGAATATTATATGCCATTGTTCACAAAGCCACAGAGTTTGCTGAGTAGAAAGAAGGGAAGTTGGGCCTGAGGGAGGCGTTCCAAGCAGAGGGCAGGGGGTGGGCAAAGATCCTGTGTGGCCCCCACTGTGGCAGTCTGCTAGCTCTTCACTAAGCCCACGGCCTCCTGGGCACCCTGCTCTTCCCTGGACATTATGTGTGACGTGGGGCTGAGGTGCCGTCACTAAAATATGAGTGGGAGTGATGTGTGCTCCTCTCTGCCTGGCCCATGAAAACCTTCCTGTACACTCCTTCTAGCCCTTTTCCCTTTGGCCAGCTGCAGTGGTGACCCCAGGAATCCCTAGGAGGATGTAGTTTGAGATGGCAGAGGTGCCGGTAGCCTGTCTCTGAAGGAAATGAAAGAAGAGCTGCTCTCACCAATCAGGAACATTCATTTTGTCCTGCCACGTGAGTGAGGCATATAATTCTTGAGTTTGAGCTATTATACGTTTGGGGGTCTATTTGCTAGGAGGATTAGGTTGAGATGGCAGAGGTGCCGGTAGCCTGTCTCTGAAGGAAATGAAAGAAGAGCTGCTCTCACCAATCAGGAACATTCATTTTGTCCTGCCACGTGAGTGAGGCATATAATTCTTGAGTTTGAGCTATTATACGTTTGGGGGTCTATTTGTTTTAGCAGTTAGCATTACCCGAGCTAATATACATCCAAACCTCTTTCTTCTTTAAACTCATCATGCTTGCAATTACTTGAGTAAGATCAACCTTCCTTGGTAGAGTCTATGCTACACAGGGCAGGGATCACGGCTTTCAGTCGTCCTATCCCCCATGTGTCTCATCAAATGGAATGGAATAGATGTTTGGGGAGGCACTGCATAGTGCCATCCGGGGAGTGTGTGGAGTAGTATTGCTTTGTTTCCAAGGCTTGTTCTTGCCGTATTGCTCCTCTTCAGGCCATACTCCTGCCCTGGCCCTTCACTGTAGTCTCATTCTGTCTTTCGAATTTAGCCTATGCCCTTAGTCTCACTGTTTACATGACAGGAGCCCAAAGCTTCGCCTTAGTGTTCAATTTCCTATGATGCCGGGAAGTGCATGGACCTGCTTCCTCCTGTTTTCCGCTGAGCCCAGCCAGTTCTGGAGAACTGTCTTATATCACAGCAATCACTGATAACACTTGTAGAGCAGATAGAATTAAAATGCCAAGGTTTGAATCCTGGCTCCACCCACTTATTAGTTGCCCGAACTTTGGGAATTTATGTATGGTAATCTCTCTGTGCCTTAATGTCCTCATCTGAATAATCAAGATGCTAATAGGACCTGTCTCATAGGATTACTGTGAGGACTGAGTGAACGGTGCTCGGCACATAGTACGTGCTCAATACATATGGTTATTGCCCTTTCCAGGTCATAAAGCTGTTTCACAAATTTCAACCAATACTCCTCCTTCAACTTTAGGAGAAATCCATTATAGGTAACATGGCCACTCAACACATTCAGATTCAGATAATATTATTGATGAGTTCAAGTCTTCATGCCAGTTTTTTTACATAAACCAGATGGAGAAACTATGCCCAGAAAGGTTACATACAAGAGTTGCTAGTGAGTGTTAGAATGGGACTCAAACTCAGGACTAAACCCCCATGCAGTTAGCCTGTTTGATATCCTGCTGCTCAAGACAACAGTGCCAAAGGCATCACAGAGAAAGACCTTTATGTCCCAGGCAGAGTCCTCAGGACACACACACATGCAAACCAGCATCTGTGGATCTCTCTGGGTTCACTGGACAGGTGGTCTCAGTGGTGCTCTGTCCCTGACCAGTGTCCGGCTCATGTCGGTGTTCTGCTCATCTGCAGAATGTTTCTCTTCCACACAGTCCCCAGACCGTTACTTCAAAGTGGGTTTCTGCCCTTATACCTAGCATCCTGATATCACCTTCTGTTTTTCTCCACTGGTCTGCCTTCCCTAGTTAAAGCTACACATTCGGAACTTTCCTGACTTCTCTTCCTCCATGGAATCCGTTCTGGGTCCCAGTTTTTTCCATTGACCCTGATAAGTGCCAACGAAACTGATACCTGGGTTCCTGCAATTTGTTAGGAGAAACCAAGGGGGACGTAGTGAGTCACCTGACTAAACAACCAGTTGGCGTTTAGCACGTGGCTCTGGGTGGGTGGACCAGGAAAGATGGTCTTCGCAGAGGAGCCTTTCCAAGAGCCTGCCTCAGCCCATACGGCCACAGACTGGGCTGGCCTCCCTACCACTCACCCTTCAACTCATGTCCCACCTCTCCCATTGGGGTGTCAAGGGGCAGACACTTCCCCGGCTGAAGATTCAGATCCTCATCAGCCTCTCACCTGTGCACTTCCCTGACTCCTGCCAGCTCCCTGGTGCGGCCTGTCGGGCCAGCCCACCATCTCCTTGCAAAGGTTTCTGGGGAGGGTGCTGCTCCAGCAGGAAACAGCTGCTGTGGTTAAGCCATTTTTTCTGTGCACTTGCAAGATACATAATTAAGAGTTCTGCTGAGGGGGGAAATAAGGCACACCATTAGATTTGTTTAGCATATTACGCCAGGTCTAGTGCATGTCTGGGCCCCCATGCCACACGAGACATTAAGGTAAGACTCCAGAAACAGCCCCAAGGTTGCTTGATGGGATCTGTTCCATGTTAATTCTGAAAATATTTGCTATTCAGGTTTTTATATGCTTCACCACCAGCAGGGATTTTGAAAGGTGGGCTTCTCCACCAAACACTTTTCATTTAAAAATCAGACCACTTAAACACAAGGTTCCTAAGGCTCTCCCCATTCGCCTTTGTGCTTTCTCTTGCATTTTGCTCCCTTCCTTTTTCCTCCTGATCCTGCCTTCCTTCTTGCTGCCAGTTGCGCTTCTCTCTTGCCCTCATCTGTGTCCTTGGTGTCCAGAGCAAGAAGCACAAAAAATCCCGGATTAAGGGTGAGGCTCAACTTTGATGTCCTCCTTTGAACACTCTGCAAGATGGGATCAGGCATGAGGCTGTGGACCCCACCTGAGGGGCTGGGGAGGAGAGGGGCTGGAAGCCTCAAAAGAGGGATGGGGGGCTTCCCAGGTGGCGCAGTGGTTGCGAGTCCGCCTGCCGATGCAGGGGACACGGGTTCGTGCCCCGGTCTGGGAGGATCCCACATGCCGCGGAGCGGCTGGGCCCGTGAGCCACGGCCGCTGAGCCGGCGCGTCCGGAGCCTGTGCTCCGCAACGGGAGAGGCCACAGCACTGAGAAGTCTGCGTACCGCAAAAAAAAAAAGAAAAAAAAAAAAAGAGGGATGGAAAAGTCTGGAACTTGGGAGGAGACAGCAACTGAAAGAAGGTTGGGGTCCAATGTGAGACGGGGAGAAGAAGGTTCTGAGGGTCTTCCTAGAAGCCATTTGGTGTGGAAACTTACTTTCAGGGCCTATAGGGTTTAATGTATGAACTGATAATGACCAGAGGAGTGATGGACACCCTCACAGCCCCCTGTGAATGGAACTGTTCATGGCCCACCCAAGGGTCAGATCAGGAGAGGTTGTCCCTTACACCTGCCACAGGAGAGCAAAGGATGCTGGCAAGGAGTGGGGGGGGGGAACATTGGCAAAGCTTAGCTTGGCGCTATATTGAGAAGCCATGGTGAGTCTCACACTTGGGCTCAGCGGTCATGTAGGCCAACCTGAGTATTAATCCCCTCTATCCATCCCTAATATTCACGTAGCATGCAACCTCCTGTGTGCAGAGCCCGTTATAGAGCAGTGCTGAGGGTTAAAATCTCCTCGTCCCACTGAGACAGGTCTTCCTGTTTTCACTGTGCTGTCCTTGTCCCAGGTCCCACCTTGGAGTATCCAGAGAGCTTGTTCAATCCCTCTACCTTGTCAATCCCTCACATATTTGAGTTCACCTGTCAAAGTACTTCTAAGTTTCTTTTCCTGGCTTCAACAATTCCCATTTTTCCCTTGTCAATATTTATCACAGTTCCACTATGGAGTCTGTGTGTAAGCTGTAGTTTAATGTCTCCCAGTAGACTGGTTACTTCAGGAGGACAGGAGCCACGTTCCATTCCCTGCTGTAACCCCATGCCCAGCAGAGTGTCAGCAGATAGCAGGCACCAATCAATATCTGCGGGGTGAATTGAAGATGTGGTTTGAATTCCTTTCCTTTACCATCTTCTGCCTCTGCACTCCGTGGTCTCTCTATTTACCTCTTAGAATGTATTGTGCTGTTTTGACCAGGGAAGACCAGAGTAGGACTACCACCACCACGCTTGACATCAGGTTGGCAAACTTTTTCTATAAAGGGCCAGATACTACACATTTTACTAGTGATGGTCTTAGTTGTAACTACTGAACTCTTGTCATTACAGTCCCAAAGCAGCCATAGACGATACTTAAACAAATGGTGTGACCATTCCAATAACACCTTATTTACAAAAACAGACGGTGGGCCGGATTTGGCTTGCAAGGCCGAGTTCTAGGAATTCAGTTCACTAAAATTCTAAGAATTTGGACTGGAATTGGAATAGCCTTTAAAAATAATCATATCAGAGGACTTCCCTGGTGGCGCAGTGGCTGAGAGTCCGTCTGCCTGCCGATGCAGGGGACCCGGGTTCGTGCCCCGGTCCAGGAAGATCCCACATGCCGAGGAGCGGCTGGGCCCATGAGCCATGGCCGCTGAGCCTGCGCGTCCGGAGCCTGCGCTCCACAACGGGAGAGGCCACAGCGGTGAGAGGCCCGCGTACCGCAAACACACACACACACACACACACGCGCACACACACACACACACACAAATAAATAATCGTATCAGAGAACTACTAGTGGCAGCCACCCAAGCAAGGAAGAGTAGGCAGGAAAGTGCCCTTGGGCCCCTTGTGGGGACAGCAACCTCTGTAGAGGGCAAATAGAAGGAGGTTAACTGCAAGGCCGGTGACTCATCTGAGGCCTTGAAGCAGAGAATGAAGCAGGATGGCTGCTGAGGAGACTTTCTCTGTACCCACGGCCCTGTTGCTGCTGGACTAGGTCCTCAGTGAGCAATCCAAGAAAGGAGACCCAGTCCCAGCAATGCAGCGCTCAGGGGAGAACATTCTCGCCTAGTAGCAGCGTTACCATCCAGATGGTGGCCTGTGAAGCCACTATGACTAAAGGAAATGAATGATCACACATGGCTAAAGTTGGGGATGTAGGCACAGAATGGGGATATATGGGAATGTGAATTAAGCTGCGCCCATTTGTACATCTGAGATGTGCAGGTAGAATGTTCTTGTAAATTTGGAGCTGCTGAGCGTGTGTGCTCGTGTGTGCACGTACTCCTGTGACTGAACTAACTGCCTGCTTTCTTATTCATTTCTCTTCCTAGACAGGAAGCTCCTGAGGGTAAGCACTCCATCTGCATATTTCCAGCACTCAGCACCGAATCTGAGATGGGCTCAATCATTTAGTTTAGTTTTAATTAAATTGAATTGATGGTGAGCATTTGATAGAACCATGGTGTGTTAGAGGGGATTGTACATGCTGCCTTTGCATGTGGAGATGGTGGGTTTGGGTGTATGTCCATGTGCTGGGGTCTCTGTAAGCAGATATGGAATCATTGCAGGGCTTACACACATGCATAGGTAGAATAGAGCATTTGGGGGTGTACATTTGAGATGTTCATGCAGACAGGAAGTTGGAGTATGAATGTGGGCAGAACAGGAGTCTTCTATGAGTTCATATGATGTGAACATACAGACAACAAAACATTGTGGGATGTTTACTTGAAACATACATACAAATAGGGGTTAAGAGTTTATGTGCATGGGTTGTAAGCATGTAGAATGGGGTATAGTGTATGTACACACATGAGGTGTGTACAAATATACCTGAAATATACATTAAAGGCCAACTTGCAGATAGGCTGGTGGGAGTGTCGGTTTATATGCATATGCAACAGACATGAGGGTTTGGGGACATATCCAGGGGTACGGAGTGGGGTGCACATGCAGACAGGACCTGCCTACAACCTGTGTGTATATGCAGGAGTGTACACTGCAGGCATGGGTTGTTGAGGCTGAGTGTATCTGGTGTGTGCACATGCAGATGTGACTATTAGAGGTACACACACATTGGAAGTGTGTAGGTAGGCTTCAGCAATTGGTTGTGTACATAAATGGGGGGGTGCATGCAGAAACAGTTGTGAGGTACTTATAGGAGTGTGGTTGTTCACATCAGTTCTGAAGGTGCATCTACGTGGGGATATACTTGAATATGGCCTTTTGATGGGGTGTCTGAAGGCAGTGAATGCACATGTGGACTTGGGGGTGTGCCTAAAGACCTGTGTCGTTGAGTGTGGGTGTGTGGGTGTGTGCCTGTGACAGAAGTGTGCATCCAGGCTTGAGAAGGCCCCTCGGGAAGGGGTGCAGAGAGGGGGCTACAGTGTAGGATGTGCACTCAGCTGTGGGCTCTTTCAAGTATAAATACTCAAGGGTACCCGTTTGGGATGTGGATTTTTTGAGGCTGTTAGGGTCTGTACATGCTGGTGTGGATGGCTGAGTGTGTGCATGCAGAGTGGGGTTTGGGGGGTGTGAGTGGGTGGTGGAGGGCCTGCCATTGCAGGCAGTTGACCACATGTGCACAACTGGAGGCGTGTCCACGCAGGCATCCGTGTCCCGCATCTGGCAAGTTCTCTAAACTAGGTGCCTCTTCCTTGGGCGAAATCTCACTCTGGGCTGCCTCTGTCCTTGAACCCAGCTTCCTGGGCAGGAACTGAAGACAAAGCATTAACTGGACAGAGGCAGGTGAGACTTCAAGGCTAAGTCTTCTCTCAAACTGGCTGCCTTCTCTCAAACTTATTTATTTATGATTAAAAATAAATAAACAGGGGCTTCCCTGGTGGCGCAGTGGTTGAGAGTCCGCCTGCCGATGCAGGGGACACGGGTTCGTGCCCCGGTCCGGGAAGATCCCACATGCTGCAGAGCGGCTGGGCCCGTGAGCCATGGCTGCTGAGCCTGTGCGTCCAGAGCCTGTGCTCCGCAATGGGAGAGGCCACAACAGTGAGAGGCCTGCGTACCGAAAAAAATAAAAAAATTAAAAAAAATTAATAAATAAACAAAACTGGGACCCTTTAGCTGTTTGGGGAGGGAGGGAGGTACAGGGTGGGAAGAGAGAGACTTTGGGGAAAAAGAAAACAAAAAAAAACAAGGAGAGAGAGAGGGAGGAAGAGAGCAAGGCAACGAGCAATTTAGTTGCGCCGGAGGCAGAAGAGCAGCCACGGCAATGGCAGCAGCTAACGGGCTGACAAGTTGTGTATGTTTTACATGCCCATTAACTCGCTTACTCCATAAAAAATGCATAGTTACCACCAGCCAGAAGTGCTTTGCTGGTGGAGGCCTGCCCAGGCTGCCTGCCTCCAGTCCGTGGTCGCAGACACAGCCACTGTCAGGCAGCAGGCAAGAAGTCACCAACCTGTGAATGAGAGAAATTAGGAAGCTCCCAGAGGAAATCAGGCATCAGCACTGTAATAAAATCCAATCAGCTCTCCTCTCTCGGATTCTTTTGGACAATATTCGCTTCTCCAGGGACACTAACTTGGGCTTGGGAACGTGCTGTGTTCTTAGGGGCAGGAAGAAGGAGAGAGGGGAAAGGAGTGGGTGGGCTTGGCGGAGAAGGTAGAGAAATAACAGGGTCCGGGGAGACTCAGCTTTTCAGAGTTAGGGTGCCAGGCTGGGCTCCGGCCCGCAGTATCAACAGCTTCTGCAGAAGCTTGTTTCCATTCATGAATGAATGACCCATGGCAAGTTATGGAGAGAAGGCTGGGTGTACATTTCAGGGTGTGCTCTGACTCCCCTGCAGAAAGTTCGCATCCATTTGCTCTGAGGGGTTGAGTGAGTACCTGCGGTGTGCGCCGGCTGTGCTGAGTACCGTACATGGAATACTAGAAGAGTGTGAGACTCGGTGTCTGGCCTGGGCTAAGGGCCCTCTGGAAGGGACAGAAGATGAGCAGGATAGGCTAGAAAGAACATGAGATTGGGGAGTCCGGCTCTGATTCAGGCTCTGACTTTCTAGCCATGCGGCCATGGAAAGTGATTTACCCTTTCTGGGTTTTTTTTTTTAACGTCACAGATAAGAGATACATCCAGCTTACGTGATCAAAACCAACACTTCATTCATCAGCATTCAAGTTAACAATGGCATCAGGCTTCCCCTTAGAATAGCTGTGGGAAACTTAAAGGTCCACAGTAATGTTTCCCCAGAACGAAGGGCAGCCTTTCCATAGGTAAATTCAAGTCCCCTTGGTAGCCTATGTAGCCAGGCATCAATCCTGGGCAGACGACTCAAGCTCTCCAAGCTAAGTTTTCAGCTGTAAAATGGAGATAGGGATGGTTCCTGTCTCGTGTCTTGTTGTGAGGATTAAATGAGATAATACATGTGTAAATTAGCAAAGGGCTTGACACATAGTAAGTGCTGAACAAATACGAGCTGTTATTGTCATGAGCTATTATTTGAGGATCTCTAGGGTTCTTTCCAGGGATGTTCTGATATTCTCATGGCCTGACTAAGTCAGAAAGCTTTCAGGGCTATAGGAAGTCGGCAAGTAGGCATCCTTTGGAAAGCCAGCCCTGGTGTATGAGAGAAGCCCACTGGACTGTGGGGTTAGAAATAGTCCATACCATGGGCTGGACTCAATGGAGAGGAGTGAGATGCCGGATTAATGACCTGCACGGGGGCAAGGGTCGGAAAGGAGCAGCCACTTGCCTCTTAGGTGCCAGCATAGAGCTACATAGGAGAGAAGAGCTCACGTGAGGGGTGGTAGCCACGCCCCTACCCCTTCACCCCAGCAAAGGCAGATTACTGGACAGGTGATATTTTGTTTTCTGTCCCCCTAGAGTGACTTCCTCTCTCTCGGGCTACCTGCCTACATTTTACACAGCTGAGGGCTTAGACTTCCCCCATGGAAGCCACAGCTGCTGCTGGGGAAAGGGGGGCTGGTCCCTACTCTCCACTCCTCACAGGGAAGATAGTGCAAGTAGCCATCATCATCATCATCATCATCATAAACCTATTGGTGATGCCGCCCCACATGTATTTCATGTTTATGCCAGACACTATTCTAAGGACTTTGCATATACCAAAACATTTCATCCTTATGACCAATTTTCGAGGGCAGCACTATTATTATCTCCTTTTATAATAATTGGGAACATGGAGGCATAGAGTGAAGGAAAGGGCCCTCGTCTCCCAATAAAACATGAGCTAAAATCCCTCCCTCCCCGACACAGGGGGCATCTTTCTCAGGCAACAGCACCCTTGCAGGTCTCTGGTACAAGTCCAAGGGCAAACTCGAATTCAACACTTTTAAGAAAATAAAAATGTTGGAAGGTAACGCATTCAGATGTTAACAGTGCTTGCTGTAGGTCATGGCCTCCCCTTCTACTTTTTAATATTGTTCCTATTTTTCTCAGAGGCCAAAATCCAGGCTCTGGTTCGCTGTCGCCTGAGGGAATTTGCTGGGAGGTTCGGGCAAAGCTGCCAGGCAGCTTACAGAGTTGCTTCCCAAACAGGCTCCTGTATGAGCCAGAAGTACTCAGAGCTGCCCCAGAGCCAGTGCGGGGCCCCCTGCTTGGCTCCGATAAACACTGCACAGCCTTGAAGGCTCAGAGACGGATTTGGAAGTAGAAGGACTCAGGCTTTTGTGGGGTAGACCCTCCTGGTCCACACATGTATTTCCTCACACCAGGGCCCGGGCCTTGGGCCCTGCCGCTACGTGTCTGCCCATCTCCTCCACCACCTGCCTTTATTCCCTGCCACTCTCTCTGGTCCCAGGCCCACCTTTTCCGGGGCCTCGAGGCGCATGGAGGGTCCCCGGAAGAAGACAAGGAAGCAGGGAGATAAAGAGGAGTGGGGAGGGGAAGGGGAGGGTGCAAGGTCTGGGCAGGCTGGGTCTGGGGGCGTTGGGGGCACCAGGCACAGAGGACAAACTGCAGGCTCCTCTGCTCTTCCCCGGGCCACTAGGATCCTCCACCCAGGCCCTGCTTTTCTCTAGAGAGAAGGCAGCTGTCAGAAGCACAGAGGGGATGCCCTTGATGACAGCATAAGAGGCAGAGCTGCAAAAGCAGCGCTGCCCAGAATGGTCAGCATCCCGGAGGCCATTGTCCAGACCACATCCAGCCTGCGGAGGAGGTCCCTAGGGGCCGGCCCTGCAGCCCACCCACGGAGTCAGCCTGAGCCCACTGATCCACCGCCCCTGCCCTCATGGGAGGCTGCCCTCCTGCACAGCCCATCCTGCAGGGAGAGAGGAGGTAGCTCAAGTGGGCTGAGGGGTTCACCTTTGTCCCCCTCGAAACTTCCAGCGGATTGTTGCGAGGGGCAGGGGCCACTTGGGTCTGGGCACTCTCTGCTTGAGTGCGTAGTGTTGATTATGCCTGGTTAAAGATCATTAGAGCCTTTGCTGGGGGAGCTGACAGACAAGGAGAGTGGACTAATATTAGAACACCCTGTCACAACTGGTGAAAAGGCGGGATTGGTTTTATAGGGAGTTTAGTCAGAGCTGCGCGTAAAACCCCTGGGGTTGCTCTGGAGTGTACGCAACTCCTCCATTAGGAAGTCCCCATGGGAATATTCAGCTGCAGTGTTTATTACAAGTAAAGCTGCATATCATAGATATAGTATTAGCTGCTTTTATTCAGCTTTCTTGCTCTTGATTGCCCTGGCTCCTAGTGGCTCTGTCCTGTGTGCCCAGGCAGCTGCCTGGTCAAAGGGCACAGTCATAGGCTGGACTGGGAAGGTGCACCCATGTGTATTTACATGTGTGCATGTGTGTGTGCGCGTGTGTGTGTGTGTGTGTGTGCGTGCACAAACATGATGGGTTGGAGATGGGGTAGTTCCGGAGCTTCCCCTTCTGGGGGATGCTGGGGAGAAACTTCTATTATGCCTGCCCCAGAACTACCCAGCAAGACTCGTGTTTCCTTTCACCCGAGCCTGGTGGCTGAAGATTGAATCAAGAAAGTAAAGTCTGTCCTCTTCTGACAAAACATGAATTGAAACTTAGAAAACTTGCATCCCCAAGAGACTGTTTGCCTAAGAATTCTCAGAGTGATGGTTTAGACTGAGTGGCGGCCAAGAGTCAGCTCTGCCACTTATTAGCTGTGTGACCTTGGGCAAGTCAGCTAACTTCTCGGGGCCTGGTTTCTTCATATGGGTATAATGAAAATGGTGCCTGCCTTGCTGGGGTGTTCTAAGAATTACATGGACATTACAAGCAAAGTACCTGGCACCTGGTATATACTCCATGCTAGTTAGTGCTGTCATGTCTGCTATTTACATTTGTAGCTGATTATTCCACTATATTCTAAATGGATCTAAAAATATTTAGTTTAAACAAAACTTTTCTGGGAGACTTTCCTTACAGAAAACGTGGTCTACTTACAGAAGCAGAATGGTCCCGGAAGAATGTTCATCAACTCCTCTCCAACTGGAGCCTTGGGAAGAAGCTGAGACCCAGGTGGGAGAGCTCCGGGGCCGGTTGTGTCTCTGTGCACTGGGGTGGGGACGGGACACTTGGCCCGCTGGGTCTGAGATGACGTGGAGCAGGGTCTGGGCCAACCAGCCCAGTTCAGGTGGACACAGAGCTGGAGGCCAGCCCAGCAGACGTTGCTCACTCAGAATGGATACCGAGCGTAAGTAACAGACGAGGTGTCACACCAGGGCAGGGATACAAGCAGAAGCTTGGTTAGGTGAGCAGCTAAGAGGAAGCTGGTTACATGTCTGGGTCTCATGCCAGCCAAGAGTCTGAGAGCAGAAGAATCCATGACTTGTTTTCACTGAACTCCCGCAGTCCTTTTTATTTATTTATTTTTTTAGGTCTCCCATATACTTTATTTTTTTTAATTGAAGAATAGTTGATGTGCAATGTTGTGCCCATCTCTGCTCTACAGCCAAGTGACTCACTTACACACATAGAGATGTTCTTTTTAAAATATTCTTTTCCATTACGGTTTATCCCAGGAGATGAGATATTGTTCCCTGTGCTACAGTAGGACCTTGCTGTTTATCCATTCTAAATGTGATAGTTTGCATCTCCCAAAGCCAAATTCCCAGTTCATCTCTCTCCCTCCCTCCCTCCCCCTTGGTAACCACAAATCTCTATGTCTGAGTCTGTTTCTGTTTTGTAGATAGGTTCATTTGTGCCATATTTTAGATTCCACATATAAGTGATGTCATATGGTATTTGTCTTTCTCTTTCTGACTTACTTCACTTAGTGTGATAATCTCTAGTTGCATTCATGTTGCTGCAAATGGCATTATTTCATTCTTTTTTATGGCTGAGTAGTATTCCGTTGTATATATGTACCACATTTTCTTTATCCATTTGGCTGTCCATGGACATTTAGGTTGCTTCCATGTTTTGGCTATTGTGAATAGTGCTGCTGTGAACATAGGGGTGCGTGTGTCTTTTTGAATTATAGTTTTGCCCATGTAGATGCCCAGGAGTGGGATTGCTGCATCATATGGCAATTCTATTTTTAGTTTACTGAGGAAACTTCATACTTTTTTCCATAGTGCTGCAGCCCTTTTTATAAATGTCTATCACAAGACTCAGCAGCTGGCTTCCTTTTTTTTTTTTTTTTCCCATAGAGCATGATGTTTAAGACTGATGTCTCTGGAGTTGGATTAGTGGGTTCAAATCCCTGATGTACTGCTCAGCTCTCTGTGACCTTGAGGAAGCTACCTCTATGCCTCAGTTTCCTCCTCTTTAAAATGGGTACGTAATAGTGCTTACTTCTTAGGGTTATTGTGAGGGTTAAATGAGATGATACACACAAAGCATGTAGGGCAGTGCCAGGCGGTAATAAACCTTCAGCGTCAGCTACCATCATCGTAGTTGTCCCTCAGTCGCCTCCAATACACTGAACTCCCCTCAAGAGTAGGGACCTACGCTCATGGTTTCTGTGTTCACAAGACTCAGCCAGGGGCTGAGCACATAATGAGCACACAGTGGGTGTTTTTGGAACTGTGAATCAGGTAGGATGGGGCATTGTCACACCTAACATGGTAGGGTGCCTTGAACCTGCCAGGAAGCAGCAAAGTCAAAGATGAAAGACAGCAAGGTCAGATACCAGGCTGGATAGCAGCACGGGGCTGAGGTAAGGAGTAGAGCTGATGGCAGGGATTTCTATGTCTGATGAGAGCTCAGTAGTGGAATCAGAAGCCAAGGTGCAAATCTGAAGAAAGGGTAGTAGAGGAAGGTGAGAGGGCCCTGGTCAGCCTGGACAGAAGAGGTTTGAACAGCATCCTTCTGATGGTGGTGGGGCAGCGGGCTTGCGGTGTGATGGGGTAGAATCTGAGTTATGGAGTTCCCATGGGCTTGCACCTACCGAGACACCCCAAACTTGGCAAGAGATGACTGAAGTTCTCTGAGGAAGGTGAAGAAAGTTAATCAGATTGCAGACTTTGATAGGCAGGATATGGAAATCCAGGCTATTGGGATATTGTAAAATAAAAAAGTAAACCAGTATTTGTGAGCCATCCCTAACAGAACATGTTACAAATCATTTTTTTGTAAAATGTTTGAATAATAGTAAAAGTTCAAAGAAGAAATTAAAACATTCCAAATCCCACCTCCAAGAGATAATAACTATTAATATTTTGGTCAACACCTGTCAGCAGATGGCCACTGCCCTCCCTGGCATCCCCAATGAACATATATTCTAAGAAAAACAAAACAGAACAAAAAAAACACAAAAACTTGATGGTTGGTTAGCAAATGCAGCTTCAAAGTGGGCCCCGATCCTCTCCCGGCCCCTCTGTTCCAACCAGACTGCAACCTTTAAGCCCCTTCTATCTGAAGCCAACAATGCTTTAGGCGTTTAGTTATCTAAGACACACATACAGATTTCTGCACATAACTTTACATAAATGGGCTCAGACTTTGCATGCTGTTCTGTGATTTCTTCTCACGTCACAAAATGTCAGACATCCTTCCAAGTCAATAAATATAAAGCTGCATTATCATTTTTAATGACCGCATACTATTTTGCTGTTTTGTATGTTTCACACTCATCTGAACCATTCCCCTATTGATTGAACAAACATTGTTTTGCTTATATCTTTTCACACTTAGGTGAGTGCTCTCATAGGGTAAATTCCTAGAAATAGGATTACTAAGTAAATAATCACACATATTTTATATTTTGATACATAAAACTGTCTCCCAGATAGATTCTCACCCTTCCAGCCGTGTAAAATATTGTCCGTTACTTCCTCCAGTTAAAGTAGGTTTTGCCAGGTTTTTTGTTTTTAAACTTATGCTAATCTGATGTGTAAAAATAACATCTCGTTCCTTTTCTTTGACTATTGTTGAGGCAAAATTGTTTTCATGCGATTATTAGCCCTTAGTATTTCTTTGTTTGCAATTTGCCTGAATATTAAAAATCATAAGAAAAACTACAAATATAAGAAAATGCCATGGTGTGGAAGAATATCGATATAAGGAAATGTTTAGAATACATTCCAAAGTGATTAAAGTGCAGACTGTAGAGCATTTTTACAGTATAATACTTTTATTAAAAAATATGAGAAGATGCTAAGACCAAAGATGAAAATAACACATTCCCCAAAGCTTGGGAAACAGGTTTTTTTTTTTAAAAAAAATGCTTACTCTTGGTTTTCAAGTTTTCTTGCAATTGGAATGATTACTATTATAATTGGGAAAAAACCCCAGTAAGTGTTAATAAAGCCGGAAAATATCTTTTAGGTAATCTGTACTACCCTACTGCTCCTTCTGTGCAGATGGTCATAAACTGATAGGCTTCTTGAGCTACAAGAAAACTTAAATATCATATGCTCTCTGCTTCCCCATTTTAGAAAAGAGATAACTGCATTCCAGAGAAGTTAAATGACCCGGCCAAGGTCTGCCAGCCAGTGGAGACAGGAGAGGAGTGAGGTAATATTCTATGAAATGCCAACAGAGAAGGTAAGAACACCCCACTCCCACCCTCACTGCCTCTTCTGTGGGAGTCCTGCCTGGTGGAGAGAGAACCACGACTGTGCTTAAAGTACAGCAGGGTGAATTTGAGTTCAACTTCATATGTGATCCCGGAATCAGTGGTAGAAAGGATTGCAGAAATCTGGAGATCTTAAGGACCTGGAAACCCAGCATCTGCCCAAGGTGAGGAGTCAATCCTGCCTGAGGTAAAAGGAATGACCGGTGATTTCTGAAGTCCAGAGATTTGAGGTGATGGACAGTAGGGAGAGCTCAGCTCACACCAAATGGCCCTGCCCAGCTCCTGTTCAGGCCGCCCACGCCATCCTCAGGAAGCCCTCAGGAGCCCTGGCGGGTGACCCTACACTTCCCCCGAAGCCCCATCCCAGCTGTTCCTCCCCAGCAGCTCCAGCCCTCCCCAAGCCCCTTCCCTACCCTCCCTTGGAGACCTTGGAATCGGTGTTTTGTTTTGCAATTTGTTGCGGGGGTTTTTTTTCCTTCCCTTTCTTTCAGAAGCCTGTCTGGGATTCTGCTCCACACTGAGGTTGGAAAGAACAGCATGGCTGCCTCTGGAAATCTTGTTTCCTGTGCCACATGACATCAGTGGGTTATATTGCAAGTTTCCACATGGCTGCCCAGACACAGACAGTTGTGTTTATGAAAATCCTCATGATACAGGCTTGGAGCCTCCCTGGCACTCAAGGCTCAAGTCTTTTTCTCGGCCTACAATGTGTTCTGCTTAGAGGAGCAGCTGACAAAGGGTGGTTTGGAAGGCCAGGTTCCCTGCCAGGTGCTTGGTGGTGGGGCAGGGAGGGGGGCCTCCCAAGAGAATAGGAGCATCTTGGCCTGCACTGCACCCACCTCCACTCAGGGAAGCTTCAGCTGTGCATGATCAGGGATTTTTTTTGACAGTGGGGTCAGTTGGGGTTGGGTGGCGGGGAAAGGTCTGGCCTGGGGGTCAGAACCCCTGTTTTGGCTAGTTTTGTGGTTTGGGGTAAGCCACTTCACCAATCTGGGTCTCGATGCTTCCTTTCAATTTCCCGAAACTGGAAGAATGATTTCCACAACCCCCCTACCAATGTGGGGCTAGGGATTCAATGCCAAGAAATACAGAGACACATTTGCACAGCAGCTCAGTGGACTTGGGAAGCCATTTCAACTCTCCAAACCTCAGTTTTCCCTTCTATAAGATAACGGTGTAAATTAGTTGGTTCCTAAGGTCCTTCCAGTTCTAAGAAAAAAAAAAATCATGTCTTTGTGACTTTCAAATCTCTAGGCACTAACACTAAAAGATTAGTTAATACTCAGGGACCAAAGTCACCCAGGAATCTTAAGTATGAGTCAAAGCTTAGGAGGCTTAATTTAGGGTAAATTCAGTGAATTGTGGAGCTATATATTCCTTTGCATAACAGCCCTTTGGACCATAAGTGCTCCCTACAGTGATGTCTGGGGGTGTTTAGGTCCTCCCTAACCTCCTGTTACTCCCTCTTAGAACTCCTGGTGCTGGTGGGCCTGGGATCCAGTTTCTAAGTTTCTGCTGCTTGGCTGGGCCATGGGATAATCTTCCTGTGATGGCTGCCCTGGCAGCCCAACCAGAATGGAAGCACTACGCAGCAACAACCATGCTTTGGGGTCTTTGCATCCCCCGTAGTCCCATGCTCAATGATCTCCCTCCCTCCCCCTCCCCCTCCCTCCTCCCTTCCTCCCTCCCTCCCTCCTT
>NW_006788845.1:642241-643588 GCF_000442215.2 Lipotes vexillifer
CTTCCCCCACCTTGAACAACACACGGAAAGACACAGTCTAGTGGAAAGTAAACATTCAGCATGCTTCCTGGGTCCCTCCACTCCCACCCACCCACCCACCCCAGGAAATATAACAAACAACAAGAGCAGCAGCTAACATTTATTAAGCTCCTACTGTGTACCAGGCTCTGCTCCGAGAGCTGTATGTGGATAATTCTCACAATGATCCTACGAGACATGCACTCTCATTATCCTGCCCTTTAAAGTGAAGGATACAAAGGCACAGGGAGGTGAGGTCACCGTCCAAGGTCACGCAGGAAGTGGTGGAATCTAGATTCAAATCTAGGCAGGATGACTTCAGAGTCCACTTGGCCACTGCACCAAAGGGTCTTTGGACCCAAATGTTAAAGAAAAGAGAGGAGTGAGGGACCAGTTTTCCCCAGGAGGACTGGGAAGGGTCTCCTAGAGGAGAGGCTGTTATAGGAGAATTGCAGAGGATGAATAAGAGCTCCTGGAGTAGGGCGGTGACCAGGGCCCCAGCTCTAGGCAACAGCTGGGAGGGGCCAATCGAGGAGAGGGGCCGGCAGTGTCTCCTCCACAACAGTGACTCTTTCCTCGGAGAAAAGGAGGTGAGATCACAGAGGAGCATCCAGTGACTCTTACCCTCTCACAGGGGGACCGGAGACCTTGTCCTTTTCACACCCATCAGGGCTCCCATCCCCTACAACATACAACCTTTGGTACCAACTTTTTGGAATGCTACAAAGGGAGGAAAACATTCTTGGACAAGGCTGAGAAAGAGAGTGTCTAGACACAGCAGTCACTGGAAGGCCTAGGAAGAATGTGGGGGGCCCCGAGTGCGGAGGGGAGCCAGGCCAGGCTGAGCGAGTCCCCACCCTTCCAGCCTCCCGACCACTTTCCCTGCCTGCCAACTGCAGCACTGCTCTGGATTCGGTGACAGTCTTCTCAGACGTGATTTAGAAGGGGCTGTGCTGAGCGGTCATCCCTTCCTAATGGGCCTGAGTCATAATTCTTAGCAACCATCCTCCTCTCCCCCATACCCACCCCTTCCCTGTGGCTACTGCTCTGAGGCAGTTAGAGCAGATTTAAGATCGAAGTCAAATCAGATTCACCAAACAAAGTGTCAGGCCAGGCAGGAGGGGCTGGGGGCTCAGAGTTATAGCCCGGAAGGCCTGGCAGTTCCTTGGAGACTATTAAGTGAGTATATTTTATGGCCAGACACAATGCTGAGAGAACCATCCGTAACACAATTACAGGAAACTTCCCCACGCGTCTCAGGGATGCTGTAGATGGCTGGGTGGGTGATGAGTAAGCATACATCTGTACCCATCAGGCATTCCTGAAGGT
>NW_006788845.1:643722-655377 GCF_000442215.2 Lipotes vexillifer
CCTGCTGGTGACTTGCTGCCTGGCTCCATCCTCAGGAGCCAGGCAGACTCGGGGGCAGGATTACTTCCCAGAAGGGGTAAGAAGGTGTGCTCTGCATTTAGAGAGCAATGAATTCTTAAGATGAAGGGGGCTCATTTTACCAATGGAAGAATGGACACTCAGAGACAGGAAGAGCTCTTCTTGCCTGAAGTCACACTGCTCCTGGGAACTAGAAATGGGTCTCCTGACTCCAAGGCCAGTGCTTTTTCAGGCTGTCAAGTCTCCCAGCCTCCTGTGGAAAAAGGCAGAAAGCAGATTTCCCCCACATACCCTGCCGGTTAGGATTCTGTGCCTAACACCCCCGATGATGAGTCTTTACTAGTTTTGAAAGTAATTTTCAGGAATCTTGCAGACCTCAGGTCCAGGTTAGGCCCCTGGTGTCCACTGGGGTGGAGATCATAGCGTCCACTCTGGGTTCATGTTCCGTGAGGGATGCCCTGACCTGGGACCCCCTAGATACCTGTCATTAAAGCCCTAGATCATGAGATCTGAGGAATGTCCCATCCTCCCTACAAGAACACCAATCTATCAATATCTGAAGTCAGGGATGTATTTATTCAACTTTGCATCATATAAAGTGGCGCCTGGTACCTAAGAAGTATTCAGTGGATATATGCTAAATTAATGAGTGCACCTAAGCCATCCCCTCTACCATCAATTCACAGAGGAGGAAGTTGACATGTACAGAGGTACCGTTACTTGGTCAAGGTCACACAGTGACAGTGACAGGACCCGGACGAGGACCAAGGTCTTTATCTCCAGTGCCCTGTGCTCTGCCCTCTACAACAGTTGTCCCCTCTCAGATTCCCCAGGGCTGAACTAATATTGATCCAGAATGAATCCTCTGCTCCCTTCCCGCTGGGAAAATCCAGTTGTGCCATCCATTCTAGCTGTTGGGGCCCCACTTTAGAGTGGGTGGGATTTAGAGGAACATGGCACTTCCTCTTATGGAGCCCTGGGGTCCCTCTCCCCTCTGCAGCCACCAGCCCTCCCCCTCCGGCCCTCCCCTTTCTGGAGTCAGTGCAGAGCTCTTGCTGGACATCTCTGAGGACCTGGAGAGCCTCTGGGGAAACAAAACCCAGGGGACCCAGCTGCTTCCCTGTCAAGTCCAGCTGCCCTGAGGGCTGCCAGCTTGACAAGTGGCATTAGAATAAAAAACCTCACAGTGGCAGCTGCAGGCTCTGTGCCAGAGCCTTGGGCGTCCCTGCCTGGTGCCATTCACTGTCACCAGGGGCAGGCACCTGCCAGCCAGAGGTGCATGGCTGTATCTCAGGCCCGGGTTCCAGACCCTGAGCACCTCCGGCTCTCTGGTCTCCTGCAGCAGCTCTCTCAGCAACCCAGCAGCCCACCCAGGTACCTCTGAGCACTTTCCCCAGGGGGCAAAGAGCCTCCCTGCCTTTGTCCCCGCTTTTCCTTGTCCCGAGGAGGGCCCCAAATGCCCCAGGCCCCTCCAGTTTCCCCATGGGAAAATTCTGCTCTTCCAGCGTGACTCAGCTTAATTCCTCCCATGTCCCTCACACTTGTCTTTCCTAATTTTTTTTTCTCTCTGACTAGGATGCCCTGTGTCCACCCTGGTTTTCTCATCTGAGGTGAGAGAGGGAATCTGTGAAGTGCTCTTGGGGATGAGGACCTCGGTGTTGCTCAAGAGCAGGGGGACACCCTTTCCTGGATTCTCTGCCTAACGCCCTGGATAATAAGCCTTTACTATGTGGGCAGAGATGCGCGGGGCAGCAGTCGCCCTTGTTGACAATAAATGGCAGGCCCTCCAAGATGAAAGGCAGAGGAGACCTCAGGGCTGTGGTGCAGACTGGAGGCTGGGACCAGATAAAGTGACCTTCCTCTGGGATCCCCCTCCCCCAGGTACCATGACCAAGGTCTTGTTGCCCCCTCTCCAACCTTTGTAACTAGGATACACAGATAAGGCCTGAAAACCTTCCCTGGGTTTCCAAAGCACGGACTTTATTAAAACAGAGTCAAACCAGTGGAAGACAAAAGAATAGCAACTACAATAAACAAAGAGCTTATGAGCCCTCTTCTGCCCTGGGTCCAGCTGGACACTGGTCACCCCGGGGCTCTCTACCTGGGACATACAAATGTGGGAGCAGCCCGTTCTGCCACTCCTTCTCCCCTTTGCTCTCTTTCTCCCTCCTCCTTTTCTTCTACCCCTCCTCCTTCCTCCCCTCCCCTCCCCCTCCCCCCCACTTCTCTCCCCCCGCTTCCCTCTCCGCCTTGGCCTTCCTCACACTGAGGCCCACTGGTCTTCTCTCGGCTCCTGCCCTGGGCCTCTGTGACTGTCCACCTCCCCAGCACCCTCCCCTCTCGCTGCCAACGCACCCTGTTCTTGTCTTTCGTGGCCCCCTCCCAAATTATGAAATTGTATACTTTTGTGTAAATACTTATCTTAAAAATACTTATCAGTTAATATGTCCTTCCTTTCCTTTGTAAATTACTTTTTAACCAAAGTGTTAGACACACAAAATTTAAAAATCAAATAACATCAAGAGGTTTTGCAGGAAAGGCACCAGGCCCTTTCCACCCTCTAGAGTCAACCACTTTCAACTCTGGGCTGTTTCTCCTGGTGTTTAGATCTCTTCATCTAAGCAACATATTCACACTTGCACCTTTTTCTTAACATCTTATTACAAAAATTTTCAAACATATAAAAAGTTTGGATTTACAACGGACATCCATAAATCCACCATCTAATTCTACGATTAATATTTTGTGATCATTGCTCTATCACATAACTTTGTAATTTTCCATCCTTCTATCCATCTGTCACTCCCTCTTATCTTTTGGTACATTTCCAAGTCAGTTGCAGATAGGAGTACACGTTAGTCATCCCTAAACACTCCACCATACATATCATTCGAATTCAATATTTGCCTGTGGTTCTTTTCTCCTTCCTTTTGAGATAAATTTTACAGGCAGTGAAATGTGCAGATCTTCAGAGTACAGATCCATGAGGTCAGAGCTATGCATGTGACTATGTAACCAAACTGCCACCTAAAATCAGAACTTTACCGTCCCCTTGGGGAATTCCCTCAGGCACCCTCGCAGTAAATACCGACGGCTGCCCGCATAAGGCAGGCAGCTACAGCTTTCTCTTTTTCTTTTTTTAACTCTATTTTTTGACAAAACAATTCTTTGACCTTGTCTACTGACTTCCCATTATGGCATGAGTCTTAGCTCATAGCTTTGCGTCCCCATAATATACTTATATCACATTTTGAAAATTAAATCTATATTCTCTTCTTCCACAACAAGAAGTAAAACATGTCCACTCCTGAGACAGGACTCTATGATGGTTCTGTTTCCTTTCTTGGGCAACTTTATGCTTTTCCTCACTTTTTAGTTTGCTTTCTTTTCTATGGTCTTCTCATAATTATTTTTTATGACTCAACAGAATGGGAGACCGTCTATCAGTATTATTTGTCACATGCGCAAGCGTATCAATAATCTATAACTTAATGTCTTCCCCAGGAGACTGTCCTCTAGTCCATGGATGGTGACTCCCCTGCTGCTTCCTTTCTGGAAGCATTTTGGAGCCTCTCATTTCTGGTGTCTGAAACATAATGACATTATATTATACTTTGGGCCTTTAGTGAAACCTCAATCTAAAAACCAACATCGCTCAGTTCTGGGAAATTTTCTTCCATTATTTCTTGAAAAATTTCCCCTCCATTTTCTTGGAACCTGTCTAGAATTCCCAGTGGTCAAATGCTGGACCTCCTGAGCTGATCCTCCTCTCCTATTATCTGTATTTCTCTTACTCTCTTTGTGTTCCACTTTTGGGGAAATTTCTTCTATTTTATCCTTCAGAACTTTTATTGAATTTTGAATTTTTGCTATCACTTTTAATAGCCAAGAGCTCTTCCTTGTGCTTTGATTTTATACATGGCAGTCTATATCACACTTCCTCCCTCCCCCTTTCCCCCTTCCTTCCTTCCCTCCCTCCCTCCCTCCCTTCTTCCTTCCTTTCTCTTTCTTTCTTTCTTTCTTTCTTTCTTTTCCTTTCTCTTTCTCTCTTTCTTCCTTTCTTTCTCTCTTCCTTCCTTCCTTCCTTCCTTCCTTCCTTCCTTCTTTCTTTCTCCTGCTCTCATTTCAGGTAAAATATCTACTTTCATCTATCTGAGAATATTAATCATATATATTTTTGAACTTTTTTTTAAAATTCACAACCTTGTCTCTGTGTCTTTTGAGTTCCTTATTCTCCTATTTGCTTATCTAGTCTTAACGGCGGAGGCTTTCCTAGAATGTCTGGTGCTCCTTAGTTGCCCGTACTTAAGAGTGTAAATCATTAAAAAAAAAACGTGATTGGCAGTTGTTTGAGTATGGATGGGTCCCTTTTGGTTGGTGGGTTTCACTGTAGGGTGAATAGACAAGGAGCTGGCTTTATTTTTTCTTTTTTGAAAGACCCACAAAATTCCATTGGCCCCCTACAAACTTGGGCCATTCAGTTTTTCCAGAGGAAAATTCTCCTGCCTCCAGTCTGGGGTGGGGGTGAGGGATGGGAGTTGAGTGATAGCTTGGCTGTTACCACTATGAAGTCTCAATCGGGAAGGAGGCTGAGGTTGTCCCTGTTCAATGTGCAGAATTTAACTTAGTCTTCCTGTTTTATACTACTTTTTTGCCCCCGTCTGTCTGTGTGTGTGGTGTCCCTGTGCTCTCTGGTTCAGTTTCTTCAGGAGCTGGCTTCCCTCTCACCCGCCCTCTCCCTCCCCTAGTTTGGGATAAGGACGCTTGCTTGGCCGCACAGGCCAGGTGAGGGGCCATGAAGATCTAACTGGTGCCCCCGTGTTAGCCCCCTGCCCCATCCTACCTTCTGCCATGTTGATTTGCTGATTCCTCATGCTTTCCTGAGGTACCCAGGGGCCATGACTCCTTTCTCATGACACCTCCCTGCACGGTCTGGGACACTTAAGCCTCCTCCATTCTGTTAAGTCAGTTGTCATTCTTCCATTTACTTTCTCTCTCCCCGAAATTTGATAACATTTCTCGTGTGCTGTTGTCACCTCTTCCACTTCCTTTTTCCTGCAGGATTTTTAGTGACTTGAGTCTCACTTTAGGGTGATTTGGGGAGAGAACAATGATAAATGATTGTTATCAATCCACCATCTTTAGCCTGAAGTCTGTTTAATTAATAAATCCCCCCCCATCGTAAGACACTATAGATATGGATTATGCCTGTTTTATTCAATACTTTTCCTAGCACAGTGCATAACTCATGATGAGGTTCATAAATAATTTGGTTCCTAGAAAACAGATACAGACTGAATTAAAAGTATGAAGGATGGAAGGTTTTATATATTCTCTTATGTAACAAGTTTCCGTGCCCTGGATGTGGGGATCCTCAGTCTTCTCTGGAAAACAGAGAGGCTGGATTGGATTACGGGATTATCAATTGTGGTTGGGATGGAGAAAAAAAGAATCAAAGGTGGATGATCTCTTGGTTCCACCGACTCAGATGTTCTAGCATTATAAGGACTGGCTGGATACCCTTTAGAGGGAGTAGTGACTGGGCGTCCTGGGGTGCCTGGCTCCAGTCCCACTACCTGTCCCACTATCCCCTTACCATCCTTCCCTCCCAGAACAGAGGTGCTGTCTCACAGCTGGAGGGAAGAGAGTGCCAAGGAGGACTTGAAACCTCTTTCCTCCCCTAGAAGGCCAGGGAAGGAGGAAGGAGGGGAGAGGAAGACCAGGGAGGGTGGCGTACGTCAGCGTCAGAGCCCAGATGCTGGCTGATGAGCTAAATATACAGCCAGAGGTGTCCCCCCTCCCCCACTGTCTTAATGTGGTTTTTAAAATAAGTCAGCCTCTCTCTAGTTCTCCCTTTCCACTGTCATTTATTTCAGTTTTTATCTCCACAACAAAAATTCCTTCCAACTTTTTTTTTCCCCTCTCTCCCTCTAATGCTCCTCTCTTTCAAATGCTAATAATCTCCAGCTGTAAAAGGCTTAGAAGTGGCTCTAGATTGTTTGATCTTTGGCCTGTGATCTGCTTTCATCTCTCTGCTTTCAAATGTTACTTTAGATTTACTTTAACCTATTAACATGCTTGGTATTCATAGACACGCTGCCAACCTGCTTCCCAGCACCGCGGCCTCCCAGCCTCCCATCAGAACTAGATAAGGAAAGTGAAACTCCAGGCACAGAAGGTAACTTCGGCAGCGAGGGGGCAGGAGGCTTTGAAGGCAGGGACAGGTGGATGAAGCGAGGAGGGGAAAGGCTGCGGGGGTGTGGGGTGCGGGGGGGAGGGGAGGTGATGGGGAAGGAGAGGGAAGGAGAGGAGACGCAGGAAAGAAGACAAGAAGGTGGGAGAGGAGAGGAAAGAAAGGGAAAAGGAGATGAAGCCAGAGAGGGAGAGCTGGATGGACGCGGAGGGACAAGTCTTCCTCGCCGAGCACGCTGCCTCCCGGCTGGTTAGACACCAGCTAAATCTGCTCTCCCCGGCGCTGGAGCCGGGCTGGGGAGTGGAGAGACTGAATTAGGGCTTCGGATTTCTTGCTCCCACCGTCGTCGTGCTGGAATGTCGCGTGTTCGTTTCCACAGGAAACGCGAGGCATGAATATGGATGAAGCTCCTCACCGAGACCACAAGGGTACGGCTCAATTATTTGCCATGTAAAGCAGCACAGGAAGATTCTCTGCACTTGATCGTCTCCTCTGTGTAGGGCTGTGTGCTCGCGCACGCATGTGTGTTGGGGGTGCCTGTGCGGGGGCTCGGGAAGGGGACCCAGGCTGGTCAGGCGGCGCCTCTGAAGGGCACCGTGCCATTTAGACCCTCCACGAAGCTCCGGTTACAGCAGAGTGCCCCTGGGGGTGGTTTGGGGAGAGAGCCACCCCCACCCCCACCCCGGCCCCGCTTCCCCCCTCCCCACCCAACACCCCCACCCCCCCCTCTTTAGCAGAGATGGCCTCACCCCGGCCCTGCTTCCCACCTCCCCACCCAACACACACACACACACACACATGGTGACAGCTGTGACTCCACAGTCTCTGACATAGAGCCACAGAGAGCCACAGAGACCAAAGGAGGAGGCCTGCTGTTAGCAGAGTTTTTGGAAAACCCAGGGCAGGAGCCATCCCATGCCGGCCTGACGGCCTCTTTCTCCTGAGGCTGTTCCTTTGGGGAGAAAGCAGATGTCCCGTCTCCCCGAGGGAAAGCCTGAGCCAGCCACCCAGCTTCTGAAGGGTGGTGGCTCCATCAGGAAGCAGGAGGGAGAGGCTGTCTTGGCTGGCTGAGAGGGACACTGCGGGGCACGAGAGTCTTCCTGGACAGTCTCCCCATAGCTGAAAAGCCACCGAAGCCGCTGGGGGCAGAGGAGTGCAAGGAAGTCTCACGGGGCACCAGAAAGCCTGAAGTTCAAGTCTTGGGCCAGTGATCGTGCCCTTCTGCCCTCAGTTTTCTCATCTATGAAATGGACTAACACCACTCCTGACTTCCAAGGGCAATCGTGATGGCAAAATAGTCGTAGTAAGGATTACAATTATAATTCACAGAGCACTCATCATGTGGCAGGTACTATTCTAAGTATGTTATTAACTCACTTAATCCTGCATTAATCCTCACTTAATACTCATTTAACCCAACGAGGTGGATCCTGTTATTAGCCTCATTTTGCAGATAAGGAAACTGAGACACATAGGGTTTAAGCAATTTGCACAAGGTCACACAGCTAGAGCTATTAGGTTCATTTTAGGCTAATTAGGCTACTGGGTCGCTTGAACTCATCTGTTACTCATTTCCTCTCCCAACATCCCTCTGGGTTGGTCTCCTTGCTTCTGCTTTACACAGAACCTAGCAGTAAGTACTAGCCCAGGTCCTCTGTCTCCCAAGCCCACACTTCTTATCATCCTGCTATGCTGCAAAGATGCTTTTCAACTGCAAAGGGCTTAAAAATGTCAGTTATTATTATCCACAAATGTTGGGGATTTCTGCCAAAGGGGAAACTCACATTCAGTGAATTGAAGGCCCAGGGTGCAAAGGAAAAGCTGGGGTTCCGAGGCTTTCCTCTCTCCAAGATCTTCTCTAGGGCAAACCAGACCCTTCCTGCTGTAGCCAGTCAGTTGCTCCTGACCCTGAGCAAGGAGGAGCGGGTGGTGGTGGAAGTTATCCCAACCTGTAGCCTAACAGACTCCGCACAGGAAGGTGGGGAACAGGGACCCACCTTAGGTTAGGGGATCACCTCCACGGGTGCCACACCCCAGCTTCCCACAGTGGAGGCGGTGGAGAGGGCAGTGTTTACAAGGGCTCAGCAGAGGGGTGACTCAGCTGAGCCCTCCTATGGGCACCTGGGGAAGATTTTCAAGTGACTCTGGCCCATTGAAGTGGAAGGAAGCGGACCCAATCTGAGCACTGCCACGTGCCAGGCAATGCAGGAGGTCTTTCCATACGTGTTGGTCTACTCAGACTTCACACCAACGCTGTGAGTCAGGCATCCATCCTCATCATCATTTCTGAGATGCTGAGCGTTTAAGTGACTTGGATGTGGTTGCACGGAATCTTCTCACTGCACCCCACTGCCTCTCTTAGTTCTCAGCGGGTACAGATGGACCATAATAATCCTGTATTAACCTGGAGAGCAGCTCTGTGGGCCCTCCAGAGGCCTAGACACCAGTGACCCCACAGTCCCACGGAGGTCCCGTTTCACAGGGCGCTGGGCTTACCCGGGGCGAGGCCTTGGTCTACTTGTGACCTGGTGGCACTGAAGCTTAAAGCATTTCTTCTTTTCACTCTGGGCTCTGTCTCCTCCCAGTGCGGGTCCAGGAGTGAGCCCACATGCCAGGTGCCTGTGTGACGAGAGGGAACTCAGCTCTTCAGCTTCCTGGCTGTGTCCCCTGCATAAGTACCTTAGCTTCTTTGAGGCCAAGTCCCCTCATCTCCCTAAATGGTGGGGTGGCCTGAACGAGCCATGGCCCCAGGGGTGATGGGGCCCTGGGAATGTTATGCCTTCTGCTCAGCCTCTCCCTGGGGCGGGGAGGGCCTCACGCAGAGCCCCTACCTCTGGGGCTTGGTGAAGGCTCCTGCTGGTGACGAAGGAGGGAAGGACACTTGAATCCTTCACTTTTTTGGCTCCAGCAAAGCTCAGAGGCCCCACCTCCACCCCAAGCATACAGTCTAAACACCAGTGGCTGTTTCCAGATGTGCCTGCCCAAGGGCAGGACACACGCCAGAGCATCCAGCCTCTGCGCTGAGGTCCCCCCCGCCTGAAACCCAGGAGTCAGCTCTTCAGGCCAGAAGAATGCTTCCAGGTTGTCATGGGAGTGGAAGAGAAGCCAGGGCTTGTTAGGGCATTTGCTCTTGCTTCTCTGTCGCTCTCTTCGGTGTCACAGCCTCACCAGGAGCCTGACGAAGCTGAGGGTGGGAGGTGGGCAGTGGGCACTGAGGCAGAGTCCCTACTTCCTTCACACCCACCCACCAGTTCTTAGTTACTGGAAAGAGCAAATGCAAATGGGTCCAAAGCACAACGTCCAGAATGCACTGCCCTGCTTCCTAGGGGCTCATCACTCTAAGTTAGAGCTGGGCTCCTCCTGGGGGCTGACATTTTCCCTGGTTCAAACATCTGTGCCTTTGCCAAGCTTGGCGAAAGGTGAGGGAGCCAGTCACTGCCACCTCAGAGTCAAGTGAAAGAGAGGAGCCCATCCCCACAGGTTCCTCCCACCTGGATGAAGCTCTGGGCCCCACGTGCACTGGCACACATACACCCTTGCCTGTGCATCCCTGCGTGCATGCAGACTCATGCGTGTACCCCTTCACTAACCCTCATGCTTCCTCAAGCACACACACGTATGTACACGTGTATCTGCCCGTGAGCAACAACACGCAAGCATCTGTGAACCAGGGGAGCAGGTCTGCCCTCAGCCCATCTCCCCCCGCCCCCAAGAGGGGCTGCTGAGGATTTGAAATAAACGCATTCTTAGGAAGAAGGACCATCTTTCCCTCCAGGCTCCAGAGGCCAAATCTCCAGATGAAATCAGACTGGGAGAAAGGAACCACTGAGATGCACAAAACAGTGTGAAGAAGAAACTCCAAAGAAACAAATAATCATATTAAAAAAAAAAAAAAAAGTGAGAGTTATTTTTCAGCTCACTGGCTTTCTGAAAAGTAATATAAAGTTGGACAGCATCTTCTTGGAATCAACCTTTCTGAGCCGAGACCCAGACCACACGCACATCTCTTTCTATTACCCGAAATTTGTATGGTTTCATCTCCTCCGATTTTCTTTCATTTGTGCGCCTGTGCAAACCCCTTGTGTCAGGGGCCTGTTCCTAACCCGACAGCCGGCCATGCTGGGAGCGGCTTCTCCCTGGCGCCCCGCGGGGCTGAGAATTGAGAGCCTCCCCTGCAGTTCTCCCCAGTCTAGGCTCTGCCACCCTTGACTCTGTCCCCTCCCTTCCCAGAAGGGCTGCAGACCTCCTCCCTCCCCGTCTCTGCACCAATCTGGCCCTCTTTGTTCCTAAAAGAATTCTCTTGCACACTGTTCCCTCAACCAGGGCTGGAAAGCAGGCTTGGACGGGGTGAGGGGCCCAGGGTCCTGGAGCCCAGAGCCCAACCCAGGCCTGGGTGCAGAGAGGAGCAGAACAGATATTTAATAAATGCAGGAAAGAGCAGGCGTATCAACAGATGATTCTGCCTCCTTCAGGGTGTGGAGGGAAAAAGATTTCCCTTCTAAAATGTCCAGGAAAGGGAATTCCCTGGTGGTCCAGTGGTTAGGACTCAGCGCTTTCATCGTTGTGGCCCGTGTTCAATCTCTGGTCAGGGAACTAAGATCTTGTACGACACGTGGCACAGCCAAAAAAAAAAAAAAAAAAAAAAAAAAAACGTCCAGGGAAAAGGTTTAGGAAGGGGAGATGAAGAATATTCCTAACAATGACATTCCCTGTAGTTCCAGTAGATTCTCCAGCAGAATGAGCCTGGGAGGACTTACCTAATGATGGTCCCTCTGCCTCCCCTCCTCTGCCACCTCCCACCCCATGACACACACACTTCTGTATGTGCACACATGGACATCTACACATGTGCCAACACTGCAAATACACCCATACTGTACACATGCACCCAACCCTGAAACAAACACACGTGTGCACCCCTCAAATACACATGTGTATATGCCTCAAACACATCCACACAGATATACACACAGCTCTCAGACAAACACGCATGCACACCCTGCAGAAACACACAAACTCATGTGTGCGCAGCCCTCAAAACAAACTTGCATGGATGCACACACAATTTCCTCTCAAACACACACACACATATGGAGACAGATGCACATGCACTTTGCCTACATTTCAGAGGTACACCAGTGACCTTTCCAGGGACCCATGTCCATTCCCAACTTCTACTTCCTGCCCTGAAGAGGTGGGGGACTTGATGGTCTATATCCCTATCAATCTTTGCAATAAACACACCACACAGGGGATGATGGCACGTTGCATCTTCTTTGCTGCAAAGGGGAATGAAGGGAGCCTGGCTTCCCCCAGCCTGGGGATGCAATGGTTTCAGTAGAAGCTTCAGTCTGGCACCTGCCCTGGGTCCACCCAGCAGAGATAAGAAATCTCTGTATGGATGTGTTTGGGGTAGGGAAGTGGGGACATGGGGATGTAGGGAA
>NW_006788845.1:655387-659443 GCF_000442215.2 Lipotes vexillifer
CTCCAGGAGAGGTTAGGATAGTGCACTAGTCAGACTAAGCTCATTGCTGTGACAAACAGCCCCCAAATCTCCGTGGATTAGCTCAATCAAAGTTTCAGAGACATGTCCCTCTTCAGTGAGAGATGGCAGGGATGCTCTATTTGATAAAGTATTATTGGGACCCAGATTCCTTCTGTCTTGTGGCTCTGGTATCCTCCAGGTATTTGGCATATCTTGATTTAGCAGGTGTATGGAAAAGCCAGGAAGGGTTCATGTGGAATGCTTTTTATGGGCCGTGCCTGGAGATGGCATGCATCACCTCTGCTCACACTCCATAGGCTAGAACACGGTCGCATGGCTACGTCTAATGACAGGAAGGCTGGCAAATGTAGTCCAGCTGGGCATCCGGGGAGAAGAGGAGAATGTAGATATTGGTGAGCCCTGCCAGTCTTCATCACACCCGGAATCACACAGCTAATCATGGTGGAATCCGTTTTTTGACATAGGTCTCCTGATTCCAGAACTGTGCTTGTTCCTTCCAGTACTTTACTTTGAAGCATTAAGCTTTACTAACAGAGCACTGTTCCTTGGTCCTTGTTCTAGGTCTAGAAGTCCTTACATTTATAAGAATATAACGATAATGACAATACTATCTGTTCTATTATGCATCTCATTTAACCCTTATCACCACCCCATAAGATACGTAGTATAACCCTAGCTTCTAACTGAGCACATTGCAGCTCAGAGAGATTAAGGAGCCTCTCTGAGGTCATAGGAGAGTGAGAACGTGAGCCTCAGGCTTTCTGGTCCTGGTCTCCCATCTTCCTCCCTTGCTGCCATGGCTCCCCTTAGACATGAGATTTGAGGTTAGGTGGGTGAAGCATCAGCCTTTTTTTGTGTGTGTGGTACGCGGGCCTCTCACTGCTGCGGCCCCTCCCGCCGCAGAGCACAGGCTCCGGACGCACAGGCCCAGCGGCCACGGCCCACGGGCCCAGCCCCTCCGCGGCACGCGGGATCCTCCCGGACCGGGGCACGAACCCGCGCCCCCCCGCATCAGCAGGTGGACTCCCAACCACCGCGCCACCAGGGAAGCCCAGCATCAGCCTTTTTTATCCTGTAGGGCAGACACCCTGGTGAAGCTTATGTAGGATGCAAATGGTGTCAGGAGTGGGCAGAGTTCTTGCTGCCTTTCTGCTCTGGGAAGCATCTGGAAAAATGTGCGAGCCTAGGCTATTGTAGCTTAGTTTAGTTGATAACTGTTTACTTGGAGATATTAGAGGCACTGGGATTTGAATTCTGATTATATGACCCTCAGCAAAATATCCTGGGTTAGGAGTCAAAAGACATTCATGTGGAAATCCATCCATAGTTAGCTGTGTGACTTTGAGCATCCATGTAGAGTTTCTGGGGTTCAGTATGACCAGCCTCCCTCCCTTGCAAATTGGAAATTGTAGCCACCACCCTCATTCCAGACCCTATGAGGAGGTCAAGGCTCCCAACTGGTTTCCCCAACACCACATAGCTTCTCTTCAAATCCTTCCTGCCCATCCCTGACAGAGTAACTTTCTTAATCACACACACATTTCATCATGTCTTTTATCTACTCAGCAACTTTCACGACTATCATAAAGTCCAAACTCCTTAGTCAGCCCTCATGTTTCTTTATACTCTGCCCCAAGATTACTGGTCCAGATGGAGCACCCTTGACTACCCTAAATATCTCAAATTCTCCTGCCATGCTGCCCTTTTCCTCTCCCTGAATCCCCTTCTCTGGGTGGCCTTCATTGCCAGCCTACCTGTTGTCACTTCCAATATATCTTCCTTAATCACCCCATATAATCTTCACTCTTACATCATCGCATTTGTGCCCTCAGGCAATGTTTGGAGAGGAGGTACCCTTGGTGCCTTGGTCTTATGAGAATGTTTCTAATTTTCTTCAGCAGATTGCCAGCCTCCTCAGAGTGAAAGCTAAGTGTCTTACAATTTGTCCCCTTGGATACAACAGCCCTTGGACAATAGTTTTTGAGTGAAAAAAATAGTCAAAAGATAGCAAAGACTTTCAGGGATATGCAAATGAAAACTTAGCTTAGGAGCCTCATTAAAGTTTTTTGGACTGTTTTCTGCCAGCCAGGGATCATGGGGCAGCTCCCACATCTTGGCGGGCTGATAACCTCCTTGGGTTTATCTGCAAGAGTTTATGGCTGGGACCTCAAATCAGAGACTTGGGGCACTTTGGGTTGTGTTTCTTTGCCCACTAGTCAGGGAGGGGATAAGACCAGTCCTCCAGCAGGCTGACCTGTCAGGTAGAAGCTAGCTGGGTGTGTGCATTTGGGGAACATCTCAAAATGAGCTCTTTTGGCTTTACTGCCCACACTCAGCCCCTCCACACCAGGCCAAACTGTAGGCTGAAGCCAGTGGAGAAAGTAATAGATTGGAAGCAGGATGCTCAGGTTAAATGGGCCGCTTTGTGGAGCTCATCCATAATCCTGCTGGAGCCCAGAGAATAATACATTAATTAGAGCCAAAGGCAATGCTCCCACCAGCCATCCATCCTGCCTGTGTCTGCAGGGCCATCCCCATGGACACGCCAGCCCATTCCCTTCCCTGAAAGAGATTTATTCATTATCAATGTTTGTCTGCAAGAGGGACTAGCGGGGAGGGAATGAGATTCCTAGAGGGACGGGATATGAAAAAGGCAGAGCCAGGCCTGCTGGCAGCTAACAAAGTGGTGTGCTTGGGGGCAGGAGACAGGGTGTTCCCAATTAGGAGGATGACGCACATCTGCCTGGTTGGACAGGGCAAAGGTGAACCAAAGGGAGTGAGGAAAAATTCAGTAACTGTGTCTGACAAGGGGTCCTTGTGGGACTTTTAGCTTGAGACCTCATTTTCTTTAAGCTACGAATGATGGGGAAAGAAGATAAGGAACAGATGAAGCCCATTTATCTAATGTCTACGCTGGTGCTTTCACTTAAAAAGCACTCAGAAAGTGCTTGTTGAGTGAATAAATAAATGACTTTTGTGGCAGCCAGAGGGATAGGATAAGGAACTCACTGCTGATGAGCAAAGAGAAATAGGAGCCAGACAGACCAAGGAAGGGTTCTGGGATTTTTACACAGGAGTTCCTTGAAAGAAAGGGAGATAATATTTCATTTTTCCTGGATCCCATTATCTGTGTATCATGTTGAATTTTGGAGAAAATGGGAGAAGACTGGCTCTCCCCAAGATAGTATGGCAGCCTGCAGAGGGGAGAAGTCTACAGGTCAGAGACAGCAAAGGACCGGCCGGGTAGTGGCCCACTGACCAAAGCTCCAGGGAGAACGAGAGGGGGTGAGCAGAGGGATGCAAAGTCACTGCTTCTCAGATTGTCTCGTAAGAGGGACACGCAGAATTAGCGCCCTTTCTCGGTGGCTCTGCTGCCCAGATGGGGAAAGGGGAGGTGGCGGGCAGCGACTTGCCCAGAATCCCACAACTAGTGTGTGCCAGCATTGTGCTGTTCAAGGAGTGAACAGCATCCCATCACCCAGGGCCTTGTTGGAAATGCAGAAGCACGGGCAGCACCACAGAACTACTGAATCCAAATATGCATTTTAACAAGATCCTCATGTGATTTCTATACACACCAAAGTTTGAGAAGCAAGTCAGCTACATCGCGTGCCTAGTTCTTAGGGGGACCACGTGGTGTCTTAGGGAGAGTGTGGTGGATTGGATGTTCTAGTGCTGACTCTCCGTTAACTGGCTGGGGGAGTTGAGGGAAATCGCTTAGTCCCTTTGGGCCTTAGTTTACGCTTCCTGTTTTTTTTTAAAGAAGTCTAGTTGATGTACAGTGTTGCGTTAGTTTCAGGTGTGCAGCAAAGTGATTCGGTTATACGTACATATATATATATATTCTTTTTCAGATTCTTTTCCATTATACATTATTACAAGATATTGAATATAGTTCCCTGTGCTATACAGTAGGTCCGTGTTGTTTATCTATTTTATATAGATTACTCTTTTTTTTTTTTTTTTTTTTCGGGGCCGCGGGCCTTTTTTTTTTTTTTTTTGCGGTACGCGGGCCTCTCACCGTTGTGGCCTCTC
>NW_006788845.1:659482-714846 GCF_000442215.2 Lipotes vexillifer
GCGGGCCTCTCACTGCTGTGGCCTCTCCCGTTGCGGAGCACAGGCTCCGGACGCGCAGGCTCAGCGGCCATGGCTCACGGGCCCAGCCGCTCCGCGGCATGTGGGATCCTCCCGGACCGGGGCACGAACCCATGTCCCCTGCATCGGCAGGCGGACTCTCAACCACTGCGCCACCAGGGAAGCCGAGATTACTCATTTTTAACGTGAGAGGATTGAAGCAGATCAGTGACTTAAACTTTAGCCATCATCAGGATCACCTGGAACCAAAGGCTGGTTCCTGGGTGCCACCCTGAGTTTCTGTGTAGGGCCTGAGAATTTGCATTTCTAAGAGGTTCCTGGAACATGATTATACGGCTGGTCTGGGAGCCCACCTTGAGAACTGCTTGACTAGATCATTTCTAAGGTTCCTTCTTATTCAGATATTCTGTGGGATTCCCATCCCCAGTTTGTAAGCTTCCTCCTCCCAATGGCATCGACCGGTCCCCTATTGTTTCTGACTTCCCCTCCTTCTCCAGGTATTTAATGTCATTTTCCCAGCACACCGGGGACCAATGAGCTGTCTTATAAAATGCACGGAAGGTAATACAGGCAAAGTATTATCCACAAGATTTAAGAAGAGTCCTACAAAATACAGCAATAAAACCTGGAAATAACTATCCATTTCCTACAACAAAATGTCTCATTTCCAAGTCCATAAACGTTCCCCCTCCAGATCCCCAGACCCGTCTGTTTTGTAAGCATGTTTAATTATTAGCACCATAAAGTCTCTTTCTATACCTAATGTAATTATCGGGGACCAAAATAGTATCAGGTAAAGGAGGGGGATGGAGAGGGAGGCTTGCTCACCACAAACTCAGACTATATTTTTAAAGAGAAATAGGCACATGGGAAGATAACGATTCTTTAGAGTGATATTATACTTCCTGTGGAGGCTTTGGGGACAGCTTTGCAAATAAGACTGAGCTAGCTCATCTCAAAGTAAAGAGTGGTTTCCAACCTGGGACAGAGGATTTAGGTCCTATTGGGAACTAGGACTTAGGATCACCTTGCTTCCGCTGCCACCATCTTCAGATTCTCTGGAGGCCCTGAGGACATGACTTCCCATGCAGAGGTATTCCCAAAGCCAATTTTTTTCCTTTCCTTCCTTTTGTACTTCCTCTGGAGGAAAAAAAAAAAAGTTTACAGAGCTACTCTGAGATAATGGCCAGCTGGTAGTTCAGAGTAAATTCAGGACTAGTGTCTTTGTGTCCTGCCTTGAGTAAATGGATGGAGTGATGGACGAATGGATAAGGTACAGATGATGACAGGACCTGTTATTACAGGAGGAGGAGAACATATTCCTTCTCTTTCTGTGTCTCATTTCTGATGGGATGCAGGGCCAAATAAGGACCAGCGAGGCCTTACTGCCAGGCTGATTTTGATGTACCTTATTATTAGCAAAATAGCATTCTGATCACGAGAGCTGTCCAAATGGAAGCGCACTCTTTGCCCAAGGGGTGAGTTTTCCATCATTGGAGATTTTCAAACAGAGCCTGGGAAACTTTCCCCATGAGTCTAATCTAGGAGGTTGAGGTATTAGGTACGAAAGAGGGGTGGGGGCGATGAGAATATTTATTGAGCATTTACTGTGTGCCCAACTCTTTATGTAATCTCGTTTAATCCACTCACCAAACCCATGAGGTAGATGCTCTTACTCCTATTTTGAAAATACAGAAAGCAAGTTCAGAGATTCATGGAGCTCGTCCATGCCACCCAGCTAGTAAGAGGTGGAGCTAGGATGCAAACCAGCTCAGTCTGCTCCAAAGTTCATCTTCCTTCTACGGCGACTGGAAATACCACGCTAAGCTTCACATTCTTTAGTGCACTCGGCGGAACTGAACTTGACATGCCTGACTTGGGAAAACACGGGCTGCTGCCACTGCTGGCTGAGACATTGGTCTATTTTCTGGATCCGTCACTGAGAATTCAAAGCTCTCTTAAGAGGGCCTGTTGTGGGAAGTGACTGTTTTCAAGGCAATTCTCTTTGGGTTCGAATTGTTTTGTCAAGCTGCTCTTGCGCCTTCTCATCTGCACATTTGCTTGCCTGCCGGGATCCTGAATCAACGTGATGGTTTAGGGCTTTCATTCTCTGATCTGGGAATCCATATGTGCTGTGGTCCCTTCATTTCCCTCCCCGCTCTGCGGAATGGGCCCCCGTCTCCTGCTCTCACACTGACTACATTCAGGGCAGCCTAGAGGAGCATTTCAGCCGGGCAGGGGCAGATGGTAGGGGCTACAGACTGCCCAGCTGTCACTAATTTCTACTGATGAGAGAATCCCCAAGGGGCTGGTAGTGCAGTCTGGGCAAGACTGAAAAGTTGGACTGATGTGCTTCCTGAAGCCTCTTGGCAGCCTTTGGAGGCAGCTTCGTGTGTCTGTGTTTCCCTCCTGTCTCTGTCCCTTGTTCTCATGCCAACCTTCTTTGGGTGCCCACCAGATCCCTTCCATACCCTGTCTCTCATCTCTCTTTGTAACTGCATGGCGGGGACTCCTTGCCCATGTGCTGTGGGAGTGGGTGATGAAACGGGGCCGTAATCAACTTGTCTGCCGGTGTCAGGCCACCACCTTTCCTCTCTGAAGTCCACCCCTTTCCTTTGCCTCTGCTTGCCTTTGCCTCTAGTTCCTTCCAATCCAGCTTAATATCATGCCAGGGTCACCCCAGCTAGAGAAGGGCACCAGCCAGGGCTCTGGGAGGGCATCTACTTCTGCTGATAAGTACCCTGTCTTTCTCCTACCCTTCGGCGGGGCAGAGATGCCCTCCCCCATGAGCTATGGAGTTAAAGCAGGGAGCTGGGCTTTGGCAACCAGCCTTCCCACTGGCACCACGCCTGCTCTGTCTCCACGGATTACTCTCTGAGCGTCACTGTCGCCTGATGAAAAATGATTCTTTCTTGCAAAGCAAAATAGGGTTTTGTGTGGAGTCCACCCCCTAAATGTGATGGAAAGTTGGAACTCTAGGGGCCCAGCACACAGTCAATAGGAAAGAAGGACTTCAGGGTCTGATGATCGGTTTCCCTTCCAGGCTGGGGGGAGGTTCTGGAGCAGAGGGCTGCATGGAGGGCACACCTGATCTTCCCTGCCTCAGGTCTGTGGTTATCTGTCTAGCCTAGTGTATTTGTCTGCTCGGGCTGCTGTGACAAAGTGCCACAGACTGGGTGGCTTAAACAACAGAAATGTACTGTCTCAGGGTTCTGGAGGTTGGAAGTCCGAAATCAAGGTGTTGGCGGGGTTGGTTCCTTCTGAGGGCTGTGAGGGAGGACCTGTGCCAGGCCTCTCTGCTTGGCTTGTAGACGGCCGTCTTCTCCTTGCGTCTCTTTGTATGACCTTACCCCTGTGGGTGTGTCTGTGTCCAAGTTTCCCTTTTTTATAAGGACACTAGTTGTATTGGCCAGCTCAGGCTGCTGTTGCAAAATTTCACCCATGGTATGACTTAAACAATAGGTATGAATTCTCTCACAGTTCTGGAGGCTGGAAGGTTCAAGATCTAGACCTGGCAGGGTTTGGTTTCTGGTGAGAGCCCTCTTCCCAGCTTGCAGATGGCCTCCTCACTGTGTTTTCACATGGGGGAAGGAGAGAGCTCTTGTGTCTCTTCCTCTTCTTATAAGGACACCAGCCCTATCAGATTAGGGCCCCACCTTTATGACCTCATTTAATCTTTTTTTTTTTTTTTTTTTCCGGGAAAGTTTTAGTTTTTTTGTAAATTTTGGACTTTTTTTTTTCTTCTTCCAACAGTTTCTTTGACAGTCTTATTTTTCCGCTGGGTTCCTTTGAGTTCAATTTACCTGTAACCTGTAAACATTTCTTCTATCAACAACCTGCTCCACAGTTGACCTAACTCTTCAGAATTACACAGCCTTTGCCTAAACGAATTCCAATGTATAATCTACAATTTCCATGTATAATTTATAATTTTCAGTACTCTATAGTCCAGGATGACCTCATTTAATCTTAGTTACCTTCTCACAGGCCTGATCTCCAAATACACTCACATTGGAGGTTGGAGCTTAAACATATGAATTTTGAGGGGATGCAATTCAGTCCCCAGGCATATAGGATTAAGCCCCACTCTAATAACCTAATTTTAATTGATTACCTCTGTAAAGGCTCTATTGCCAAATAAAGTCACATTCTGCGGTACTGGGTAGGTCAGGACTTCCAAGCGACATAATTCAACTTATAATACTCAGACTCCACTCAACCCACTCTGCCACTGTGAAATCTATTCCAGAGAAGACTAATGGCTCCTCAACAGAGTTCCCCTTCCTTGTCGGAGCCTGCCTGGTTTTCTGGGGGCAAGGGGTGAGTACAGTCCCCTTATCAGCCCCCTTTTCTGATGCTGGACACCCAGGGCACCCTAGGTTCTGCTCAGCTGCCCCACCTCATGTTTGCCGTCTCTGCTCACAGCTGCAGGTTCCTGTGTGTCAGCTCGCCCACGGCCACCCTGGCTGACTCAGCTTCCCGTCAGCAGGGGTTGAGGAAATACAGCATCCGGGTGGCCGTTTCAGGCGTCCTTGGGGACATCTGGGCCAAGCCAGCAAGCACATTTGAAGAGGACTTGGGGATGGGGTATGTGCCGAGGGTCAGAGAAGTGGGGGAGATGGAGAAGAAAGGTAAGAAGAGAGACAAGTGGGAATTAGATTCTCTTTCGTTCCAAATTCGCTGTCACGGCCACGGAGAAAACCTTTTCTCCACACTTTCTCCTCATAATAGGATTATCCCCAAAACATTTCAAGCGAGAGAAATGCTGTTTTCTTTTAAATCTGTATTTAAAGTACACAAAGATCAGAATTTTCTTCTCTAGATTAAGTAGCCCTTATATCTTTATCATTCTCCCATTATTTCCCTCTGGGGGTAGAGAAGGCAGACCTCGGCTATTCTCAGGTGGCCCCCAGGCCATGCTGTGATTCTGTGACTTTGAGTTTCAGAGCTGGGGCCTGGGTCAGGGTGTTTGGGCTCCTCTCCCGTCCCCTCCCGATGACCACACACTCACCCCTGGACTCTCACCCCTGATGAGCCCCGGATCTCTCCAGGGCTACTCCTCTCCCTCCCTCCTTAGCATCTGCACGCCCCTCTCAGCATCGCAGAGAAGGGAGAACACTGGGCTGGGAGTTAGAAGAACTCACTTTGCTCACGGTGTGATCTCAGTGGATTGGGGTGCTGAGGGCTCAAAGGGAAAGCTCACGGGGAAGGTAGATTTCATGTCCCTTTCATTCTGGTTGCAGCTGCCCTGGCCAGCTTCTGGGGAGAAGGGTGGCTGCATCATGCCCTCCCCATCTCTGCCTTAAAATCACAGACTTTGAGAGACAGAAGAGTCTTTGGAAAGTGTCAGACTCAGCTCCCTACTGAATGCGTGGATGCCGGATGGGGCTCTGCTTTCATGCATCCAGGGTGGGCAGCTCAGAGTGTTGGAACATCTTCTCTAGATGTTCTCTAGAAATGCGTAGGATTCTTCCTGTATTAGTCAGGGCTCTACAGAGAAACAGAACTAATAGAATGTGTGTGTGTGTGTGTGTATGTGTATACATATATATATATTTCCATATATATTTATATATTTTCATATATGCGTGCATATATATTTCCATATATGTATTTCCATATATATGTGCATATATACAGTTTCACATTCATATCCCATAAGTATTGTATACAGAAATATACATTTCCATATATATGTATATATATATATATATATATATATATATATATATGTGGAAAGGGATTTATTAAAAGGAATTGGCTCATGCAATTATGGAGGCTAACAAGTCCTAAAATCTCCATGGTCATTGGGCAAGCTGGAGAACCAATGGTGTATTTCCAGTCTGAAGGCTCAAGACCCAAGACGTGCCAATATTTTGGTTTGAGTCCAAAGGCAGCAAAAAGCCAATACAGTAAGTCCCCTAGATATGAACCTTCAAGTTGTGAACTTTCAAAGATGGGAACATGTGTTCACATGTCCAATCATGTAAGTTAGTTCACGTGTGTGGCATACATGCGTGCATCCTCTACAAGTGGTTGTGCTTTTGTGTACTTTACTGTACAGTACTGTATAGAGTACAGTAGTACAGTATCTTTATTTCAAGACCAGGATGTCCAGAAGCAAGTGTAAAAGCATCAGTGATGTAGCTGGTACTACTGTACTTTTCAAGGTACTGTATTGTAAGATTAAAAATGTTTTCTTTATTTTTTGTGTTTCTTTGTTTTAATGAGTTATTTGTGTGAAAATTATTATAAACTTATTACAGTACAGTACTATATAGCTGATTGTGTTAGTTGAGTACCTAGGCTAACTTTGTTGGGCTTACAAACAAATTGGACTTATGAACGTGCTCTAGGAATGGAACTCGTTTGTATGTAGGGGACTTATTGTATCTTAACTCAAAGGCAGGAGAAATTCTCTCTTACTCATGGAGTGTCCGCCTTTTTGTGCTATCCAGGCCTTCAACTGATTGGACAAGGCCCACCCACAAGAGGGAGGACAATCTGCTTTACTCAGTCTATTGATTCAATGTTAATCTCCTCCAGAAACACCCTTAGAAAAACATTCAGAATAATGTTTGACCAAATGTCTTGGCACCCAGTGGCCCAGTCAAGTTGGCATGCAAAATTAATTATCACTTTCTTTCTACAATTCCCCATTAGCCTGGTCCTCCTTATCTGGTCTTACAAGGAAGGGGGAAGCCCCTCAGTGGGGCTCAGAGTGTTCAGCCTAGTTGACTGCTCCTGGGAAGGGGCCTGGGTACCCCACCTGGAGGGTGCTTCCCATTCCCACTACTTTGCCTCTCTCCACAGTCAAGCAGCCAGCTCCTCTTACCTCAGCTGGGCCAGAGGCACATCTACCATGCCTGTGCCCTGCCCTCCCTCTCCCCAGTGCATCCAGCTGTGGTGCCAGGGTGGAATTGTCAGGGGTGCTCAGGCCAGAGGGAGTGAAGCTGGCTGGCCTGTGCTTGGTTCTCTCTTAGAGATAACTTGCTCTCAGGATAAGGAAGCCCATCTCCCTCCCCCTCCCCACCACGTCCCTCTCTGCTTCTGGCTGAATCACTGGCAGTGGTGACTGGGGCTAATAGGAACCATATCCTGGGACAGATCTTTGCAGAAAGGAAGAAAGTGCATTTCCATTTCTAGGGGCCTCAGGGAGGGAAGAGAAGGGGGCTACTACTTAAATGCTAAAGGCTCTACATGCCTTGCATCCTTGAAGCTGCATGAAAACTCAGCACAGGCAAATCTCATCTCTGTTTTAACCACAGGGAAACTGATGCATGGTGGGAGGGGCTGCATGTCATCAGCTCAGAGTCAGGTAGCTGCCAACTACAGGAGCCAGGATTTGAATCCAGCTTTTGTGGGTTTCAAAACCTCCACTTTCCGCTACATCTTGGGATGTTATGTGCCTATGCAGGCCCCATAAACTGTATTGCCTAAGGGCTGAGGGGCAATGCTCAGATTTAACAGAATTCCCACAATAGCAATGTAGTTCTGCCCAGGCAGCTCAGTGGTCAGTGGTGATTCTGTAAACAGAGTCGCTGGAGGTCTGACACTGCTCTGTGGTGTCATCTGCAGTAGACAGTAAGTGAGGAGGCTGGAGGAGATGACCACTAAGGGCCACCTTTTCCAGTTCTGGGACCCTAGGGATGAAAGCCTTTCCAATGACAAGGAGAACCCCCAGGGCAGGAAGCCTGGAGGTTCCTTCATTTTGGTGGCACTTAGGAAAGTGACAGGTGGAGGAACAAGTGGCCAGCTGTCCTTTCCCCTGTTGTGTGAGAGCAGGGCCTCGCTGGGGGAGGTGTGTGGACGGGAGCCTTTGCAAAGGGCAGAGCGGAAGTGGAGTCTGGTCTCCTGTTTGTCTGGGACCCTGCCTGCCTGTGTTCTGCAGTGACTCGGAAGAGGAAAGCAAACAAGGGATTTTCAGATGGTCTTTGGGTGTGTTCTCCTTTGTTTTCCCTTGGAGGGAGAGGCAGCTGCCATGGGTCCTCTAAATCTTGGCCTGGAGGAGCCAGGCACAAGAAGTTGGAGGGGGGATGGCTTATGTGAGATGAGAAGGCTGAAGCCACGTTAAGTTGAGCTGGGGGGCAGTTGATCTGCGCCCTGCTTGGGGAAGCTCCGGCTTCTCCGGGGAGGATCCGTGCAGACCTTTCTGGATCTCCTTGCTTCTCTTACAATGGACTCTAACAGGAACTGTTGTTAATTTGGAGAATCTTGGGGCTGAGGTGGGGTCTGAAGTTAATCACCCAGGTACTCCTTGAACCCCTGTGGAGACGATAACCTCCCTAAGCTTGCAGGGCCGCCCTTTTCGCCTTTGTGCAGCTCCTGCCTGGGAAATATGTCTCCTGTTAGCTTTCATTCATTCTGGGGTCTCCTCCTTCATGGCAGTGCTGTGCGTATGCATGTCCTCTGACCGCACATGTGCCTTTTGTTCGGAGAGCCACTGCACCCCCATGGGAATGTGGCCCTTGCTCTGAGATTACTTCCTGTGATAGTCGTTTCATGTCCTCGGCTGGACTGTAAGCTGCCTTCAGCAAGGATGTCTCGTCTCTGTCTTTTTATCCCCCATGCTCACTACTAGAGGGCTGAGCATATGGTGAATGTTTAATCACTGCGTGGTGGAAGGGTGGAAGGAAGGAAGGAAGGAAGAAAGGGAGGGAGGGAGGGAGAGATGGAGGAAGGAGAGAAAGATTTGCCCCCACCTTTTTTGTCTGCTAGACAATGGATGTGCACCCTGGATTACAATTAGTTGCTCCTGTCTGGGGGGTACCCTGGTGTGGGGAACAGCTCCAGGCTCTGGCCTCAGTACCTGGGTTCCAGTTCCGGCCTTTGTATTTCCCAGCCAGGCAACCCTGGGCAAGTTAGTCCTCTGAGCCCCAGTTTCCTCTCTGTACAAAGGGAATAATAATCACTCACTTCATACAGGGCTGTCGTGGAGATCACATCAGAGCAAGGACTCACACCCTCTGTAAACTGGGTTTCCTTAGTCACGAGGGGCAATGCTCAGGTTTAGCATGTGGCAACCTTGATTCTAACATTAATGATGCTGTTATTATTTGATTAATTTCTACTGTGTGCTGACCATTGAGAAGTTCCTTATGTATGTTGTCTTTGTATATACAAGGCTTATGAGGTGGGTAGTTTACCAGAGAAGGTCAGAAAGCTTAAGCGACTTGAAAAACTAGGATTTGAATTCAGATCCCTAAAGGCATCCAAGCCCAAATACTCTTTCTACTGCATCAGGCTGCTTCCCATTAAAGGCAAATGAGGGCCAATATGAGGGGGTGGTTGACCAGGGTGGTGATGGGGATGTTGGATTCCAGGACCCTAGAACAGACCCTAAATCTTGCGATTTTACACTTTCCTATCGAATAGGGCAAAGCAAATACCCAAGGCTCATTCTTCTTCTGGGTTGTTTTTTAAAATCTTTTCCTCCGTCTGAGTGTCTCATCTGTAGTCAGATTTGGATCTGCTAGCCAGGCATTACTTCTTTTCCAAAGAACCAGGGGTGGCTGCATAAAAGATATGGGTTTCCAGAAGCACTCATTGGGAGTGTGTTTTTGTTGGTGGGGGGTGAGGGGTGGGAATCTAGAAATCAGGCAGAACAAGGCAAGGAAGATGTGGCTTTGAGGCCATAACCAATGGATCATTCGGCAAAATTTATTGAGCATTTACAGGAGCCAGCACTGTGCTAAACCCTGAGGGGCTGAAGAAACCTCAGGCTCTGATCTCCAGGAGCTTACAGATTGGTGAGGAAGACAGAATTCAAGGCAGATGGAAGCTCCTTCTGCTTAAGGATGGGCTGGGGAGGGGAGGGGAGGATGGCGGGAGGGAGGGTGTGCGCTGGGAGAGAGGATATGTTGGCGGGGGGGGGGGCAGTGGAGGAGGGGGGCACACCTGGACCCCTCTCTGGAATTCTCTACCCCCGAAGTCGCCGTGGTCCTGATTCTAAGTTTAAGTCAAATGACTTTGGTCCCCAGTTGCCTCCTGCCTGCCACGTTCCAGCTCAATCATTCTTTGAAATTTGGAGCTGTAGCTAAAACGCCTTTGCCCAGTAACAGGATTTTCACAGGCTCCGCAGCGGCGGTACCGTGGCTCATCACCTGCTGTTGTAATCGGCCCCACTAAGCCCGCGGCTCCAGGCAGAAAGCTTAACTCGCCTTGCGGATTCCAGCTTGCTCTTCCTGGCATCCGAGCGCTGTTTTAGGAGGGGAGCTAATCCATTCCCCCCGACTTGCATTTCAAAGGAAATACAAATGGCAGAGGGAGGGGCTGTGAGAACCCAGTTCCTCCAGACCTAAGGGGCGGCAGGAATGGTGTCGGGGTCTGTGACCTGTTCCTTCCCCTGAAGGGGGTGTGTGAGGGAGCTGGCGTTGCTGCTTTCCCTGAGGGTCCTGTTTCTTGGCCAGGTTTCAGGGTCTATATTGGGAGAGCTGGCTCTGTTGAAGGGAATGGTGAGTTGTGAGTAGGAGGGAGCGTGTGTACATTTGCCCACTGTGCCTGATGAAACACCTAGAAACTTTTTCTAAAATCAAACTCGTTGCTGGTAATTTTTTACCCTCTATCTCCATCTTAACACTTTGTACTTCCAAAGACCAGATCCCGGAGCACGTAGAGAGAGTGTCTGACACACATAAGAGTTCACTGCGTGCTCCTTGAATGAATGAGTACAGCACTTTAGCTCAGCTTTGTTCCAGGCACTGTGCTATGCCCTTAAACCCATGGGGACGATGAGAATCAGATCACATAGGTGATACGTGGGAAAGGAGGTTGGAAATAGGAACAAGTCGTAAACTCCTCGGATGTGTACAAGCATTCATTCATTCAAGAAATATTTACTGAGCTTAACATGTGCCACATATTCTTACTAGATGCTGAGGATATAGGCATGAAATATATAGACAAACATTCCTGCCCCTGTCCTAGTGAAATATACTGGACCGAGACTGGGCAATGATCAAATTTTAGCTTAACCTAAGAAATAAATTTCTGACCACTAGAACTGCCCGACCATGTAATGTGCTACTGTTTTAGGTAGTGAGCTCCCCGTCACTGGAAAAGTTTGAGCAGAGGCTACATGGGCATATACTGGGGATACAGAAGAGGGGGTACAGCAGATCCTATGGATGACTTCCCACATCCCCCTTCCCTTATCTCTTTGGTGCACCCTGGATAACTTCCGATTATTAGCACCTGCATTTGTTTGTCTGACAGTTTTTCTGGCCCCCAGAATCTATTGTGCTGCCCACTCAGCAAGCTGAAAGTGCCAAGGAATTGATGCCCCTGGGAGTATCCTTTTCTGTGTCACCTGACCAGAGAAGAACCAGGGCACAGGACTGAGCAAGCTGTTAGTGGGGCTCATTGCCCATTACCCCACAGGGCCTGGGCACCAAAGGCCCAGGAGTAGTATGATTAAAGCATATTTTCTTGTGGACAGGGGAGAGGGGCAGTAGGTATGCTAGACACCCTTGCAGGATGCGCAGATTTGCCTTCAGTGAAGGACTTGAACTAGCTGCTGGGGAATGGATCAGCAGACAGACTTCAGCAATTGGCCCCATCAGAGACTGCTTCAGCTGCAGAAAGCTTCCTGCCCAAGGTTATCCCCTTTCTGGGGCGGCCCACATCCAGTGACAGATTGATGCGGGAATAGCAGGCCTGGCCATCTCGGCTGGATCGGGGACCAGCTCCATAGGGCCATTCCAAGCTCCAGAACTCCTTGTGGGGTAGGCCAAGGTGCTGTTGGTCTATATAAAAGCTGAGTTCCTTCCTCTGCCTGTGCTCACTTCCTATCCTTCTTTCCCACTGGTGTGGATCTCATGAGCACTCCTTAGTAAACACCTTGCTGGCTAAACTCCATCTCAGAGGCTGCTTCCCAAGGAACCCACCACATGACTGTGGGACCTCACCCCTGCGTGCTTAACTGAGCCTCTGGAACTGGTCTGCTAAACCCTGTTCTTCCCAAATTGTCATTTCTACAGCAAGCTCTAGCTACCTTAAAGACTAAGCCAGGCTCAGCTCCTTTCCTACTGGTCTTCATCTCGGCTTCTCAAGGAAGGGATGCGTGTCAACAGGCTGGTGGGAGTAGGGTACCTGCTTCTCTGATGGCCATGGCCCTTCCCTTCGGCACACATGTGCCGCCCCATGGTGTCGTGTGTGGATGCCTCAGGCACTGTGCACCCAGACAAATGTAGTCGGGAGCCGCCAAGAAGATTGAGACTGTCATGGGGCCGAGAGTAACATTTCTGGGTCTGAGGCGCATTCCAGCAGCTGGAACTACGAAGGGAGCTTGCTTTACTAGATCCCATTATAAATGGATGATTTGCCATCTTGGAAGATAAATGGGAACCTTAATGCAGAGGTATCCTGTCTGGAGAAACTGGAGAGTTATGGATGTTAGCTTTGTAGCTTTATGAAAGCACTTTCTTATGGAAATTGAAATGACCAAGATTAGATTGAATTAATAGGTACTGGTATGAGCTTTTTCTCCCGCTAACCATCTTGATTTTTTTTTAAAGGGAAGAGATTTGCCTCCTGTATGAGCATTTCATAAAAATGCAAATCCCAAGTTTGGATTTGATAATTAGCAGAGTTGTCTCCTGGTGCCAGTGAGGCAGCAGCCCAGCTGGGACTCTCTTTGGCAGTGGGGATGGAGGCACCCTCTCCTGGCTTCACCCCTGGGTGGTGTCTGCTCCTTCCGGCCTCCTCCCTTCCTGCTGGTGCCAGGTGTTCCCCTCACCTGTCCCCATAGAACACAGATGGATTAGTGAGAACTTCTGTCCCAGCAGCTGGGCTCCTGGCCATCCCCTTTGAGGGATGGGATCTCCCCATCCTACACAGATCCCGCTCTCCATCATGAGTTCTCCAGCCTGAACTTTGGGTCCAGATCCTAGCTGGGTGGCAAGGCTTTCTGCCAGCAAACAAATCCATGATGGATGTTTGAGCACTTTTGATAACAAGCACAGTGCCAGGCACCGGAGAAACAAAAATACAGATGCTGATCCTCTGCCCTTGAGGAGATCAATCTAATTGTGGGTATAGATTCCTTCCAAACCTGAATGGCCCAATAGAACTTTCTGTGATCATGGAAATATTCTATATCTGTGCTGTCTGCTATGGTAGCCACCAGGTGGTCCCATGGAAATAACTTAAGAATGGCATTCTGGAGAGGAATTCCAAGCTTAGTTTTTCAGCCAATCATTTTGGAACCTCAGTTTCATCTTCTGTAAAATGGGACTATTAAAACCTGCTCTGCCTCTCTAGAATACCAGAACCAAGCTACCTGGCCCAACTACGGAGGAGGGAGCTGAGGTCGTGACCTGTCTGTCTTATGGCAGGGGAGGGGCAGAATCAGACCCTTAACATCTAGTCCCTGGCTTTTTGGCCACAGCAGGCTGCTGCTTGGGGGTACTGTGGGGTTTGAATATAGAAAAAGAAAGGAAGATCTTTGAAGAGTTAAACTGTATTTAAGATGGTGGCTGTTGAAACCACTCATAGGAGCCATAGCAGCTGTTCAAGACCAAGTGTTGAAGCTTAGAGCACAAAGGTGGAAGAGGCCTTGTTTGTGATACTACTCGGGCTCTAGGCCTAGCACACATCCCACAGTCAGTGTCTGCCCCAAACATCAGCACGGTAAAGGGATTCCTAGAGACAGGCTGCAGAAGGAGACAAAATGGTGTGTGTGCCACCTGAGGTCAAAGGACACCTCAGATGTGGGGAGCCCTGAGAGCTTCAGAGCCTCTCAGATGCTTTGTTGGGGTTGAGGGCTGACCTGTTGAGTGCCCAGGATACCTACCAGGCAACGAATGGGGTGTCCCAGACAGCTTCTGCAGCTGCCTTTGAGCCAAGAAACTTTGCAGAGATGGAGAGAGGGAGCCCCCAAATGAAATATAAGTGGAGGACTCCTAGCAATGGACTTGGCCTCCACGGGAGGGGTGTCAGGACAGAAATGGAATTTAAATGAAAGGTTGAGGGCTGGACAGGGAGATGAGAGGGACAGTTAGTCTCAGGAGTGTTCATTTAAAGTTTAAAACACAGATTAAACATCTTTTTTTTTTTTTTACTTGAAAGATATAAAATGCAATTTAATGAAATCATAACAGTTAGTTAAAGATGTGTAGTAGTCATAAATTCAATGAATTTTCACAGAATGAACACACCTCTGTAGCCTACATACAGAATAAGAATAGGTAAATGTATATGTATAAGTGAATCACTTTGCTATGCACATGAAACTAACACAACATTGTTAATCAACCACACTCCAATATAAAATAAAAATTTTTTAGAAGAGTCAAAAAAAACCGTATTTGTGTTTCAAACAAACAAACAAAAAAGAAACAGAAGTTTAACAGCATCTTGGAATTGCTCTCATGTTCCTTTTGAGTCACTAACCTCTTTCCCAGGGTAACTGTTATAATGACTTCTAATAACATTACATTAATTTTGCATGTATATGAACTTGATATAAAAGGAATCATACAGTAAATACCTTACTGTCTATGAATTCTTTTGCTCAACTGTATGTTTATGAGATTCATCCATGTTTTTTATGTATAAGTTCATCTTGTCTTTCAGCAAACTGAATGTCCATCAACAGATGAATCGAGAAAGATGTAATATATACATATGGAATGGAATACTACGTAACCGTAAAGAAGAGTGAAATTTTGCCGTTTGCAGCAATAGGGCGTTATGCTAAGTTACATAAGTCAGACAGAGAAAGACAAATGCTGTATGGTATAAGTTATATGTGGAATCTAAAAAATACAACAAGCTAGTGAATAAAACAAAAGCAGTCTCACAAATATAGAGAACAAACTCCCCAGTGGGGAGAGGGAAGGTGAAGGAGGAAATATAGGGGTAGGGGGAAAAACGGGTTTTAATGGGAATATATGAAATCACGTGTGTGAAACTTTTGAAAACTAAACAGCTTCTTTTTTATGATGATAAGCGCTGTGCCTCTCCCAAATCCCAGGGTGCTACTCTGTGAGGTGCTGAGCTCTGTTGAATGGAAGTCCAGCACTGGACTAAGGCCTTGGGGGCTGCTTTTCCTACAGGTCCCCACCTCGGCCCCCAACATGGCCCACTGGGGCCTCAGGGGCTCTGCCCAAGGCCTGCCAGCCCCAAGGCTGCCTCCGTTTCAAGCTGCATCCAGTAAGACTGTTTTTGCTCAAGGGAGCCGCTTCCCTCTTGCCTGGTGGTTCCTTTCTTTGGGCCCGGAGCAGGTGAGATATTGCTCAGATGAGATGTGTTTCTTTCTTCTCCGTCTCCTCCAGGCTGAGACAGGAATAAAGCTGAAAGCACCTTCGGGAGGACTGCAGACATCTCCTCCACTCCCATTTGACAAGAGGAAAAACTAAGGTCCCGAGGCAGGACGCGACTTGTCCAAGGTCACACAGCTAGTCAGCAGCAAAGTTCGAACTGAAATTCAGGATGTCTAACTCATTCAATCATTCAATCCATAGATTTTTAGTAAATACCTAGTATATGCCCCAAACTGTGCCAGCCAAGGGGATGGTAGAGAAGAGACACGGTCTCTATTCAAGGAGTTTGCCTTGGAGTGGGGCCTAAAGAGGCGTTTGCCTTGGAGTGGGGCCTAATGAGTATATAATCCTAGACTTTTACAGGTGTTAGGAAGGAAATTAGCAGGGTGACATGAGAGACAGAAGTTGGATGGGGGCTGGTAGAGATGTCTCATCTGAAGAAGTGACATATAAGCTCAGATCTGCCAGATGAATAGGGGCAGGTAAAGATGGGGAGGAGAGAGTTCCAGGCAAGGCAACAGCCTCTGCACAAAGGCCCTGAAGTAGGAAAGTCCGGCATGTTTAAAAAGAACAAAAACAAACAACAACCAAAAGGCAGTGTGTTTGGGCAGAGTGAGTGTGGGAGAGAGTGGCAGGAGGTGATGGTGGGGAAGGAGGCGGGGCGAGACCACAAGGCAAACCTTCCTAAGACAAGTTAAAGACTTTGGATTTTATTCTTATTTCCACTATGCAGTAGGCACGTGACAGATGCATTTAGGTGGCACAAACCTTCCTAAGACAAGTTAAAGACTTTGGATTTTATTCTTATTTCCACTATGCAGTAGGCACGTGACAGATGCATTTAGGTGGCACAGCGAAAGGCCGAAGGATGACCGTGGCATCTGGAAAAGCGGGGGCATAGCAGTGATGAGTAGAGGGCTTCTGAAGACCCTGGTGTGACTCGCGGTGGGGGGCACTGGTACAGCTTAACTCAGCCAGGGAAGAGGATGCCCAAGAGAGCACAAACAAAGAGGTCCTGGAGGAGGGGCCTTGGGGCTGGCACTAGAGGCTCTTAGGGGCCACTGGGAGGGCAGTTTGACGAGAAAGGGCTAGGTGCACCCAAGGACTGGGGCCAAGGGGGATGGCCTAGCTAGCCAGGCCTTAATAGCTCCTGATGGAAGAGGCCAGACTTGGCCCTTAGGCTGTGATTAAGCTGTAGATCTGTGATTCACTTCCCTGTATGTGCTCGTGCCCCCAACAGTCTTGACCGGTGATTCTAACTAACAGGTGGAGTGTGTGCAATACTGACATGTCACTTACCTGGGAGATGAGCTTCAGAAGATGCATGTGGACAGGAGGCAGGGCCGAGTTCAAAGCTTCCCCCATGGATGCAGCAGGGATGGAAGATACGGGAGGAGAATGGGGTGGGGGGCTTCCTTCAGGTTAAATGGACCTGGGTCCGCCATTCTTTCCCAGGGGACCCTCTTCTCTGGCCTTGGCTGTGGAGGTCCAAGGCTATAGGGTCAACCTGCTTCCTGCCCCATGTGAGTGTGGGGCTTACATAGCTAGGCTCTGGAGATGGACCTTCCCAAGCTTTCATCCAACGCGGCATAACAACTTGGTTGACCTTGTTCCCTCTCCACAGGCCATCATAGTGCCCTCTCAGGGTACCAGCGCCGGATGAAAAAAGGCATGTAAAGCACTTAGCACACGCCCAAGATACTGTAGATGCTCAACTTAGCTACTGTCATCCTCATTATTTATTGGATCAGGTGTCCTCTGTTAATGTGGGTTAACGCCCTTGCCCTGAAATGAGCTCCCTGCCCGCCCCCCCCCACGACCTGATGTTCTCCCATCTTTCAAGAGCAGACAATATACTACAGGGATGTTAATTTCCCACGTGGTGCTGGTCCAAGTGTGTGACCCCGGCCAAGGCACTTTTGCTCCCCAAATTTGTTTTCTCATCTGTCGGTGGATGAGCTTATTCTGAATCTGAGCTTCCCAGCAGATGTGCTGCGGTACACGGCGGCGGGGTGGGGGGGCTGAACTCAAATAGGTAAGATAAGGATTGTTGAGATAGGGATTCCCTCAGCCCTCGAGTTGCCTGGGTGGGTGGGGACGGCCCCCAGGGCCCTGGCCGGCTCTCCTCTAGCTGGGAATAGCCGATGCTGTATGCTCCAGAGTGCAAAACAAATGTTACCATTTCTCTGTGCGCCATGATGTAAAAAAAAGTTAAGAAGTCCTGGAGATCGACTCTGAAGTCTGCTGGGATAATATGGCTAATGTTCTGAGTCATCTCCTAGCTTCAAAATGCACCTCTTCTGAGAAGTCTGCCCCTACAACATCGTTCAACGACGTATCACCATCATGGTCTCCTTAGCGTTCATGACCTGCTTTAGCCTGAAATTTAGTTAATTTGTACTTCTTAATATGCAGCCTGTGGGTTGTTTCCTATAACAGCTACTGCTACTGCTACTGCTACAACTGCTGCTGCTGCCATTACAAGTGTGCAAGTGCCGGACGCTTCACGAAGGGCTCTGCTATTCACTCTCACGACAGTGCCATGGGGTGTGCGTGAACTATTGTGCATGGCACATGGGAAACTTGGGACTTAGGTGGTTTGAAACAATTACCCAAATCATAAGTAGATGAGTCGGGATTTGGACGTGAGCCTCTTGGTCTGATTCAGCCCACGCTCTTAGCCGGTGACGCAGTGTGTGTGTGTGTGTGTGTGTGTGTGTGTGTGTGTGTGTGTGTGTGTGTGTGTGTGTGTGTTCTCTCTCCCGGTTAGACGGCCGATGTCCAAGGAAGAGGCTTGTGTTTTCTGCATTCTTTCCATCTCCCCACAGTTCAGGACCGGGCTCAGTAGTAAGAGCTCAAAGGTGATTGCTGGCATGCCAGATACTTTAGTGTGAATGGAAAGCAAGCGCCAGGACAGCCTTCCCCCGTCAAAGATGGAAGGCACAATTGACCTCTAGTCATGGATCTCTTTGGAGGTGAGTGTGTGAAATCTTACGGGCACCATGGCACAGCAGAGCAAGCTCCATGTAGCCTGACCTCTGTTGTTTTAGGGTAAGAGGTTGCCCCCAGGGAAGTCCAGAACTGATACCAAGTACCCAGCCAACGAGGACCGATCCTGAGGCGCCCCGAAGCTTGCCCCACAGCCCTGTCCAGGGCTCTCCACAAGAGGGAGAAATAAGAGTCAGTGATTGGCATCTGGGATCAGTGGGTCCTGGGAGCCTGGAATGGGGTTCAAGTAGCCAAGCAGTGCTCACCTGGGTGGCCCTGGCCTCCAGGCTACAGCTTATGGTGCCCCAGGACTCACGTTTGACCCTGTCTCCTTCCTTCCTGGGGCTCACTGTCCCCCTAGGTTGTGAATCGGTCCTGACCTGGCCTTTTCACTGCCTAGGCTGCCAGTCAGGTCCTGTGAAGGATTTACATTTGGACTCTTGGTGAGTTGTCCACAATGACCCCAGCCCACTCGTCCTTCACCTGAACACCCAAACCACACACGTACATGCTGCATGGTTAAGGGTCAGACAGACCTGAGTTTGACTTTCAGCTACAACCCAGAACATGTAACCTTGGATAAGTTTGCTAACATTTATTCAAGAAATATTTACTATGTATTTTATTGTACCTGCTGTGTTTCAGGTACTGTTCTAGGCATGTGTGTGGTGGTATAGCGTATAGAATAAGACCGACAGGTATGTGCCTAGGAAGGTGGTCAGCTAAGGCCTCTTTGAGTTGAAACCTGAGCGATGATGCAGAGGTAATCTGGAGCAAGGACATTCTGCTGAGACAGAGGGAACAGGCAGTGCAAAGGCCCTGGGGCACAATGAAGGCTGACATGTTCCCCAGGTTTATAGCTTATTGCTCCATGTAGAGCGAATTGCAGGGTATCGAGAGTGGAAGTAGGGAGACTGGTTAGAAGGTTACTTCAAAGGTTCAGTTCAGCAAGGATGATGGCTGGGTGAGTTACATGAGCTCTCTGAACCTCAGTTTCCTCACAACATGAAGATAACCCCAGTGCCTACCTTACAGGGCGGTTGTGAAGATTAAATGAGTAAACACATAGCATACAATAAATGGTAACTATTAGCATTAATAAAAAGAGTAATAATCATAAGCATGAGGGCTTACATAGCTAGGCCCTCACAGGAGGGCTAAGCCTTTAATTAAGCTGAGAATTTTCCATTCAGCAGGTCCAGGGATGCTTCCAGTGAGTCAGGAATTGGATGCCTCCTGCCCCTCCTGTCTCACCTATCCTGGGCTTAGCGCTGGGAGGGGGAACAGATAGCTGGCCTTGGGAGGGAGGGCAGTGACTTCTCTGTGTTACCAAAGCAAGCCAGCCCACGAATGAGAAAGCCCAAGCACCCCACGCTCCATTTATTTCTGGGAAAGAGCCGGGAGAAATCCTCCCCTCATCCAAGAAGCCTTCTGAGTTGAGACAGGGGCTTGAGAAAGGCAGGTTGATGAGCTAGCAGGGAACGCAACCAGGAGAAGACAAGGGGGCAGGCTCTTCTTATTTCTGACTTTCCATAACCCAAGGCAGGGATGTGGGGCGAATGGAGGAAGGGTATGGGGTCATTACCTGAGTTTAAGTCATCTTTGAGATGAGAGAACGAGAGGGAAGAGGCTGAAGCTCCCACGAGGGATTTGCAGAGACACCCACAGCCTCAAAGGCAGCAGCTGGGCCCTATGGCATATTTCTGCTCCAACAAGCAGGGGCTTCTCCCCTGCAGAAATCCTCTTCCACGCAGTGCTGGGGACAATCCCACCCAGAGGCGGGTGGAGCTCCAATGACCTCCAGGGGGCCCCCACCTGCTCTCAGCCTCTGCAATGGCTGTAGAGGGACATTTTATGAGCTCTTCAGTTCTCGGGTCCCATGAGGCTTTTGCCTTGCTCCAGACCATCTCTGATACACACATATATCTTAAAAAGGAAAAGAAAGAGAGAGAAAAGCTATTTTATTTCATTGCCAAACTATCCACTTTAAATACCCTTTTTATTACAGTATCTGCATAGTAATACTAATAATAGATCTTGTTGGCAGCTCTAATGAGGGTGGAGAATATAAGGTTTCCAATAAAAATTGTTGCCTTTAATATTCTCATACATTTATACATGGTAAATCTTTAAAGGAGAAAAAACACTCCATTTCTTTCCTGCTAAGCAGCTGGTTCTAGACTAGATGGGGAGAGACTGCACTGGTGACGTTGGCGGAGGGCTGGACTCTCAGACGACTTGGATTTTGATCTCCCAAACCTTTTCCCAGTGGTAAGAGCATGAGTTTTGAGCCAGAAAGATCTGGGTTTCAATGCTGGCTTTGTCACTTCTAGCTTTGTAGCTAGGACAACTTGCTTACCTTCTCTTATTCTCAGTTTCTTTGTGTGTGAAATGGGAGTCATGATAAATGCATATAAATCTCAACATAGTGGTTGGCATTTAGTCAAGGTTCCACACATACGAGCTATTTCTGTTATTGGACACTATTAAACATGACTATTATCATATTCACTCACTATATCATTAATTGTGGAATAAATCAGGGTGTTACAATCATCGAATCTGAACTTCACAGCTAGCTGCTTTTCTTGTGTGTTAATCAATTTCTCAAGGTTACCCAGCAGTAAGTGACAGATAGGATGAGAAGCCAGGATTCTTGGTCCCCTGCAACTTTGTAACTAGGCAGCCCTTGACCTCCATGGCTCCTCTCCACCCCACCACTAAGAGCTTCCTGGAGCAACTTTCCCTTCTGCTCACCTCTTCACCAAACCTGTGTCCACTGCCTGGCCCCTGGACCAGCCTGGTTAAAATGCCATCGTGAAGGGAGGACTCTTCCCCCAATCTTGGGACAGACTCTCGTGACTCCAGTCCAGCCTCTCCCAGTGGTCATTTTTCTTTGTTTTTACCTTCTCTTGAAGAAATTTCATGATTTTTAACAGTCACAGAACAAGGAAGAACGTATGTTTCACCATTTCTTATATAGCTGATTTCATGTATTTTTGACAGTGCCATCAGATTTCTGACATTTACAATGTTTCTCTCCCAGGGGGGTGAGTAGAAGGAGAGGTTCACCTCCATACGCCACCCCCATGTTCCGGGAAAGGGAGAGATGGACTTGAAATGCCCTGGGTTAGGGACCGGCCTATGTGACTTGGGTTTCAACAAATGGATCACCAGCAGGGGACCCCCACCTCCCCGACCTTCCCCACCCAGCCAGGGTTCTTCAGCTCTACACATCAACGCCTCTCCTGCTGGCAACTGGTAAGAAATACTATATGACAGGACGGTTTCCATGGCAACCCTCATTTCCAGTTAAACAACCAGGCCCTGATGAAAGGAGTCTCGTTTGCTTTGGTTAAAGGGTTTTCTGGGAAGGGTGTGGGGCTGGTTTCTCCCTTCTTCTCTCATCCCCTTTCTCACTCCCTACTGGCTCCTCCTTCTTTTCGGGGACGAGGTAGAGGCAGTGATGGGCCCGCCTCTGTCCAGGCCCTAGAGAATGGGAGTCTAGTTCCAAGCTGGGCCAGAGGAGCCAGGATGGGGACTCAGTCTGAGATGAGAGCCGAGGTTGTATGTCCTCAGCAAGACAGCCACGGTTCTCCTCCGGTGGTCCCAGGTCCCCAGGTCCCCAGGTCCCCAGGTCCCCAGGTCCCCTGCCCTCCCAGAAGACAGACCTGTTGGGCGAAGAAATGGGCTGGTGGAGGACCCTGTGTCCCAACAGGTGGTTGGGTAATTAAGTGAGCTTTATGCACACAACACTGTTTTGCCCGATGTAATTGCAGTTTCCATATAAATAATTCACGGGAAATTATTAGAGTGAGGACATCGCCCGCCTCCTCGTAATTTGCTTAACCGAAATAGGCTCTTTCATCATCTACGTCGATTTGCCTTAAGACCATGTACTCAGCGTCCTTCATAGGCCTGCTCCTTCCAAAACGAGAATGCACAATTTAATTAAGTTATGCAAATCGGCATCCCCTGCCTGGGGAGAGGCAGGGTGTTTGTCCACAGGGCTGTGGGATGGTGCGGGGGAGGGGGGCAGGGGCTGTGCTGCACCCCAGGTGACGGCAGCTGTTTGGGGAGGTGGCAAGAAGCTCCCCCCACCCCAAAGGAGGAGCAGCACACCCATGGCAAGTTCAGGAGCTGAACTCCACAGATAAGGTAGAGCAGAGTCAGAGCTTGAACTCTGGGGTCTGCCTCCTGGCTTACTAGCTGCATAATTTGGGGGGAAGTACTTAATATCATTACACCTCAGCTTCCTTGTCTGTAAAATGAGGATGATAAAGGCCCCACTCTCCTAGGATTGAGGTGAGGAATACATGAGGGGATCTGTGTAAAGTGCTTAATATGGTCCTGGCCATAATGTTCCTTCAGCAGCTGCTATTACTGTTGTTATTATTACCATTACTATAGTTGTTATTATTGATATTTTTAGATGTATTAGACTTTTGGCTTGTGGCTTCCACTGCTCTTGACGGAAAGATCTGATTGACTCCATCCTGTCCTTCTGCCATGGGGAGGGTTAAATTTATGACTTCATCCATAAATTATTCCATGATTTTGGGAAGGAATAGTCGAATTGGAGGAAAAAATTCTGACATTTTGGAGGTACACAGATCAGGGTCCAAATCCCAGTGCTGTTGCTTGCATACTGTGTGGTCTTGAGCAAGTCACTTTACCTTCGTGGGGCCTTGAGTGCCTCTTGGGTAAAATGGGGGGAGTATTTTGGCCCCATTTGGGGCTTGTGAGGTTTAGGAGTAATGTGTGAAAGGCACCAGACACATGTCTGCCACATCATTTATACCCAACAAATGCTAAAGGGAATCTTCAAGTCTGGAGCTAGCATCCCTGCAGTGAGTCCAGGCAGAGCCTTTCCTTGCCTCTCACTCTCCACTCTCTCTTTTCCTTAGTGGCAGGCCTTCCTTTCCATCCTTTCAGTCACCCTTCCTCTCATGCTTTCTTTTCAAGGGTCCAGTAAACTCACTCACCCTGAGGTATTAGTGACTGATGTGCTTAAAATTTCTACTTCTCCTGAGGAGACTTTCATTTTCTCAAGGGGGTAAAATGCTTGATTATTCCTTTTTTCTTTAAGATTTACTTATTTATTTATTTTATTTATTTTTGGCTGTGTTGGGTCTTAATTGCGGCACGCAGGATCTTCGTTGAGGCATGAGGGATCTTTCGTTGGGGGCGCGTGGGCTTCTCTCTAGTTGTGGCGTGCAGGCTTTCTCTCTCTAGTTGTGGTGCACAGGTTCCAGAGAGTGTGGGCTCTGGGCTCTGTAGTCTGTGGCACATGGGCTCTAGTTGAGGCACACGAGCTCTGTAGTTGTGGCACGCGGGCTTAGTTGCCCCACGGCATGTGGGATCTTAGTTCCCGGACCAGGGATCGAGCCCATGTCCCTTGCATTGCAAGATTCTTTACCACTAGACCACCAGAGAAGTTCCTACTTGATTATTCTTAAACTAAAGGTTTGGTGCTTTAACGGAAGCATCTCATAAACCTGCAATAAAGCAGAGAGGTGATCCTACAATCTCACCTGGAAAGCAATGGCTTCCTTGCAGAAGAACCACTGGGTGTGGGGATACGCCCTGATGGCTGGTGCCTCTCATCACTCTCCATCTCTTGCTCAGATTCAAGCTCTGTCACAGAGCCAGTTGTTTTATTTATTTGACGAAGATTTATTGAGCACCTACTATATGCCAGGCATTGTGGGAAGCACTGGGTTTACATTGGTGAGCAAAAGAGCACTGCTCCTGCCCTGAGTGAACTTAAAAGCTAGTAGGAACTACTGGACATGTACCCTGAGAAAACCATAATTCAAAAAGAGTCATGTACCACAATCTCCATTGCAGCACTGTTTACAATAGTTAGGACATGGAAGTAACCATCGACAGACGAATCAATAAAGAACATGTGGCATATATATACAATGGAATATTACTCAGGCATCGAAAGAAAAGAAACTGAGTTATTTGTAGTGAGGTGGATGGACCTAGAGTCTGTCATACAGAGTGAAGTAAGTCAGAAAGAGGAAAACAAATACCATATGCTAACACATATATATAGAATCTTAAAAAAAAAAAATGGTTCTGAAGAACCTAGGGACAGGACAGGAATAAAGACGCAGATGTAGAGAATGGACTTGAGGACATGGGGAGGGGGAAGGGTAAGCTGGGACGAAGTGAGAGAGTGGCATGGACTTATATACTCTGCCAAATGTAAAATAGATAGCTAGTGGGAAGCAGCCGCATAGCACAGGGAGATCAGCTCTGTGCTTTGTGACCGCCTAGAGGGGTGGGATAGGGAGGGTGGGAGGGAGACGCAAGAGGGAAGGGATATGGGGATATATGTATAGCTGATTCACTTTGTTATAAAGCAGAAACTAACACACCACTGTAAGGCAATTATACTCCAATAAAGATGTTAAAAAAATAAAAGCTAGTGGGAGGCACAATTATTAAACAAATCATGGCAATTAATACATACTTACATACTCAACAGGATTAGAAAGGAAAGGAGCAAGGGGCAATAAGAGAACAGCAGGGGGACTGAATTTAAATGGTGGGTGGGAAATGAAAGAGAGAAGGAAGAGGAGTGAACTGGGTGAAGAGTGAGAGGAAGGGCATTACTGGCAAAGGAAAGTGCATGTTCCAAGGCTCAGAGGCAGGAAAAAGACTGGTGCCTTTGAGGAACTGAAAGGAGATCAGTGGCTGGAGGGACTAAGGGAGACACGAGGTGAGTGTGCTGACGTGGGCGAGCATCACAAGTGGGGATCTTAGGGCAACAGGAAGCCATCTTGAGCAGGAGATGCAGAGTCTGGGATCTTGACCGAATTCACTGATGAAGAGACCCTTCAATATCCAGGCTTTGTGTCCCAAAGAAGCCCATGCCCTACCCTAGAGGGAGAAGGAGCAAACCTGTCTGCAGGAGGGACTGGGGAGAATCCTGGACTCAGCATCAGAAAAGCCAGTTTGGTTCTGGCTCTGCTAATTGTTCCTTAGAAAATTCTCTGCTCTGAACCTTCACATCCTCACCTGCGGTGGGCACACTGCTGGCACCTCCAGCCCCACTTGCCACCTTTCTCTGCACTGCTCTGGGCCCTGGGGGTGCTTGGGGATATATAGCTGATTCACTTTGTTATAAAGCAGAAACTAACACACCACTGTAAGGCAATTATACTCCAATAAAGATGTTAAAAAAATAAAAGCTAGTGGGAGGCACAATTATTAAACAAATCATGGCAATTAATACATACTTACATACTCAACAGGATTAGAAAGGAAAGGAGCAAGGGGCAATAAGAGAACAGCAGGGGGACTGAATTTAAATGGTGGGTGGGAAATGAAAGAGAGAAGGAAGAGGAGTGAACTGGGTGAAGAGTGAGAGGAAGGGCATTACTGGCAAAGGAAAGTGCATGTTCCAAGGCTCAGAGGCAGGAAAAAGACTGGTGCCTTTGAGGAACTGAAAGGAGATCAGTGGCTGGAGGGACTAAGGGAGACACGAGGTGAGTGTGCTGACGTGGGCGAGCTTCACAAGTGGGGATCTTAGGGCAACAGGAAGCCATCTTGAGCAGGAGATGCAGAGTCTGGGATCTTGACCGAATTCACTGATGAAGAGACCCTTCAATATCCAGGCTTTGTGTCCCAAAGAAGCCCATGCCCTACCCTAGAGGGAGAAGGAGCAAACCTGTCTGCAGGAGGGACTGGGGAGAATCCTGGACTCAGCATCAGAAAAGCCAGTTTGGTTCTGGCTCTGCTAATTGTTCCTTAGAAAATTCTCTGCTCTGAACCTTCACATCCTCACCTGCGGTGGGCACACTGCTGGCACCTCCAGCCCCACTTGCCACCTTTCTCTGCACTGCTCTGGGCCCTGGGGGTGCTGCTCTGTACAGACTCATCAACCGGCCCCCTTTGCCTCCTGTGTGGCTGATCGGAGGTCCCAGTAAAGAGACTGGGTCAGGAGGAGACTGAGGGGAAGGGACTTATTAAACTCACTCCCACCCTGCTGGGCCGTGGGTCGTCTGCATCCCTCTCTAAAAGGCCACCGCTCATCTCCTGTTGCTCTCCTACAGCTACTGAATCTAGTTCTGGTCACTGCTCCCCCCGCAGATCCCTTCAGCCTAGGAGTGACAATGGCTCCCTGCAATTGCTAGCCCTGACGTATGTCACTCTTCCTTGCCGGTTTCCCTTAACCCTGCCCACATCTTTGCAAAGAGTCCCCTCCGTGGATGTGATGGTTAATTTTACACATCAGCTGGACTGGGCCACAGGTGCCCAGACATTTGGTCAAACGTTCCTTTGGGCGTGTCTGTGAGGATGTTTCTGGGTGAGATGAACATCTGAACACAGACTGAGTGAAGCCACGGCCCTCCATCATGTGGGTGAGCTCCACCCAATCAGATGAAGACCTGACTAGGACCAAAAGGCTGCCCCTCACCAAGTGGAGGGAGACTCACTCTGTCTGAGGAGGGCCTTCAAGTTGGGACAAGCTGCGATGTCGGTTCTTTCCTGCCTTCAGACTGGAACCAAAACATTGGCTCTTCCTGGTCTTGAGCCTGTGGTTTTCCATCTGGAACTTACACCTGGCTCTCCAGCTTGCTGTCTGCAAATCTTGACCTGCACCTGCCCTGCCCACCTCCCTGGGCCATCTTGAGGCTCATGCTGAGCCAGGACCTGTGAAGGTGCTTTGCAAACTGCTAAGTGCGACACAATTGTGAGACATGACAAATGTCCTCCTGAAGGTTGGGTCTTCCTCCTTTTCCCACCCATGTGGTGTTTGGCAGCTCTCTTACCTCCTTAGGCCTCAGGTTCTCACCTGTAAAACAGGGATGCGAAGGTTATTACATCCATATGCACACCACTGCCTTGTCAGATTATCTTGGCATAGTGCATGGCACAGTGTAAATTTTCAGGAAATGCTAGCTATTACCACTTTGTCAGTAACCAGCTGTGTGACCTTGGGCAAGTCACTTTACTTTTCTGGGCCTCAGGGATCTCTTCTCTAAAATATGTCTGGAGTGAGTGCATGTATTAGTTTCCTATTGCTGCATAACAAATTTCCACAACTTTAGCACCTTAGAACAGCACCCAAATCCTGCGGGTCAGAGTCCCAGTGTGGCTTAACTGGGTCTTCTGCTTCGGTCTCCCAAGGTTGCAATCACGGTGCTGGTCGGGCTGTGCTCATAATTATCTGGATCTCAGGGTATTCTTTCAAGCTCATTCATGTTGTTGGCAGAATTCAGCTCCTGTGGCAGGAAGACTGAAGAGGCTGTCCCTCTCCATAAACAATTCACAACATGCCCGATTGTTCCTCAAGGGCAGCAGGAGAGTGTTCTTCTCAAGAAGGGCCTAGTCCCTCTTTTAAGGGTTTTGCCAGATTAAGCCAGGCCCACCCAGGATAATCTCTCTTTTCATTAATTAAAAATCAGCTGATTTGGGACCTTAATTACATCTGAAAAAAAATGCCTTCACCTTTGCCATTTAAAGTAGTATGATCAGGGGAGTTAGATCCCATCACCTTTGTCATATTGTATGGGATGAAAGCAAGTCATCAGTTCTGTCCACACTCAAGGGGAGGGGATAGACAAGGAAAAGCACCAGGGGACAGAGATCATGGAGGCTGTCCTAGAATTCTGTTGACCACAGTGAATTATGGTAACAATGTCCTTAATGTCTGTCTCCCTGTAGACTGAATGCTCTGGGGGTCAGGGACTGAATGTTCATCTTGGTTCCTTTGCTTCTGGTATCTAAAACGCAGTAGGAGTTTGTGATGGTTAACTTTATGTGTCACCTGGACTGGGCTATGCGGTGCCCAAGCATTTGGTCAAACATTATTCTGGGTGTGTTTGTGAGGGTGTTTCTCGATGAGAAGAACTTTTGAACCATGGACTGAGTAAAGCAGATTGCCTTCCCTGATGTGGGTGGGCCTCATCTGATCAGGTGAAGACCTGAATTGAACCAAAAGACTGGCTTTCCTGTGAGTTCCCTTCTCTTGTCTGACAGCTTCAGCTGAGGCATTGGTCTCCTCCTGTCCTCACAGTGAAATTTACACCATTGACTCTCTTGGGTCTCTAGCTTGCTGACTGCAGATCTTGGGACTTCTCAGCCTCCGTAATCATATGAGTCAATTCCTTAAAATCAATCAATCTCTCTTTCCATATATATCACACACATGTGTATATGTATGTGTGTGTATACTCTTGGTTCTGTTTCTCTGGAGAGCCCCAGTACAGTGTTCAATAAATATTTGCTGACTATTGTGTGTGTTTTATCATCTCTCAGGTCCCTGCCAGCTCTCAAACTCATCAATTTAAGAAACAGAGAGTCGAGGGGGATAGGGGAGGGTATGAGGTAAAGGAGCACATTAGCTGCCCTGCGACTGGTCCAAGCCCAGATGTCCTTGCATCTTAACTCTTTCTGTCTCCCTCCATCATCTCCAGGCCTTGACTGGGGAATTAGTATCAGGGGAAGGGAAGAGACAAAACAATAATCTTCCCTACTACTCTTGTACCTCTTTGTGGATCCTTTTATTTTTAAGCTTTATTGAAATATAACTGACATACAGTAAACTGAACATATTTAAAGTGTACAATTTGATAAGTTTTGACATATGTATATTAAAAATAATGAATATATCTATCATCCCCCAAAGTTTTATTGTGCCCCTTTGTAATCTCTCTCTCCTGCACTCCCCCACCCCCAATCCCCAGGCAACCACTGATCTGCTGTCACTATAGATTCATTTGCATTTCCTAGAATTTTATAAATGGAAGTATACAGTATGCACTCTTTCTTGGCCTGCCTTCTTTCACTCAGCATAATTATTTTGAGATCCATCTGTGTTGTAGTATATATCAATAGTTTATTCCTTTTCATTTCTCTTAGTATTTCATTAAATGAATACACCATAGTTTATCTGTTCACTGGTTGATGGATATTTGGGTTATTTCCAGTTTGGGGCTATTACAAATTGTGCTCTTGGGAACACTATTTTTTGTGTTTTTCGTGAAGACTTTTTGTGTAAAAGTCTTGGTACGTACCTACACATTCATTTCCCTTGGACAAATAAGAGAGGAATGACTAGACCATATAGTAAGTGTATGTTTAAATTTTTGAGAAACTGCTGTGCTGTTTTCCAAATTAGTCGTGCCATTTTATATTCCTCCTAGAAGTGTATGAGAATCCCAATTGCCTCATTTCCTTGGCAACACTTGGTATGGTAGGCTTCTTAATTTTAGCCATTCCAATAGAGGTACAGTGTTTTTTTTTTTTTAATATATACAATTTTATTTGTCAATTACACCTCCATAAAGCTGAAAAAATCTAATGAAGAAATGACCAGCTGAAAAACAATTTTATACAATACTTTTTAAAAGCACAAAAAATATTTAAAGCCCAGAGAACTACAAAGGACTAAAAATACGTGTTTTATTACTTAGGTACAGTGGTTTTAATTTGCATTTCCCTAATGACTAATGACATTGAGCATCTTTTCATATACTTCTTTGCTATCTGTATACCTTTTTTAGTGAAGTCAAATCTTTTGCTCATTTTTAAATAGGATTATGTTCTTATTGAATTTGAGAATTATTTACATATCCATAGATATAATTCCTTCATCAAATATATGATTTGCTGTTTTCTCTTGGTCTGTGTTTTGTCTTTTCATTCTCCTAACAGCGTCTTTGAAGAGCAGTTTTTAATTTTGATGAAGTCCAATTTACCAATTTGTTCTTTTTTTTTTTTTTTGGCTGCTTTGTTGCTGTGCGCGGGCTTTCTTTAGTTGCAGCGAGCAGGGGCTACTCTTCCTTGCGGTGCACGGGCTGCTCATTGTGGTGGCTTCTTTGTTGCGGAGCACAGGCTCTAAGCACGCAGGCTTCAGTAGTTGTGGCTTTTGGGTTCTAGAGCACAGGCTCAGTAGTTGTGGCGCACGGACTTAGCTGCTCCGTGGCATGTGGGATCTTCCCAGATAGAACCCGTGTCCCCTGCATTGGCAGGTGGATTCTTAACCACTGTACCACCAGGGAAGCCCCCCAATTTGTTCTTTTATGCAGTTGTATCTAAGAAATCTTTGCTGAACCCAAGGTCATAAAAATTCTGAAGAATTTTTGATTCAAGCGTGTTCATAATTGCTCACTGAAGAATTTTTGCTCACTGAAGAATTTTTTTTTTATCAATAATTCTAACATCTCTGTTATTTCAGTATTGGTATCTATTGATTATCTTTTTAAATTCAGTTTGAGAGAGATCTTCCCAGTTCTTGGTATGATGAGTATTTTTTGATTGAACTTTAGAAATTTTAATTATATGTTTTGAGACTCTGGATCTTATTTACACTTTCTGTTTTAACTACCTCTCTCAGACACTGCTCCATGGGGGTGGGCTGGTGGTGTTACTGTCTTGATACTGGCAGGTAGAAGTTCAGGTTCTCCATTCAACCTCCATTGACATGCAAGGAGAGAGACTCATCATTACTACTGGGCCACCATGAGAGGTCCAGATCACAGGTGGTCTCCACTGATGTCATGGTGGGTGTGGCCTCTTTACCACTTGGTGATAGTGAAAGTCCTGACTAGGTTTCCTTTGACTATTCCCCAGTGGGGAGGGGAAGGGTTTCCTCATTACTGTCAAGTTGGGGGGGAAGTTGTGAATCCCTATGTAGTCTGTACTGACATCATGGGGGCGGGAGGCAGTGGATTTAAACCAGGTGGGAAGGAAAACCCGGACTTCTACTTGTCCTTCTCTGACTCCACACTGGTGGGGATGTTAAGGAGCCTTGTTATAGCCTCATGGGGGTGGAATCTAGGCTCCCTACTCAGGCTTTAGTAGCATGGGTTGGAGTGAGTCCATATTTTTTGCTGTGTTATTTGGCTGGGGTAGACAGGTTATTGTCTAAACGTTTTCTGTCTTGCAGGATGCTCCTTTCTTGGTCTTTGGCTAGAAAAAACAGGCTTTTTTGTTTGATCTGTGCTCATTGGCATTTCTGGGTTGCTGGCGTCTTCATATATTCTTCTGAGATCATGAGGCAAGAAGAAATCCCAGGAAAATACCACCATATTATTTCTGGCATCCTGAGTTCCCTAGCTGATATGACTTCCTGTCTCCACCTTTTTGAGTTGTCATGTTTTATATGCAATGTCCAGAATATTCAATTATATTTAGTAGGAAGGACAGGGAAAAGTGCATCTACCCTATACTCCTAGGAGTATAAATCTGTTTCCAGCTTTCTTTTGATTAGTGTTAGCATGCTATATCTTTCTCCATCCTTTTATTTGTGCCCTCTTTGTATCTTTATATTTGACATACTTTTCTTGTTGGAAATATATAGTTGGATCTTATATTTTTATCCAGTTTGATAATGGAAGTAAGTAAAGTTAATTTGAAGTGATTACTGATATGGTTAGGTTTAAATTTATCATATTGCTCTTTATTTTCTATTTCTTCCACCTATATTTCTCTTCTTTTAGATAAATTAAATATATTTAAAAATTTAATTTTGTCTCCCTTGTGTCATTAGCTTTAACTTAATTTTTTATTGGTTACTTTAGGGTTTACAATATCTTTTCCCCACCACAGTTTAATTTCCAATAATACTATCCTATTTAATATGTCTTATAAGAATCTACCAAGAGTATACTTCCATTTCTCCCCTCTCACTTTTTGTGCTATTACCGTCACGCATTTTATCTATTTTATAAATCTCATACTAAATTGCTATTATTTTTGTTTAATCAATTATTTCCTAAATGTATTTAAACAATGAAGAAAAACACTTACATATTTACCCATATAGTTATCAGTTCTCATCTTCTTCCTTCTCTTGGGCAGATCCATATTTCCATCTGGTATCATTTTCCTTTTTTTTTTTTTTTTTTTTTTAATTCATCCAGTTAAATATTTCTCTTAAATATTTAAGTAATTTAAAATATACTAACTGATAAAGTCAAAGCATTGGTTTCCAAGAATCTTAACCACCAGTATTTATTCTTTGTCAAGCATAAAGGTTGAGTTGGTGTAATACACTACAATTTGTCTAGTTTGGACTATCTCTGACTCCTGTGTAAATAAAAAGGCCCTTTATATTTTTCCATATCCATGTTGTTTTGCTTTTACAAAGTGTTAGAATTAATTGTTCACTTGTTTTTTCTTTTTGATTTTTAAATTTTATTTTATTTTTTTTTATACAGCAGTTCCTTATTAGTAATCAGTTTTATACACATCAGTGTATACATGTCAATCCCAATCACCCAATTCATCACCCCCCCCCACCCCTCATCCCCTGCCGCTTTCCCCCCTTGGAGTCCATACTTTTGTTCTCTACATCTGTGTCTCAATTTCTGCCCTGCAAACTGGTTCATCTGTGCCATTTTTCTAGGTTCCTCATATATGTGTTAATATACGATATTTGTTTTTCTCTTTCTGACTTACTTCACTCTGTATGACAGTTTCTAGATAAATCCACGTCTCTACAAATGACCCAATTTCGTTCCTTTTTATGGCTGAGAAATATTCCATTGTATATATGTACCACATCTTCTTTATCCATTCATCTGTCGATGGGCATTTAGGTTGCTTCCATGACCTGGCTATTGTAAACAGTGCTGCAATGAACATTGGGGTACATGTGTCTTTTTTTTTTTTTTTTCTTTTGCAGTACGCGGGCCTCTCACTGTTGTGGCCTCTCCCGTTGCGGAGCACAGGCTCTGGACATGCAGGCTCAGCGGCCATGGCTCACGGGCCCAGCCGCTCCGTGGCATGTGGGATCTTCCCGGACCGGGGCACGAACTCGCGTCCCCTGCATCGGCAGGCGGACTCTCAACCACCGCGCCACCAGGGAAGCCCACATGTGTCTTTTTGAAATATGGTTTTCTCTGGGTATATGCCCAGTAGTGGGATTGCTGGATCATATGGTAATTCTATTTTCAGTTTTTTAAGGAACCTCCATAATGTTCTCCATAGTGGCTGTATCAATTTACATTCCCACCAACAGTGCAAGAGGGTTCCCTTTTCTCCATACCCTCTCCAGCATTTAGTGTTTATAGATTTTTTGATGATGGCCATTCTAACTGTGTGAGGTGATACCTCATTGTAGTTTTGATTTGCATTTCTCTACTTATTAGTGATGTTGAGCAGCTTTTCATATGCCTCCTGGCCATCTGTATGTCTTCTTTGGAGAAATGTCTATTTAGGTCTTCTGCTCATTTTTGGATTGGGTTGTTTGTTTCTTTAATATTGAGCTGCAGGAGCTGTTTATATATTTTGGAGATTAATCTTTTGTCCATTGATTTGTTTGCAAATATTTTCTCCCATTCTGAGGGCTGTCTTTTCGTCTTGTTTATGGTTTCCTTTGCTGTGCAAAAGCTTTGAAGTTTCATTAGGTCCCATTTGTTTATTTTGTTTTTATTTCCATTACTCTAGGAGGTGGATCAAAAAAGATCTTGCTGCGATTTATGTCAAAGAGTGTTTTCCTCTAAGAGTTTTATAGTGCCTGGGCTTACATTTAGGTCTCAAATCCATTTGGATTTTATTTTTGTGTATGGTGTTAGGGAGTGTTGTAATTTCATTCTTTTACATGTAGCTGTCCAGTTTTCCCAGCACCACTGTTGAAGAGACTGTCTTTTCTCCATTGTATATCCTTGCCTCCTTTGTCATAGATTAGTTGACCATAGGTGTGTGGGTTTATCTCTGGGCTTTCTATCTTGTTCCATTGATCTACATTTCTGTTTTTGTTCCAGTACCATATTATCTTGATTACTGTAGCTTTGTAGTGTAATCTGAAGTCAGGGAGTCTGATTCCTCCAGCTCTGTTTCTTCCCTGAAGACTGTTTTGGCTATTTGGGGTCTTTTGAGTCTCCATAGAAATTTTAAGATTTTTGTTCTAGTTCCGTAAAAAATGCCATTGGTAATTTGATAGGGATTGCATTGAGTCTGTAGATTGCTTTGGGTAGTATAGTCATTTTCACAATATTGATTCTTCCAATCCAAGAACATGGTATATCTCTCCATCTGTTGGTATATCTTTAATTTCTTTCATCAGTGTCTTATTGTTTTCTGCATACAGGTCTTTTGTCTCCCTAGGTAGGTTTATTCCTAGGTATTTTATTCGTTTTGTTGCAATAGTAAATGGGAGGGTTTCCTTACGTTCCCTTTCAGATTTTTCATAATTAGTGTCTAGGAATGCAAGAGATTTCTGTGCATTAATTTTGTATCATGCAACTTTACCAAATTCACTCATTAGCTCTAGTAGTTTTCTGGTGGCATCTGTAGGATTCTCTGTGTATAGTATCATGTCATCTGCAAACAGTGACAGTGTTACTTCTTCTTTTCCAATCTGTACTCATTTTATTTCTTTTTCTTCTCTGATCGCCGTGGCTAGGACTTCCAAAAATATGTTGAATAATAGTGGTGAGAGTGGACATCCTTGTCTTGTTCCTGATCTTAGAGGAAATGCTTTCAGTTTTTCACCATTGAGAATGATGTTTGCTGTGGGTTTGTCATATATGGCCTTTATTATGTTGAGGTAGGTTCCCTCTGTGCCCACTTTCTGGAGAGTTTTTATCATAAATGGGTGTTGAATTTTGTCAAAAGCTTTTTCTGCATCTATTGAGATGATCATATGGTTTTATTCTTCAATTTGTTAATATGGTTTATCACATTGATTGATTTACGTATACTGAAGAATCCTTGCATCCCTGGGATAAATCCCACTTGATCATGGTGTATGATGCTTTTAATGTGTTGTTGGATTCTGTCTGCTAGTATTTTCTTGAGGATTTTTGCATCTATATTCATCAGTGATATTGGTCTGTAACTTTCTTTTTCTGTAAAAGCTTTGTCTGGTTTTGGTATCAGGGTGGTGGTGGCCTCATAGAATGAGTTTGGGAGTGTTCCTTCCTCTGCAATTTTTTGGAAGAGTTTAGGAAGGATGGGTGTTAGCTCTTCTCTAAATGTTTGATAGAATTCACCTGTGAAGCCATCTGGTCCTGGGCTTTTGTTTGTTGGAAGATTTTTAGTCACAGTTTCAATTTCATTACTTGTGATTGGTGTGATCATATTTTCTGTTTCTTCCTGGTTCAGTCTTAGAAGGTTATACCTTTCTAAGAATTTGTCCATTTCTTCCAGGTTGTCCATTTTATTGGCATAGAGTTGCTTGTAGTAGTCCCTTAGGATGCTTTGTTTTTCTGCAGTGTCTGTTGTAACTTTTCCTTTTTCATTTCTAATTTCATTGATTTGAGTCCTGTCCCTCTTTTTCTTGAAGAGTCTGGTAATGGTTTATCAATTTTATTTATCTTCCCAAAGAAGTAGCTTTTAGTTTTATTGATCTTTGCTATTGTTTTCTTTGTTTCTATTTCATTTATTTCTGCTCTGATCTTTATGATATCTTTCCTTCTGCTAACTTTGGGTTTTCTTTTTTCTTCTTCCTCTAGTTCCTTTAGGTGTAAGGTTAGATTGTTTATTTGAGATTTTTCTTGTTTCTTGAGGTAGGCTTGTATAGCTATAAACTTCCCTCTTAGAACTGTTTTTGCTGCATTCCATAGGTTTTGGATCTTCGTGTTTTCATTGTCATTTGTCTCTAGGTATTTTTTGATTTCCTTTTTGATTTTCAGTGATCTCTTAGTTATTTGGTAATGTATTGTTTAGCCTCCATGTGTTTGTGTTTTTTACGTTTATTTCCCTGTAATTCGTTTCTAATCTCATAGCATTGTCGTCAGAAAAGATGCTTGACATGATTTCAGTTTTCTTAAATTTACTGTGGCCTGATTTGTGACCCAAGATGTGATCTATCCTGGAGAATGTTCTGTGCGCACTTGAGAAGAAAGTGTAATTGGCTGTTTTTGGATGGAATGTCCTATAAATATCAATTAAATCTATCTGGTCTATTGTGTCATTTAAAGCTTCTATTTCCTTATTTGTTTTCATTTTGGATGATCTGTCCATTGCTGTAAGTGAGGTGTTAAAGTCCCCCACTATTTTTGTGTTACTGTCGATTTCCTATTTTACAGCTGTTAGCAGTTGCCTTATGTATTGAGGTGCTCCTATGTTGGGTGCATATATATTTATAATTGTTATATCTTCTTCTTGGTTTGATCTCTTGATCATTATGTAATGTCCTTCCTTATCTCTTGTAACAGTCTTTCTTTTATAGTCTATTTTATCTGATATGAGTATTGCTACTCCAGCTTTCTTTTGATTTCCCTTTGCATGGAATATCTTTTTCCATCCCCTCACTTTCAGTCTGTATGTGTCCTTAGGTCTGAAGTGGGTCTCTTGTAGACAGCATATAGATGGGTCTTGTTTTTGTATCCATTCAGCAAGCCTGTGTCTTTTGGTTGGAGCATTTAATCCATTTACATTTAAGGTAATTATCAGTATGTATGTTCCTATGACCATTTTCTTAATTGTTTTGTTTTTGTAGGTCCTTTTCTTCTCTTGTGTTTCCCACTTAGAGAAGTTCCTTTAGCATTTGCTGTGGAGCTGGTTTGGTGGAGCTGAGTTCTCTTAGCTTTTGCTTGTCTGTAAAGCTTTTGATTTTTCCATTGAATCTGAATGAGATCCTTTCCGGGTAGAGTAATCTTGGTTGTAGGTTTTTCCCTTTCATCACTTTAAGTATATCATGCCACTCCCTTCTGGCTTATGGCGTTTCTGCTGAGAAATCAGCTGTTAACCTTATGGGAGTTCCCTTGTATGTTATTTGTTGTTTTTCCCTTGCTGCTTTCAATAATTTTGCTTTGCCTTTAATTTTTGCCACTTTCATTACTATGTGTCTCAGCGTGTTTCTCCTTGGGTTTCTCCTCCCTGGAACTCTCTGCACTTCCTGGACTTGGGTGTCCCTTTCCTTTCCCATGTTAGGGAAGTTGTCATCTATAATCTCTTCAAGTATTTTCTCTCTCGGGTCCTTTCTCTCTCTCTTCTCCTTCTGGGACCCCTATAATGTGAATGTTGTTGTGTTTAATGTTGTCCCAGAAGTCTCTTAGGCTGTCTTCATTTCTCTTCATTCTTTTTTCTTTATTCTTGTCCACAGCAGTGAATTCCACCATTCTGTCTTCCAGGTCATTTATCTGTTCTTCTGCCTCAGTTATTCTGCTATTGATTACTTCAAGTGTAGTTTTCATTTCAGTTATTGTATTGTTCATCTCTGTTTGTTTGTTCTTTAATTCTTCTAGGTCTTTATTAAACATTTCTGGCATCTTCTTGATCTTTGCTTCCATTCCTTTTCCAAGGTCCTGGATCATCCTCGCTATCATTATTCTGAATTCTGTTTCTGAAAGGTTACATATCTACACTTCATTTAGTTGTTTTTCTGGGGTTTTATCTTGTTCCTTCATCTGGTACATAGCCCTCTGCCTTTTCATCTTGTCTATCTTTCTGTGAATGTGGTTTTTGTTCCACAGGCTGCAGGATTGTAGTTCTGGCTTCTGCTGTCTGCCCTCTGGTGGATGAGGCTGTCTAAGAGGCTTGTAAAAGTTTCCTGATGGGAGGGACTGGTGGTGGGTAAAGCTCTCATTTTCCTTCTGCCTAAAGAATATTCTTTAACATTTATTATAGTGTGGTCAGCTGATGATGAATTAATTTACCTGTTTTACATCTGAAAATCCTTTATATTGTCTTTGCTTTTTTAAAGTATTTTTGCTGGGTATAGAATTCTAAGTTGCCCATTTTTTTCTTTTAGTACTTTAATGATGTTGCTCTACAGTCTTCTCACTTGCCTTGTTTCTCACAAGAAATGTACTGTCATCCTTATCTTTGTTCCTTTGTATATAACATGTCTTTTTTTTTTTTTTCCCCCTAGCTACTGTTAATAGCTTGAACAATTTGATTATGGTGAGGCTTGCTGTAGTTTTCTTCATGTTTCTTGTGTTGAGGGTTCACTGAGTTGCTTGAATCTGTCAATTTGTAGTTTTCATCAAATTTTGAAAATTATTGACTATTATTCAAATATTTTCTCTGCCAATCCTCCTTTGGAGACTCTAATTACAAATATATTAGGGTGTTTAAAATTGTCCTATAGCTTACTGATGTTCAGTTTATTTTTAAAATTGCATTTTCTCTCTGTGTTTTATTTTTGTTTGTTTATATTGCTATGTCTTCAGGCTCACTATTCTTTTCTTCTTCAATGTCTAATCTGCCGCTAATCCTATACAGTGTATTTTTGATTTTGCTTACTGGATTTTTTATGTCTAGAAGTTCAGTTGGGATTTTTTTTTGTATCTTCCACATCTCTGTTTAGTTTCACAACATGTGAAATACAGTCATAACACTCTTAATATCTTTGTATCCTAATTCTAACATGTATGCCAGTTCTGAGTTGAGTTTAATTAATGGATGTAATTACAAAGGTACTTCTGGAGGCAAGAGAGTCAGTATTAGAGAAGGAGATGTAACAACAGAAGCAAGAGTCACAGTCAGAGAGAGATTTAAGGATGCTACATTGTAGGCCTGAAGATGGAGGAAGGGGCCATAAGCCAAGGAATGCAAGTGGTTTCTATATAAAGGAAATGAAATGAATTAATCCCTAGAGTTTCCAGAAGGGACCCAGGCCTACCAACACCTTGATTTTACCTTGGTGAAGCTGGTTTTGGACTTCTGACCTCCAGTACTCTATGATAATAGATTTGTGTTGTTTTAAGCCACTAAATTTGTGGTAATTTATTTATAGCATCAACAGGAAATGAATATGGAGACAAAAAATAAGTGAAGAAATAAATCATTAATAAATTATACATAGTGGTAACTGCCATAGATGAAATAGAGTATGAATGATGCAGTGATAGAGAATAATGAGTGTAGATGATGGTGGGTGGGGGTGGATTTGGATTGGATGGTCAGGAAAGGTAAAAACTGACCTTCTGAAGAGACGACATTGAATCTGAGTTCTGAAGGATGAAAAGAACCAGCCATATTAAGCTTCCTTCTCTTTCTCTTTCAAAGGTGAGTGATGTCAGTGTCCCAGCACAAGTTCCCTATGCCCACTCTTGCTGAGAACACTGGAATAAGAGCAAAACGTGATGACAATTTGCCTCTAACCTAGAGATTAACAGAAAAAGAGTGAGTTGAATTTTCAAGACAAAGTGTTGAGGTTATTTATGGAAGAAGAATTTTTGGCTGGCAGCTGGTTGAGAAGAGGTCTTTTTGATCTTGGGACACTGACATCACTCACCTTTGAACTTGGAAGATAGGTCAGAAGCAGTTGGTACAACCCTGCAGCTTGAGGAGAAGAGGGAGGTCTGGTAAGGGAGGTAATTTGTTTGCAGTTGCTCAGCTGGTTATCAGCAGAACAGGGCCTGGAGCCCAGGTATTGTTATCACAGTTCTGTGCTGTCTTCTCCACCTCCTGACACAACAGCACCAGAATTAATTTTAGATTCTGGCGTTGGGCTTCTAGAACTAATTACCTGGCTAAGACCCCTAAGTGACTTGGACACAACCAGCTTCTTGCAGAGGCAGGGAGATGGACCCCAGCTTGCTAGACTTGTGCAGGCCGTAGGAGAAGGATTAGGGCTGGTAGCGAGGCTATCTGATGAGCTGACGTTTGGTAGGAACCTGAGTGTCAACACTACTGCCACGCTGAAGAGTTGGGACATTCCTGCTGGCTCCAGGCCACTAAGGCTGACAATGCTAGCAAGGATCCGACCAAGCTGATCTGTCACCATCGGCCTGTGGCCACTGCCTATCCTGTAATTACAAGTCAGTCAGGGAGTGGGAATGACCGTAGAGAGAGATAACTGGGTCAGGACTTCCAGTGCCTCCCCTGCCATTATTGATGCTTAAACCGAGTGTCCTGGGAGCTGTCTTGAGAATGCAAATTCACTTCCATGAAGTTGGCAGACGTCTACTGAAGCTCACCCTGTACGCAAAAATGTGCTAGGTCCAGCAGGCAAGAAAGGGAATGAGGGGGTAAAGGGAACAAAAGGAAGAGTGGACGTGATTGTCACCAAACCAAATTCAGGCCTGCTGGCCTGTGTGCAGTAAAACCAGTCTACTGATACCAGGTTGTTGTGAAGGAAAGTGCAGTGTTTACTAGCAGGGAACCAAGCAAGGAATTCAGGACTGCTAGTGCTCAAAAAACAGCCTGAACTCTCCAGTGGGTTTCAGAAAAGCATTTTTAAAGGCCTGGTGAGGGAGGGGTATCCCAGGGTATATGATCAGCTCATGCACAATTCTCTGATTGGTTGATGGTGAGGTAACGGCGATGTCACAGGGCTTAACATTATTAATCCATAGGCGCCAGTAGGTCTGGGTGCTACATGCTCATGATCATCAAGTAGTTAATTTCTTCCGTTTGGTGGTGGTTTTAGCATCTGTAAAAGAACTCAGGAAATGTGCATCAGATACTGTTATCTAGGTACTTCAGAGAGGAGCTACAGCAGAGGATATGGGGGAGGGGACTATCCTGGGAAGGATCCGTAGAATCCTGCTTGGTTACACGATGAGGGTTTATGAGTCTGTCTGCCTTGTTGATTCTCAAAGAATGCTAGTTAGGTAAAATCACTAATTCAGAATCACTGGACACTTATCTGTTGGCTCCAGACCCCTGGGACTGTGCTAGGTGTGTTTCCAAACATTATCTTACTGAATGTCTATACAGTTCCCTGCCAGATTTGTTCTTATCACCCCAGTCTTACACAGGACACAACTGCAGTCTGGAGTAGTCCAGTGATTTCCTCAAGATGGTGAGATGCAGGTCCACTGAATATATGAGTGAAGGAATGAGTAGGAAGCAAGTAGTGTGCAAGCAGGCTTCAGTGTGTGAAGGACAGTTGAGGGTTCTGAGGAAGGAAAGATGCCCGTGGAAGGGGGTGTTGGAAAAGGCTTAGCAGGGAAGAGGGAGGACTCTGCGCCTGCTCACGCTTGGCTAATAATCACTTGGAGAGGGAAGATATACATGAAAAATGAGAGAATAGCTTAAACCAATAAATATGTCAGGAAACGTGAATAGAGTCACACACAAATTCTAGTGGAGAAAGAAAGAAAGATCCAGCCTCAGGGGTGGTGATGCCCAGGGTTGAAGGGAGGGAACCCAGAACCTGGAGGAAGAGGGTGGTGTTTATGGGGAGAGGAGTTAGCAATCTGCTCCATCCGGGGTGGGCACAGAAACACATCTGGGATAGTACATGGTATGTAAAGCCAGACCCTGGCATGGGGTGGGTATGTCTGGGTGCCATACTGGAAACTGCATGTCTGAAAGGAAGGGTAGGGTTGTTGCAGGAGAATGGGGCACGAGAGGATGGTCACGTCGCAGATCTTGGGTGAGTCCCTGGGACAGGCCACCAACAGAGGGTCCTTGGCTTCATGCGGAAAGAATTCAAGAGTGAGCCATAGTAAAGCGAAAGCAGGTTTATTTGGAGAGATACACACTCCATAGGCAGAAGGCGGTCCATCTCAGAAGGCAAGAGTGGCCCCGAAGTATGGGGTGGTTAGTTTTTATGGGCTGGGTAATTTCATAGGCTAATGAGTGGAAGGATTATTCCATCTATTTGGGGGAAGGGCCGGGATTTCCAGGAACTGGGCCACCACCCTCTTTTTGGCATTTTATAGTCAGCCTTGGAACTGTCCTGGGGTCTGTGGGTGTGTCAGCACGCTAATGTATTACAAATGAGCATATAATGAGGCTCAAGGTCTATGGGAAGTCAAGTCTTCTGCCATCTTGGGCCTAGTTGGTTTTAGTCAGTTTTCGTGTATACTCAATGGCTGTGTCATTCTTTTAATGATTGTCCCTAACCCCTTCCCTCCTGTCTCAGGGTGGCAGGTAGAGGGAGCACCACTAGGCAAGGAAGCCTAAGCTGGCAGGAGTCTGAGAGCAGAGTGAAGTTGTTGAAACAGCCCAGGGGAGGCCCCAGGCCCAGGCCTAGCCCTGGTAAGGAAATTCCCCTCCTTGCTGGGAGCCATCTTTCGGAAGCACCGTATTTTTTCTCAAGCATCTTCAATGGCTCCCAACTCCCAGAGGCCATGGTCCTTATTCCTTAATCTGGCATTTGCTGCTGTCCAGGCTCTGGCCCCAGCACACCTTTGGAGCACCGCCTTCTGCTCTTACCCACCTACAACCTGTGCTACAGGTGTGCCAGTCTTTATCTGCTCCAGGATAATCAGAGGCCTCTTGCATGGAACGGCTGATTGGCCCATGCTTTGCCTTCTACCCTCACCCCGTGGCCCTTCTCCCTCCTTCTGTCTTTCTAAATCCAACTTCAGCCTTTGAGACCTAGCTCAAGGGCCACCCCTCCTGGCAGCCTATCCTGGCTTCCCTGGTTCAGGATGGCCTCTATCTCCCTGAATTCCTGTAGAATTTGCTGTCCATGATTCTCCTTTCACACTTGGCACATCATCCTTGGGTTGTCCATTGTGCTGTTGTGGGGAAATTGTTACCGGACTCATAAGATCTGGCCTGTGGGACTTTTAATGTATTAATAAGCCTTTTTGTTCTACAGATTCCTTTTCTGTAAAATAAATGAAGATGATTATCCTGTTAGGATTCCATTGTAAGGATTAAAACAAACTAGTATATGGGATACGGTTAACAAACAGTTGGTGCTTGATGAACAGTTATAGGATGCATGGTTTCTCTTGCCATTCAGGTACTTTAAGGGGTCAGTCCCTGCTTGCTGATGCCCTGAGGACCGGATGAGGTAGGGAGGTGGTCACTAGCTGATCTCTGAGTGTCAGCACCAGCCTGTGTGCCTCAGTCCATTGTCCCTGCTTTTCCCGCCTCCACAGCAGGTGCAGACACAGGTTCTAGGCTCACTGCAGAGTGCTGAAATGCTGAGGTTCATTGCCAGTGGTGATTGCTAAGCTCCTTGTGTTCTTGGTTCCCAGGAATCTGTCTGCTGTCTTTTTGAGATTCTTAAACAGGTTCTCAAATCTCAGCCCCAGGGATTCATTCCTCTTTTTTTGTTGGTCACAAAGACCTACTTTTAATGAGCTGCTAAGGAGCTGTCAATTACAAATGTAAATGAAGAGGCCCGAAACCATTACTGGCCCAGAAATGAATTGAAGGAGCAACTTCCCTTCAGCCTCCAGCGCTGGCTGTGGACCTGCCCTGGGAATGCTGGGCCACGAGCAGGACACGGAGGCTGGCCTGCCCAGGCCTAAGGCCAACAGCACCTCAGGGCTTCCTTATTCCCACATGACCCCTTCTGCTCTGGAGGGTTGCCCCTCAGAATCAGGGCATAACGGCAGAGGATTGTCTGTGTATATTATATGTACTTTATGAGATTGTGTGTACAAGATTGTACACACACACACACACACACACACACACACACACAAATAAATTAGCAGCCCAGCCATTGAACATAAGTGGTAGACACATTTCCTTCTTCTAAAAACATTATTATTAAACTTTCTTTTCTTTTACGTGACCATATGTATGTCTCCCACAAAAATCTAGGGCAGTAGTTGTTCAATAAAATTTCACTTAATTGAAATTTAAAAGGGAATGTATGAGCCCATTGGGCTGGTTAAGAGTGGGGTGGGAGGTAGCCCTGAGGCAGCTTACCTTCCTGGCCCTTAATTCTTAGCACCCTCTCTCCCAGCCAAGCCCCCTTTTCTGGTTCCCAAAGACCGCTTGTTTTTTGCCTTCTAAAAACCAAAAAATATTTCAGTAAAATATTTGATCAGGACACCATACAAAGTAAAGATTAGGAGTGTGGGTTTTGTATCATTCTGCCAGGGTCCAAATACTGTCTCCCCTTCTATTTAATAAAGTAGTACAACCAGTTGGAGCGGTGGTCTCCTTGTTTGTTATACACAGACAATTCCAGTACCCTAGGGTAGGGATTGGCCAGGATAAAATGACATAACACATGGAAGGGTTTGATGGTCTAGCACACAGTAAGCCCTCAGTCCATGTCCCAGTGACTCCGTCTGTCACCTCACAGCGAGCAAAGGCAATGCTTGACTCAACGCTCACAAAGATCCTGTGAGGGAAGCGTACAGCCACCTTTGTGCCAGTGAAGAAACTGAGGCTCTGAGAAATTAGCCCAAGGCAGTTAAACAGAGGCAGGAGTCAAACCTTTGGCATGGAAGACTAGAATTCTTGTTCTCCCCATTACTAGAGCTTGTGTTGCCTCTCCCAAGGGATATACATTTTAATTGTGGCCAGAGGTCTTATGTTCATGCACAGACTATGAATATCTAATTGTGAAACCTTAAGATCCCACCTATGCGGATGGGTGGAAGTGGGCAGTAGGAGGTAGTGAGCTGGGGAAGGGGGAGGGTGAAAGAATAACAGGGAAGGAAAGAAAAATCTGGCTGCTTCTGAAATCCTGACACACAGGCACTCTTCTTGTTCTAAAAGAGGGACTGAGGAGGTGGGTTTTGAGACCTGCAGGAGCCTAGGTAAAGAACTGTTGCACTTGGGTCTTTGGAATTTGGAGAAGCTTTTCACGGTCACAGGTCTAGGAAGGAGCTCAAGAGGCAGCTTGAAGCTGGAACAGACGTCCACAGAAGAAGGCTGAAGGATCTGCCAGAAGGCTGAAGGGTCAGAATCTTTAGCTGGACGAATGCAAGAGAAAATGGGCTTAAATAATTGCAAAGGGAATCTTGTTAGACTGGGCACTGAGAAGCCCTGGGCTAGCACTGGCTTCTGGCAAAGCTGGATTCAGGGGCTCAAATGATGTCATCGAAGTTTCACTTCACCTCCCTCCCTCTAATCCGCACTCCGTTCTCAAGTTTCCTAGGACATCTCCCAGCGGGGCCAGGATAAAATCATCATTTCTGCTAGGAGTTCCCGCGATAGCATGAGAGCACCCCTGCATGTATCAGTGAAGGTTTGGTCAGGAAACAAGAAACCACTTTACGTATAGGGAGGAACAATGCATTTAATATAGAGAGTAAAACTTATACAACCATTGGAAGGACTGGGGAGCAAATGTCAGAAAGGTAGCTGCTAGCCCCCAGGAGATCTGGAATGCAGGAATCTCAGGGAAGCTGTCACTCCTGGTCTCAGGGCTGTTAGCACCTGAATGAGTGATTCATAAGGGGATGCCTGGAAGCCTGCAAAACTCCATGCAGCTGGAGGAAAAATGGCTTTCTTTACTTCCACTTTCCATATCCTGTACACATGACTCTCACTGGTGAACTCTTCCAGAAACCAGGCTGGCGAGGGAGTCTGGGAAAGAGAATCTTCTGGCTTTTGGTTCTATGTACCAGGAAAGAGCTAAGAAGGGTGGAGACAATACTGAGTATCAACAAAGAGACCCTCTCCCCATAATTCACTTGCTAAGGGTTGATTGTGTTTTGTTGGTTATGGTTGGATTAGGTGACTATCCTGAACAAAACACTGGGTCCTGATCTGCCATGTTCTAAAGATCCACCTGAGTCACAAGACCCCTGAGGTTGGGAGTTGAGTCGATTCCTTCCAAAGCACGTGGAGTGAGAGTGCAGAAGTGTGTCTCTTGAGAGAAAATACGGAATACTTTTACTGAAAGAAGAGGGGACTGACACTCAGAAAAACATTCATTGCAATTTTTATCTTGGGCAGACAAGATAAAAATGGACTCTGAAGCCAATTGGCTACTGGTTCAAATACCCGTATGATTTGGGCAAACGTCTTAAGTGTCTTGGAGCTTCATTGTCCTCCTGAGAGTAACAAGATGAGGCTATCCAGTTAACAGGGGTTGGCATAAGATTCATGAATGAATAAATGTCTATGCTACTGCCTGGTACAGAATAGATACATGAAAATGTTAGTCTGTTTTCCTTCTCCCTTGCCCTTCCATTTATTTGTTTATCGATTCGATAACTACTTAATTGGGAGCCTACCATGTATATATCCGCACCATGCTGAATGCTGGGAATCAAAGATGAATAGGACAGTTTGTGATCTTCACTAGCTCAGAGTCTAGGGGATAAGACAGTCATGAACAAATACCGAAAAAAGTGTGTTGAGTGGTATGTCATTATAACACAAGGTCTCTCTCTTCTGATGTATAAATACAATGGGATGCACAGTAAACGACATTTCACCACATACTTAATACTACAGTTGCATGCAACTAGGGCTATTGTGGGAAAGCCAGGGTTTTCAGTTGCTATCATTCTCTACCTGTTACCATTGCTCCGTTCCCTCCCTGTCCCCACTGTGGAGCAGAGCTGCCCACAGGAAAAGCCACAACTAGATGGTCCCAGTTCATCACTGCCCCTCTTCTGTCTTCCTCACAACCACACAGCTTGGCCTCTGTCCTACAAATAAGAAAGGAAGGTCTGGGGGTTCCTGCAAATCAGACAACCACCCCAGAGTAGCGCCCTGTCCCCTTCTCACCTTCTCTCTACCCTGGTTCAGGCTGTGCTCCCGGGGGCTGGTGGGACATGCAGTCAGGGAGGTTGGTGGTCTTGGTGCTTCCCTGCAAGAGGCTTTCCCTGGCCTGTGAGGAGCATCTTCCAGCCTTCTATACAATTTGGGTCATGAGGGGTTAAACTCCCAAGGAAAAGGTTCCCAGGGCACCCCGGCTGGCCTGTCTCTTACTTAACGATGGCAAAAGTTCTTCTCTGGAGCAACCTTTGATCTAATGGCACACGCAGTGTCATTCAGCCAGACTCAATTCTTACAGAGTAGGGAAATGACAAGAGACTGAAGGGCCACAAAAGTTCAGCCCTTGGCTTTATGGCTTTTTGCCTCAAATGCCACCCAGGCCCCTGCTGTAGGAGCATGCAAGCATGGCTCCAAAGTCTAAATGCCTTGATAGTCGGGGTGCCAGGGGTCAGAGCTGTGCCAAGGGGAGGAGAGGGATGGCAGAGAGCGGGTGGGCACCCTGTGGATGGGCCCAATGCCCAGCTGCCACAAAGGTGGACTGAGAAGGGCATTCAAACCCAAACAGCGATCAGGCTGTGCCCAGGTGTTGGGGATGCCTTCCCGCGAGGGGTCGACTGTGGGCAGGTAGGAGAGGGTGACGAGCCTGGGGCAGGTCCGCATAAGAAAGAGCAAAATGGAGAGTGGGATGGAAAGCGCCTGGCTGCCTCCTGAGTATTAAGTCTGAAAACAGCAAGGCAGGCAGATGGCGGGGTCCTTATTGCATTGTCCAGGGAAACAGGCTGAGCTGAGAGACATCCCAGGGGGAACAGAGAGCAAGTCCCTATATTCGGTGGCTTGTGCTGCGGTGCGGGGCGTGCCCCTGCCTCTGCTTAGGCCCTTCCAGCTCCCGCGCTGACTTTCCTGCCTCCACCCTGTCTCTGACTGCTGTCACCGTAACCTTTGTGAAACATAATCGGAACAATGTCACCTTCGCCAGATCCTTCAACAAGTCGCAAAAGCCTATGAAACAAGTTCAAACCCTTTGGTTTGGCTTTTAAGCTCATCTAGGAATTGGGCTCAGCCTACCATTCAAGTCTCGGCTCCTGCAACAACCCTCCGCACACACCTGGAGCCCCGCCCACCCCATTCTCCGCCATTGTGGAGTGGGCCGAGCCAGGGTCGCGCCGTCCTCCTTGGCTGATGTGATCTTCTCTGTATCTGATTGTCTTTTCTTCTTCACCCATCCATATTCTGCCGAGGTTTCAAGCGCCAGGTGAAGCTATCCCTGATTTCAGCTGAGGACTGCTGGCTCCTGGCATATCCTGATTTTAACTTCAACTGGAGACACAGGCACACCTATGAGGCTGTAAACTCTTGGGGGTCAAGAACTATGTAAAAGTCATTTGGTGCCATCCCTGTGCCCAGCTCAGTGCCAAGCAAGTCCCCAGGGGCTGGTGACTCAACGAACCCTCTTTGGAGGTGAGTGGCAATGAACCAATGGATGCTCCTCCAGGAAGGGCAGGGTGCTAGAGAAGCAGTGAGGAGGTGCAGGTCTCTTTTCTTTCACTATCCTTATTCATGTGCCAGGCTGAGCTCAGCAGCCCTGCCACGGAGGAATAGAGAGCTGGAGGCCTGGGGTCCTGTTCCAGATGGGTTCAGCTATTCTTGGGAACTTCTTGTGTAATAAAGAGAGTCCCCTGACTGCCCCTCTGACCTTTCCCCAGGCCTCCTGAAGTCTGTTATGGCCTCGTACGTAGTACAGGAGCTCTTCCCTAGAGAGAGAAGAAAAAGCATACAGGAGGGATGATGATAATAATAGCTTCCACTTAATGGGTATTTCCATGAGCCAGGCACTGAGCTCAGCACTTCGGATAACTCTCCCATTTACGCCTACAGCACCAGGTGACTTAAGAATGATAAGAACATGAGGCTCAGGATGCTTAAGTCACTTGCCTAAGACCACACGGCTACCAAGCAGTGGAGCTAGAATCTGGACCCAGATCTCTCTGACCCCAGAGTCCACATTCTCATCAACTACATTTTACAGTCTCTGGTGGGACAGTGCCCCGGTAGCTCTGCCTGCTTCTCAGGAGAACTTTGTCACCTTGAGGTTGGTCCCAGGGCTATGAATGTGCAGTTGATTTATGAGGGCTTTCTCACCCCTTGGGTATCTGATGTGTGTGTGTGTGTGTGTGTGTGTGTGTGTTTGTGTGTGGGAGAGAGAGAGAGAGAGGGAGAAAGGGAGGATTTATTCTACTGATTATTCCACCGGTTCTGTTGGGGGCAGCCTGTGTGACAGAAACATGGCATGCCAATAAAGAGTGTCTTTATGGCACCACTGACTACAGGGGCTAGAGTGTCTTGAGCTGGAGATAAAGTCGGGAGAGTTGGATTAGACCCTGTCAGGATCTTGGGCAGCAGAAAAAGGAGGCAGGCAGCAAGGGGCTAGGCTCAGCCCCCTTGTCCGTGGGAGGCGGGATGAGCAGCGTGTGGGGCTCGGCTTGTCCTGGCAGTGGTGTCTGTCCCCTGGGGAGGGGGCTGCTCTTCGTGAGTGTGGATGCCATGTGTGTGCGTGAGCCTCTGTTTGCCTCTTTCTAAGAAAACACTAATGCGATACAAAGCACATTCTAATCACTGCATCTAATTACAAGAAAAGAGTAAATCACCAAACAAAATTAGTTTTCAGAGTCTTAATTATCACCAGAAAGTGTAATTAATAAGCGAAACAGGAAATGACCCTGCTGAGTCCCTTAGTCCTCAAAGATGTGCTTTGCTTCTCAGCACCACTTGGCTGGGGAGCGGAGGAGACCAGAAGGGGCCGTGCGGTGCCAAAGCTTGCAGAGCACCAGTGAGCACTACAGATTTCCTAAGGCGCCCCACATTCTCTGAAGTTTGCCTGCCTTTCAAACTTGGTTTGCGGAGTTTCTAGGTCATTCCTTCCAGGCCTTGAGGCCAGCGTAAGGCAGCAGAATTAGAATAAATAGACAGACCATCCTTCCTTTTTTCTCCCCCAGTGTAACAGGCTCTGGGCCAGAAACTCTCAAACCAATTGCTGATAACAAGCTCAAGTTCAATGCCATTGGCTGTCTGGTGAGACCTTCCTGGCTTTTCTTGTCTCTACTCCTCGGCTTGTATTTCTTTCTTTATTTATTCATTTTAATAGTGGCATCATATAAATAAAACACTATTACAAAAATGTCACAGAAAGTTCAAAACTATTCATTATCCATTTCATACAGATTAAAATTGCCATCAAGGCTGTTTGGATTTGACTTGCATTCCTTTCCTTCTAATGAGCCGGATAGAGAAGGCAAAAGATGCTAATTCATCCTTACATCTCTATCATATCTCGGCTTTTACTATATAAAGCATCAAGGTCGCATTCTGGGGAAATGTCTTTTTACCAAAGGTGCTATAATAATAATGAAGAAGCAATTTGTTTCAGCAAACTGCCTGCAGTAATGAGGCTTAATTATAACCATGTTATTAATACCGCTGCTTAAGGTAATTCACTTCAGAGCGGGGTGCAGAACAGTAAACTATAATTTAAACAAGAATCGAGACCTAATTTAAATCATCGGATCTACTGCGGAAAAAGGCAAACAGAACGACTGTAATCCACACGTGATTTAGAGCTTCCCCCTGGTGCCATTTCCGGGAGACTTAGGTGACTGTCAGAGGGCCGTGGGGGCCTGGGATCTGGGTCTTGGTCCTCCTGCTTTCTTCCAGGAGGCTGTGTAAGTGAAGCAGCTGAGTGGACCTGCATCCAGACAACTGCTGCCTCTAGACCCCCTTCTCCATGTAGGCAGGGGAGGCTGAGAGCCAGGAGGGTCTTCATCACTTCAAGGTTATCTCGCATATGCTCTTGAACTCATCTTAGTTCTCTCCCACTCATTTGTTATGAAAATGTGGAGTTTTGTGCTGGACAGGACCTTGTTGTCCTGTTCTCAACATCTGCAGAAGACCATACACAGCCCCAGAAAGAACAATTGTCTGTGTGTCCTCGCCCAAGAACACACAGTTGGCTGCCAGTTATTGAACCAAGATCACCTGCCTCCGGTGATATCAGTGTCATCCGGTGGTCTCAGTGTCCCCATGCTGGTCTCACATGGTGCCTAAGATATCCAACCCAGTGACTCCCAGACCTGGTGGCTCATCAGAATCTTCTGAGATGCTAGTTAGAAAATACAAGTTCGTGAATCCTACCTCATCACCGAGATTCTGTTTTTGTTAGTCTGGCTTCTGGGCAGGGAATCTATCACCTATTTACCAAGAATTTCGGTTGTTCTGATGCAGGCAAAGACAGAACCAGGACATTGAAATGGTTGTGTGTGTGTGTGTGTGTTTTCTTGATTACCTCTTCTGAGTTACATTTATTCATTCATCTATTCAGCATTTATAGGGCACCAGTTCTGTGCAAGCCACAGTTTACGCACAACAGCTCTGCCTAGTCAACTCTGCTTTATTCCCTGCTGCTGTATTTTCACTGACTTTTCCTCCTTTGCATGCAGGACTCTATTCCATGTTATTTTCAATGAAAACAAACAGGAAATTGAGAATAGACTTAAGTGTACGGTAAATGTTATAAAAGACCACATCTAACCCCATGTTTTATACCAGTGCTCTGTGGATGTTAGGTATTACCAAAGTAAAGAGCTGTTCTTTCTTAGAGTCTTTACTAATGTTAGCTGAGTAAGACTTAAGAATTCCTGGCAGCCAAGGCTAAGTTAATGAGGCAGTTAGGAAGGCTCCATTGCTAGGAATTTACAAAGGTGGGAGAGATTTCTGGAGTCAGAGCAATGAAGACACGATTTCTAGCCCAGACACCATCATAAAGCACAGGGGCCTCTGCACCCAGTGGGTGGTCTTTGACTGATGCTAATTCCTGACTATCTATCCTCCATCCAATCATTGGATCAACTAATCTCTTCCGTGCCCTAACTGGATGCAGCAGGTGGTAGGGTAGGGGGGGTGGGGAATCCAGTGGCCTGAAACCCAGAGCTCACCTGAGGAGACTCACACACCTTCTCAGCCTGAGGTCTGCCTTCAGAGGGCGGAGTCCCTCATATCTTCACCCTTACCCCCTCCAAGCCCCATGCACAGAGGCAGGTCCAAAGCAAAGCTAAACGTGGACCAACTAGAATCAAATGCAGAACTCTGTTCTGAGGGAGTGCCCCCAGCAACCTTGCTCCTAAATTCTGGAGAACTTTTCCAAAGGGTTTGCTGTTTCGTGAGATGTAAAATGGGAAGGTGGAAGGGATTTCAAATGGCTCGAAAGACGATAGAAATCCTCTTTTATTGAAGGGAGGAGAAGGTCTGCTTTGTCCTAAGTTCAGCCACAGCCGGGTCAGCTCAGTTTACCTGTAGCATCACCACCAAACGTTCCGTTTCTGCCTCCTCTCAAGAAGCCTGCTGTTCCTTCCCTCTGCTTCCTGTGCTTTCTATCTCTCTCTTACCTTTGTTCTTTTCCAAAAGAACTCTCCCTCCTGGGTTTCCTCACTGGTACAGGAGCTCTGCAAAGCCAAGTGACACCAAGTGATGTCTCCAGCTGGTGGTAATGATTGGACTCTGGCTGAACTGCAATAGCAGGACTCAGAGCTGTGGACAGAACCCAGACTGTACCCGGGGGGATACTGCCTTTCCTCTCTGTCTCTTTCACATGTGCACTGCATCCCACAGTTTACATGCATACGCATATGCATGCATGTATAATGCACACATGCAAGTTCACACACGCAGCATAAACACACACACTTGAATGCTGGTTTGCGTGTGCAAAGATATACACCCGTGTAGATACAGATGCAGACATAGTTTCATGCAGCAACCTTCCCTTTCCCCGTAATTAACTCCTCCTTCCTTCCCAAAGTGCTGGATTCACCCCACCAGTTATGGGGGCAGGTGTCTGGGGAAGTAGAATCCATTTCAATCCTGGACACACCGTGAATACGTGCAGATAAAAATGCCTGGAGCCGAGCTGACAGCAGTAGAGGTGGGTGAGGAGAAGGAAGTGGTGATGTCTAGAGCATTTCCCTTAGAGGGGGAAATAAAACCCCTCCACCGCTGTTCTATTTCTTAGCAGCCTCCCGCAGGCTGTTTCATCTCATACTGTGTGAGCTCCCAGGGGGTGTCCAGTTTGAGGAACAATAACTGTAAAGTCACGTGCAGTGCCCTGCTGTGGCTCAGTGTCTGCCTCACCCGGCTTACATACCTCGCTAGCCCTGAGCAGCTGACCCTCGCTGTGGGCCTTGCACACAGCTCCCCATGTCTCTCCCTCCACTGCTGCCCCCAGTCCTGTGTCCCTGGAGTCTGGACTCAAGTCCCTCAGAGCAGACCTTCCAGCCGTGGCTTTGGGATTTCAGTGGAAGACCAGGGTGGGCTCATTTTGCACAGGGAACTGAGAGGTGTATAGGTGATAGGCAGTGACTCCAGAGAATGTTTGGGAGTGACGGGCCCCGCGGAGGTGGACGCAGGTGGTACCTAGAGAAATCCCTCTCCTCCCTTAGTATGGCATGTAGCTCGCGTCTGGGGGCTGAATGCCCTACAAAAAACCCGTGACTTATAGCTAGGAGCTTCAGCGCTGCCTTTTAGAAACCTGGATATCAGAACCCCCTTTTTAAGGTAATGCTGAATAGGTGTCACCTTCACAGGTCAGTTGACCCAGTACCTGGCCTTAAGAGCGAACTCACCCCTCCTCAGGCCAGAGTTCCTAGGAGGGCCTCTGCTTCTGGAAAGTACTACTTAGGCTTTCTCCATCACTATTCTGCTGACGAAAGTCTCTTTCATCTTATATTTTTTGCAGCACTTTCACATGCATTAACCCATTGATTGATGCATTCATTGCACACATTGAAACATGAGGCACTTCAAATCGTTTTAGAACAAGGCAGGATCTAGATAAATACATACTTAAGTACTGAGTATCCACAAGGTGCAAGTTGCTCTGATGAGCACCGTGGGGAGTGAAGAGGATTTTCCAGAGACAATGGAGGGCAGCCTTCAAAGGGCATCCCCCTCCCAACACTCTGTGAGTCAGATGGCAAATGTACTATGTCGACTTTGCAGATGTGTAAACTGAGGGCCAGCGAGGTTCACTGGCTTGCTTCCGTTCATGAAATTAGTTAGAGGCAGAGCCAGAAAGCACCTCCTAATTCCAATTGGATGTGCCTTCCCATTCCGTTTTCTGAAACGCTGCTTTCCAGAAAGTTCTTCCTGTGTCAGATCTCCCCTTTCTTTCTTTTCTTGGCCTCTCTGGAATAAACGATCTCAAAGGAGAAATGGTCACACTGCAGTTCTTTCTGGGTCCACGTATATACTGCTTCAGGGACAAGAAGAAAAAAAGATGTCTTCTCTGTTTCCATAGGTCAGCAAGACGGAGTGGTTATGTGCATTCGTGTGCAGCCCCTCTAAGGCCTTTCCTTCCCTCCAGCAGAGCCCTGGGGTGGGCCAGGCGGTGGCCGTGCGTAGTGTCTACCTTACACAGCACTCAGGAACATCTTCCTCTAGCCCAGCCTTTCTTCACGGACTGAGAAGATGAAGGAGGACCCCCCGCCACCTTCTAGCCAGGAAGCCTGAAGCGGAGAGAGGTTAAAGGGCCTGCCAGAGGCCATACGAGGTGGTAGCAGAAGTTTGGCATTACTTGAGCTTGGGATCTTACCTGTCTGTTCTAAGGAGAGATGTGTGTGTGTGTGTGTGTGTGTGTGTGTGTGTGTGTGTGTGTGTGTGTGTGTGGGGGGGCATGTGAAGCAGGTTCAAGGTTGAAGGAGGAAGGCATGTAGCTGTTTTCTCACTGTACCTGTCATGTTGTCAAAAATCGCAGGCTCTTCAAGCCCCAGGCCTCTCTCCAGTGAGGTCACAGTATCAACCCATGAGCAGCTGCAATGGCCACAGGAATGCTAATGGCGCTGCCATTAGGCCACTTAGTGGGGCACTGGCCTCTAGTGCCCAGGCCTGCCAACCTCTGCCAAGGGGTGAGCCCTGCTCTCAGGAGAGCTGCTCTGGGGCAGGCAGGGCTGCTCCGGAGCCACACCTGTCACGTGCCTGCTCAGGCCCTAGGGACAGAACAGCCTGGCCTTCTGTCTTTTTGGAGCAAGAGGCAAGTTCTTGGTTGCAAGCTGGCAGAACTGGCTCTGGGTGGCGTAAATAAAAAGGGGATTGTTTTGTAAGCGTGTCAGGGGCTCACTAAATCTTTGGATGCCTGCCTGTCTAGGCTGAGGAATGGACAGCCACTAGGGTGGTCCTGGAGAATAAGACAAGGGGGGCAGCCATTGGTTTCAAGCAGGAGATGTCTGGCCAGCACGTTACACTACTGTTGCATGGGGCTGTCATGGCCTCAGTCGGCCACACTGTATGGCCACTGCCACTGTATGACCCTTCTTCCCTGTGCCCCCCGTCTCTAGGGCCCAGGGTCCTGGGACGCCACTGTCTTTCCTTACCCACCCAGAACCAGGGCCCAGGTGGGAGCAGGTGGCCGATTGGGCCCATGCCGCATCCCAAGAGTGGGCAGCAGTAGAGCCCATGTCTGGCTTTTCGTAGTGGGAGGTGGGACAGAAAGAAGGAAGACATGTCCATCTGAGAGATGCTGGGGATCTGGCACTTCTATTGTGGGAGAATTAATTGGAGTAACAAAACTCAAAGAGGTTTAATAACGCTCTCTAAATAACTAAAAAGTTCTTTTATTTTTCCTTTCTTCCTTTCAGAGGATGATGGACAGATGGCAAATGGAGAATGAAATGGACTTAAATCCCTGCAGGAGAGTGTAGATTAGATGTATGAAGGGGTTTGCTGGTAGCGAGCGGGCTTCTGGGCCCTGGGGTAGAAGACAGGAGGGTGGTGGGTGAGATGTAAAGGAGATCCCTCAGGCCTACTCTTTCC
>NW_006788845.1:714856-729535 GCF_000442215.2 Lipotes vexillifer
CTTTCCCTCCTGCCCGACCTCTACCCCTTGGAGGTGTGTTTGCCACGTTGAAGGGTATAGGACAGCATCCTTTCCTGCAGATACATGGAGGGGTGTAGTGATGGAGGGCAGGCGGGCAGTGGTTGAAGGATGGGGCTCTTTATTTCTGGGATAATGTGAGAAGGCTCTATCGGGGATTTCACCTTTAGCTCCAAGAAAACGAGACTAGGAGGAAGCTCCCAGTCTGGAAAGGCAGCATACTCTAGGTCAGAAAATGGAAGTACCATACATTTTCCCAAGGGCACCCACCCCAGAATGCCTCAATCCATCTAGGAAAGAGGTGTGCCCCAGAGCCCTACCTTTCCCCAGAATACGCACACTTGGAGTCCTGTTCCTTTAAAGCACTCCCCAGCTGACACCGCAGCCCGCTTGAAAAAGGGGCCAGCCCAGCAGCTCTCAAAGGAGCCAGCGCAGTAAATGATGAGCATCTCTCCTGAACTCATCTCTCCGAGCCTGGTGTTTAAAGTGAATTGAAACGAATATCTGATAAATGAATAAACCTAAATGTAAATGGAATCAAAAACCTTATGAACCTGAAGGAGAAATAGGAGTCCCAGGTCTGTTAAGTCTAAATTGAATAAATCTGATCAACTCCCTGACAATTTCTGCCAACGCTCTTGAAGAGGGAGAACAGGGGTGAGCAGAGATTGGGCAGAGGAGGGGGAAAGAGGGAATGGAGGAGGGCAAGGCAGGAATTAGTTCAGTAAGTAATCTATGGCTGTTAGCCAACAGAGGAGGCCCAGGTGGCCCCCAGCTTCACTCAGTTGGATTGGATAAATAGATGACCTTAGGAGACTCTTGCAAGGATGGCTGCTCCTGTGTGTCTGCCCCAGAGGACACCTCTGGAGAACAATTAGACATTTGTACAAAAGGGGGATAAGTGAGCTCAGCTGTGGGGATGGGAGTCCTTGGTGCGTGGGAGTCAGTTGGGTAGCAGGTATGGGAGGTCAGGAAGTCACATTCAGAATGAGCTCAGAGCAGTGATGGAGCCAGAGAACTCCTTCCTTAGTATCCATTGGCCTCAGTCACTTTCTAACTATTGTGTTGGGCAAGTTACTTTCTGTAGTGGTTTTGAAACATGGCCACAAAATTCTTTCACACACATTCCAAAGAAGGTGGTGGTGGTGATTGGGCAGTGGGGGGGCTTTGTGCTCTCTCTTCTTGAATAGGTGGGTTTGTGATTGCTTAGACCAATACAGAACGGTGGCACTGATGCTATGTGACAGTTAAGGCTGTGTCGGAAAAGGTCACACAGCTTCTGACGAATTTTCTTGGGATATTATCTTTGGCGGAAGCCAGCCATTATGTAGGAAACTCAATTACCCTGAGACTGCCATGCTGCAGAGGTGTTCCAGCCACAGTGCAGCTGAGCTCCTAGCCGACAGCCAGCACTGAATGCTGGCCGTGACAATGAGTCCTCTTACCTATTCAGCCTAGTCAAGCCTTCAGATGGCTGAAGGCTCAGCCCGCATCTGGCTGCAAGGGCCAAGGAGAGTGGACTTCCGCCACCCCCAAGCCCTTCCCAGACTCCTGACTGGCAAAATTATGAGCACCAGAAAATAATTTTATGAGCTGCTAAATTCTAGAGTAATTTGTTAGTAATAAAAAATATTTCCCACGTACCGCAAAAAAAAAAAAAAAATTTCCCCTCTTGGATCTTGATTTTCTTCTTTAAATGATGGGTTAGACCGAACAATTTTTAAATCTTTATTTTGAAATTTATAAGTAGTAGGTGAACACGGTATTTTCAAAAAGAGTTCAAATAGCACAAAGGGATAAAAACAGAAATGAAACTATTTCCTTCCCTGCTCTTGAGTTCTTCCCACCATTGGGAAGTAACTACCTTCTACAGATTATAGACCCTTCCAGAAATGTTTCATGTGATCACAACGTATATAATTATATCTTTTGACAACTACACATAGAATTATATTATACATTTTTTGGTAATTTGCTTTGATCATGTACTAATACAGATTGAAGATATTTCCATATCAATATACATAAGCCTACCTCATTCTTTTTATGGCTGCCTAGTATTCCATGGCATGGCTGTATCAAAATGTACTTTCTCATCCCTACTGATGGATCCTGAAGTTGTTTTAGGTTGGGTGGTTGGTGGTTGGTTGGTTGGTTTTTGCTACTGTGACATTGCAGCAAACATTCTTGTACACTAATTTGTGCCTTCTTATATAAGTGATTTGTAGGTTAAATTCTTAGAAGTAGAATTCCTGGGTCCAAGGATATATGCACTTAACATTTTGATAGTTATTGCCAGAGCTGACTTTCAAAGAGGTGTCACAAATTTATACCCCACCAGCGAGAGGGCTAGTTTCTTGCCACCCTCATCATCTTTTAAGTTTTGTCAATGTGCTAAAAGAAAAATAGTGTTTTATTTTCAAGTTCTCATGCTTCAGTTGTGAAGTTGAACATTTTTTACATGTGTGTTGATGATTTTTAATGACTTTTTTTTACTTCAAACAGCTTATTTATATGCTTTGCCAATTCTACAGGTTTATTCATCTTTTTTAAACACCTGATTTGTAAGAGCTTTCTTGCATGAACTTTTTGCTGTCATCAATTACAAATGTTTTGCCCATTAAACTTAATTGTCTTTTGACCTTAATAAAGATAATTTTGTGTATAGACGATTTTATTTTTTATGACATTAAATTTATCAATCCTTTTTTACAGATAGCTTTTGAGTTTTGTCATGGTTTCAAATGTCTTCCCCACTTCAGGATCATAAAATAAAATAATAAAATTAACTATACATATTTTCTCTTAGTTATATTTTCATTAAAATTATTGATTTGGACTTCGTTTTTGGTATAAGGAGTGAGATGGGGATTCAGTTTTACTTTTCCAAATTGTTAGACTTGTGCTGTCCAATAGAAATATAATGTAAACCACATATGTGATTTAAAATTTTCTATTAGCCACATTAAAATAAGTAAAAAAGAAACAGGTGGAAGTAATTATAATAGCATATATTATTTAACCCACCATATGCAAAATATAATTTCAACATGTAACTGATATAAAAGTTATATATGAGCTATTTCAGATTCCTTTTTGCATACCAAGTCTTCAAAATCCACTGTATATTTTGAACTGGACACATTTCCAGTGCACACCGCCACATGTGGCTAGTGGCTACCATATTGGACAGCACAGGGTTAAATGATAACCCCAATAACATTTATCAAGTCCGCCCCTCCCTGCGTTGGTTTGAAATGCCACCTCTAACATAGGTTAAGTGATTTTTTTGTATTTAGGCCTATTTCTGGTCTCTATTCGTTCCCGCTGAACTGTCTCTCCCTTTGCACGTGAATAATGGGTTATTTTAATTATAATGGTGTTAAAATATTTTCAGTACCTCATAGAGCAGTTCTTCTCTCTCATTCTCTTTGTTTAGTTTTTTTGTGGCTCTTCCAGTTTTGTTCTTTCTCTAGATAGACATTACTACCTAATATTAGATAGTATCTAACACTATAATATATATACTATACTATATTGTGGATACTATCTCTACTATATAGAGATATTATACTGTGGTACATGGTACTGTAATATAGATACTATTGAATATTAGATGTCATTATCTAATGAGATCTATTAGATGTACATTAATATCTAATACCGTATTATTTTGGATAGCAAACTGCTATATTATTGGTATTGACTGGGATCACAATGGATTCTGGGGCCAGAAAATGGATTTCTAAGGGTCCTTCTACTCTAAATGTCAATGGCCCCACTTTGCTCTGTAAAGGAAAGCGGGAGCTGGCGATGCACATCTTGTATGACTAGTGTGGTGGCTCATGTGTGCTGTGAGGGACTTGTGTCCCCACCAACGATGTGACCCCCCTGGCGGGTGGCGGAGCCTGTGTGTGTGGTGTCAGATCTATGTGGAGGAAATAGTCCCTGGCAATAATTTAGAAAGGCCAACATGCCAGAATTGCCGGGGAGGCTGCTGTGCTTACTCCTTAGGACAGTTGTCTTGGAAGATAAATAAGAGAAGAGTTGTGGGGAAGAAAAGATGATGAGGGGAAAGAGGAAGGGAGGAGTGGGCGGGTGAGAAAAAGCAGGGAGGACAGAGAGAGGGGGAGGGTAAAGGAAGAAAAAGGGGGAAGAGAAAGAAGAAGGGAGGAAAGAAGGTGGAGGGGTGCAGAAGGTGTTTGATAGGACAGAACGGCCTGAAAGAGACCAGGGAAGAGAGAGCACACTACTGGAGGGGGAGATCCAAAGGCCTAAGCCAGCCCAATGGGGTGGGCAGGGACGGGGGTCTGGAGCATCTGGGCGTTCTCATCATCAGCACTTCTCGCCCAGGCAGCCCCATGGCAGTGGTGGAGAGGGGTCTCTAAAGAGTAGGAAGGAGAGCTCTCATCTACAGAAGTTGGGGTGTCCTTGGCGACAGGATTAGGGTGTCTGGGGCAGCTCAGACACAGGCCCGATTGCCAGAATCCATTACGCCTGGGAGTTGGACCAGGAGCCCAGAGCAAATGCTGACAAGTCTCAACTTTCAGCAATGACCTTGGTTGGGCTATGGAGAGTCTTCTTTACCCTTGAGGCTGGGCTGTCCTGGGAAAGAGAGACAAAGACGTGGGAGAGGTGGAGCTGCCCTCACACCGAGGAGGAAGAGATGGGGGCTCCTGGAAGGCACTCAGTCCCTTGATGCCACTCAGTGTGGCTGTCTTGTGGCTTAAAGGCTATGGAATGCCTTTAGGCTCCTTTCAGGAAAAGGGGAATGGCCACCCTCACATAACCCTCTGGATTCAGGGGTCACCTCTCCCACTGTGATCCTCACCCTAAACCGGAAGTGTGGAGGGACAGACAGGTCCCCTGCACGTTGCATACAGGGGATCTGAAGCACAGTCCTAATTCCCCTGGCCCAGGGCCTCCTAAGTGGGCCAGTGGTGGGGCCAGAACCAGAAACCTGGCAATTCACACCCTGGCTGAACGCCCTTGCCAGGGATTTTCTTATTCCTCCTCTATCTGGAGAAGCAGAAAATGGAATGTCAGGCATTGACTCTGAGCCACCAGATTTTCAAGGAGTCACAGGGTCACCCTGAGAAGGAAACAAAAGGGAGAACAACCCACCTTCCCAGCTTCCAGGAGATGTGCAGCCTGTCTCCACAGACTGCTTGCTGCTCGTCACAACTGCGACAAAATGCTATTTTCCTTTCAGCGGTGTGCACAGGTGCCAATCCAAATGAATATGATTCACACACTTCTGTCCAAACAGTGAAGTCTTCAAAGGTTGCTTAAACCCCTGACGTTGTTGCTTTATTTTTCCTGTACTTCCTGCCAGGTGAAGACCTCCCTCCTATGACCTCACCCCTCCCTCCTATGACCTCACCCCTCCCTCCTATGACCTCACCCCTCCCTCCCATGACCTCACCCCTCCGTCCTATGACCTCACCCCTCCCTCCTATGACCTCACCCCTCCCTCCTATGACCTCACCCCTCCGTCCTATGACCTCACCCCTCCCTCCTATGACCTCACCCCTCCCTCTTATGACCTCACCCCTCCTACTCCTCTGTCCTTCTCCCCACACGCCCTTCCCCCACAGGAATCCAAGTATCCCATGAGAGGATGGCATCTTGTCTCCTTGGGAGGGGGGATGGCAGGGAGCCTGGCTTGGCTTTGGTTTGCTGAGGACTCAGGGAGTAGGGTACAGCCAGAACACCTTGTGTGTGATGGAGGCTGGTGGTGTGGGGCACTTAAGGGTGGGGACAGGGAGAGATTTGACTTTGATTACCCAGCAAAAGTCCATTTCCTGCTAGTAATGACTGGCTGGTGCATACTGGAAATCGCAGCCACCCTGCTCGTCTCTCCCAGTGTCATTAGTCCTCAGTGGAGCGATGTCTCATTGGAAATCACACCTGGTGAAATGAGGCGTGACATGCAGCTCTCCAGACCTGCCTTCGCTTTGCAGCCTGACAGTGGCTATTCAGAAGTGCTCAGCCCTGCCCAGGGTTGACTGCATAACCCAAGAGACCCAGTAATGCTTTGTCATTCTTCAGGCTTCCTTAGTCTTACCTATCACCAGAGATGGGGTGGGTACGAAATCTTCAAGCATCTGTACCACCTGCAGAGATTCAGAGTGCCTGGTAACCAGGAAAGTCTCACGAATAAGTCACATCAGGAGAGTGACAGCGTGAAAGATCAAGGGGCCTTCCAAAGGTCACAGAGTCCAAGAAGTTCTTGTTTTGTTTGCCCCAGCGTCCATTTCCCTTTCTTTTGGTAACAGAATCCCAAGCGTCCTTAGAAGAACCACACTCTTCCTACCGCAGTTGAGAGCTTTGGATGGGTGCCTCTCCATACCCTCCAACCCTCCTTCAGGGGTGGGCGTATGACCAAATAATGGCCAATCAACATTTCACTGTACCGACTGGTCCAAGGATTAGTATGGAAACCCAAGTGCAATGGTGATTACTGATTGGGAAAGAGGTATTCTTTTTACCTGGTGCTGCTAAAGTGATTAAGGTAAGACTGGGGCCACTTTTGACTATCTTGAGACCGCATGGAGTGACCACAGTAGTGGCTAATAAAGAGTAAAGTGTAGTGGAAACATATATACAATCACCTGGTTTACAGCAAATGCTTCCCTACAATTCACTGAGGGTAAAGGATGTACTTTTCAATAAATGGTGCTGGGTTAATTGGACATTCATATGGAAGAAAGTGAACCTTGACCTCTACCTTGGGCCATTCATAACAAATTAATGTGTGAAGGATCATAGGTCTAAATATGAAAGCTAAACTATCAAGTTTCTGTAGAAAAACAAAGGAGAATATATTCGTGCCTTTGAGAGAGACAGAATTTTCCTCAGGAGGATATACACACCCCCCCCACACAAAACTAAACATAAAATAAATGTTAAATTGGACTTTATTAAAATTAACAACCTCTATTCATAAGACAACATTATTAAGAGAAAGAAGAAGCAAGCCAAAGACTGGGACAAAATATTTGCCACTCATGTATCAGAAAAAGAACTACAATATTCAGAATATATAAAGAACTCCTACAAACCAGTAAGCAAACGACAGACAATCCAATTAAAAAATGCTGGTGGGGATGTAAATTGAGACAACTGCTCTAGAAAACTATTTTGAAGTAAACATACAAATGCTCTATTTTCTGGCAACTCTCCTTCTGAGTATATCTACCCAACAGAAATGAGTGCTTTTGTTCGCCAAAAGACGTGTAAAAAAAATGCTCACAGCAGCTCTATTCACAGTGGCCAAAATTGGAAACAATCTATGTGTTTATCAACAATAATTTGTGATATATTCATATAATGAAATACTGCACAACAGTGAAAAAGAACAAACTTTCTTTTTCACACAAGAAGCACAAAGTCTACAATCATAATCCTGATGAGGCAAAGTCAGCCACACAAGAATACCCACTGTATGATTCGATTTGTATGAAAGCAAGGTAGGAAAGACTAGACTGTGGTGAAAGAAGTCTAGCGCAGTAGCTACCCTTAAGGGGTTATGGATCACAGTGGGGCAAAAGAGAGCCTTATGGGGTCCTGGAAACTCTATACCTTGATCCGGGTGGTAATTTTGTGTGTAGAAATTTACTGACATGTGCACTTAAAGATGTGTACACTTTACTGGGTGTAAGCTATACCTCAATTTTCAAAAAAGAATAGTGAAGAGAAGGGACAGGCTGAATCTTGTGAGCACCTGGATCCAGCCATGCCTGAAGATAAACACTGCTGGACCCTTAGGAGCCAATTACTTCCTTTTTTTTGGCTTAAGTCAGTTTGTACTGGGTTTTCTCTCCCTTGTTACTATTACAATTATCCTCGTAATTACCATCCCCTTGTGTCCAGGCCAGAATATTCCTCTTTCAGCCTGAGCAGATGGGGGAAGTCCTACACTCATTGGGTGCCTAGGCAAGCAAGTTCCTCAGTCTGTTTCTGGCTCTACTAGAGTATGCCATTGGGCAAGACTTCAACATCTTTGTGCCTCAGTTTTCTCATTTGTAAAATGAAGCTGATAATAATACCTACCTCATACAACAAGACATGTCCCTGTATGAGTCTCACAAATCTTTTATTCTTTCTGGTCCTCATTAGATTAGTGTTTATGACTATGACTGCCATGGGGACAAGGATTGTGTCTGTTTTGCTCCCTACCATATCTCTATGGTAGAGATAGAGATAGTGTCAGGGCCACCCCTTGAGTGTGTAAAGTCCTGTGAAAAAATTTTTTTGGTGGGGCCTCTGTCTACATAATCAGTTTAAGTCACATGAGGTCAGTGTGTCAGCACCATTCTGGTGGGCCAGTCTCATGGGACTTCATGAAAGAAACACTGCTATGGCTACAGAGAGTGACCTGCTCGCCAGTCCACACTCTTGGAGGAGTTTCCATAGGTGACTTGCCTCAGAGCATCTGGTCAACCCCATGTATGTGTGTACGGGAGTTGGGGATGCCCTGAGGGGAGAAACTGGGATGGAGCTCTTGAAGGGCTCAGCGTTGCCCATCTGGTCAGCATTGCCAGCTCTAGTAGCTACCAGGCACCAGAGAGAGACTTAGAAAATTCAAAGAAAGATGTTCCAAAGCATGGAGCTTGGACATACTGGCCTTTTTTGCCAAGGTCTTAGGCCAGCACTGCCCAGTACAGCATCTGGCCATTCAGAGGTCCTCAGTTGTTCATGTTTGTTTGAATAAATGAGTGAATGAAAGTCTTCATGAGGGTTATGTAACACATGGTGAGTGGTCAGTGATGTGGTTTTATACTTATTCCTGAGAGGCAGGAGCCCTCCTTGCTCTCATGCCCCCCAAAGCAAAGGAGTCGGGTAACGGGCTCTTGTGACTGAGGATCAAGTGGGTCAGCTTCTCATAGGGTCAGGCTTGGGAACAGTCCCATCGTGGTCCCGTCATGGAGGACAGATTCCCAAGGAGAAACAAAGGGGCCTGGAAATCAGACCAGGGAGAAAAAATACTCTTTTGGGGTTATTTAGCGTTTGTTAACTGGTCACCTCGTTAGCAGCCTATCTGCAGCCTGATTCTAGGAAGTGAGCAGGGGAAAAGGGAGGGGGCCGCCCTGGCCAAGAATGGCCTCCTGGACTCAATAAGTACGGAGCAATTACCGGGACTTCCAGAGCCAATTCCCGTTAAGAGTGCGCCAGGCCTGGCTTTGTCCTATGGAGGAGGAAAAGGTCAGTGTGCTCCGTGGGAGGAGAAAAAGGAGCCCTTCACAGTGAAAGAGCCTGCCTGAGGGAGGGAGAAAAAGGAGGGCTCTGCTGAGGTGAACAACTAAAGAAAGACTGACATTTGGAAGTTCCTCGGAATGAGGAGAGGAGGATAATGAAGTGAAATTTACAAGGGAGAAAGAACCAAGGAAGAAACCAGGAGACACCAAGGGGGAGCATGCTGGGGGCTCATGACTGCGCTGGGATCAGCTGGCCGGGCAGCCTCGCGGGGGCTGCCCATGTACCCTGAGCCCACTCTCGGCCTCACTTTCCCCGTCTGTAAATGGAGGGGCTTTGTAGACCTGGTGCCTCTTGGTCTCTGACTCTATACTTGTACAGGCATGGGAAGGGAGGAAGGGAGGGCTGAAAGACGTTACTACGAATGCTAACTTCTGCCATCCCCTCTGATGTGATCCGGGCCGTAAATAGTGCTGCTTCCCGAACATTCCTCCATACCTCTTGCACTAAAGCGGAGCCGCGTGGCTAGACCTGGCCGGTGAGCTGTGAGCAGCTCATGGGTAATTTAGAAGCTGAAGCGAAGAAGAGCTGATGAATGGCCCTCCAGTTGTCTCCTCCCTGACATGACTCATTCCAAAGCCTGAGTCCCTGAGTCACTAAGTGGAGCAGAGGCCCCCACTGACCCACACGGTATGGGTATCATGAATGAGAGATAAACGTCTGTTGTTGGTAGCTTGTTTTGATTTGGGATTGTTTACCACGTAAACATACGTGGTCTGTTCTGACCCATGTACAGGTTAAGTTTAGACCCTCAGGATTACACAATTGCAGCAGCTTCCTACAGGGCAATTGTGTTCCCAGGATCATCCTTTCTGGCTCAGCTGCCTCAGTGCTACTGATATAATGATCCTATATGTCGGTCCTTATTCACATACCCTCGGTGTTTCTCCACTGCCTGCCGACGTGTGAAAAGTAAACTCCTTTCAGTACTGGGTAAAGGCCTTTCAAGTTCGTGTTCAAGACCCGCGCTGAGAGTCATTTAGTTGGGACGGAAAAAGAAAGAGAAGCAGAAATGTGGGTAGCAAGTCACCCTGTTCGCAAAAACACCCCATCCACTGAGATGAGAGGATGTCTCTCTCCTTTGTCTGTTGGAACCCAATGAGCTGAAAGAAACAAAGTTAGCAACTACGTGAGACCAACTTGTGGATCAGCCCTCTGCTCCTGAGCCCTGTGGGATGCGGGGGGAGGGTCTTTCCTCATCGAGAAGTGGGTATTTTTCTTTCACAGTATGTGGTTTGCTCTCCCAGGACTAGGCCTGCGGGGATTAAGGGGAACACGTAAAATCAGCTCCCTTCCTAAATGCGTCAGAATATCATGGCCCCGGGATTTCTCACTGTGTGGAATGATTGATTCTCTGATATCTCGACCCAGCCCAGGAAGCCTAGAAACAGGATCAGGCTCCCATAGACTCACCCTCCCTTTTGCTGGAAAGAAGCAAGACATCAACAACAATAGACACAGGGTGTATCCACATATACATTGCTTCAGAGTCCATGGGGGCAGGGGGACACTTTTCTCCTGACCCTTCCTCTGTCTTTGTTTCAAGGACATGTGTCCTTGTTTCCCAAGAACGCTTTCCAAGGGACTATGTGTAGGTGTGAGTGGAGGTGGGACACAGAGGGAGTTTCTGCGTGAAAGAAGGAGCATGGAGGCTCCAGTGGGCAAGGTGAGGATGCTGGTCGCATATATTCTCTCCCCTCCCCTAGCCCTCTTGCCCTCATCCCCAGAATTCCTCCCTCTCCTTCTCTCCTGACTGGCGCAGTCTGTTCCTAGGTTCTGAGCACCTGCTCCGAGATCCTTTCCTTTTATTTATTTGTTTTTTGCCTCGCTCTCCTACACCGTTGTCACCCGCAGCAGTGGGTATTCATTATTTAAACAACCCATGCCTCTGAAGTCTTATTTATCCAACATCTTTCCACAGCATATGTCAAAATTTACAGTAAGTGCATTCATCCCATAATAAACATTTGGCTTTGCTGGTCTACCAGCGGCAGGGCTAATTAGGGAGAGCGATTCCCTTGTTATCTGAAGGGAGGTCAGATATAGCAATTAGCATCCTTGCATAGCTTTCATAATTGTGACTTTGAGGCTAGGCCCTTTGGTGCCAGGTGGGGAAGAGAAGTTGGCAGCGAGGAAAGGGGAGGCTTCCCCAGCAAGTTCTGGAAATCCAAAGCTGAGCTTTGAAAAGCAGCCTGACTAGCTAGTTTCCTGGGCTCCCACATTTCTGCCTGAAGTCAGAGCTCCCTGCTTGCCTCTCCCCTCCCAAGCAGGGCCCGAATCTGAGAATATTCTCTCTCTCACCCACATCCATCTACCCAGCTCCGCCTGTGGGCACTCGAGAGGACATTTCCACTTGAAAATCTTGTTATTGCTTCAAACTGAAAGCATGGGAACCAAATGGACACAGCTAGCAATCAGCACTTTAGGGTTTGAGAGAAGCTTAAAGGTCATCTGTTTCATCTTGCGCCTCCCCTCCATTGTCTTGAGCTTCTGCCAAGCAGTTGTTCAGCTCTGGTGGGGCGTCTCTGGCCTCCCGTCCCTGGGGAGGAGAGAGCTGAGTACTCCATCTTGGGCTGGGGGTCTCTAGGAGCCAGACTGAGCCATGGGCATGGCTGGGATGCTGCATGTGGCATCCTTGGACAGTGCAAACTTGGAGGTAAAGATGTCCAGAGGGGCAGGTGCAAGGGAACATGTAGAGAGCCAGGCCCAGGTCTGAAGCAAAGGTGATGAGAGGGAACAGGCAGGAGCAATGGAGGCCCAGACGGCTGCGGCTCGGGGGTCCCCATGGCCATGCTCAGGTTCGATAATTCACTAGAAAATCTCACAGAACTCAGCTGGACTGCTATACTCAGGGTTACAGTTTATCATAGCAAAAGGATACAGACTACAATCAGTGACAGGGAAAGGTGCACAGGCAGGGCCCAGGAAAGTTCCAGGTGTGGGCTTTCAGATGTTCTCTCCCAGTGGAGTCATCTAGACAGCGCTTACTTGCCCTGGCAACCATGTGTGGCAACACACACAACGTATTGCCAGCCAGGGGAGCTTGGCTGAGCCCTGGTGTCTAGTTTGCATTGGGGACAGTCATGTAGGCATGGAGCATACCTGCATGATGGACCTTAGTATCCAGTCACCCCAGAGGTCGCACGGATGCTGAGTGACCCAAGACTTCCAGGTAAAGAAATACACTCCTATCAGGCAGATATTCCAAGGGCTTAGAAGTTACCTTCCAGGAGCTAGGCAAGAGCCAAACATTTCTTAGGGTAAAGTTAGTCCTTGCCCACCTGGAAAGATAATCCAAATAGGAGGCTGAGGAAATGTTTTCAGAGCAGGTGGCACCAGACGACATGGAGGTCTAGGCCTGCCTGGAGGCAACCACGTCCCTCTCCGCCCCTCATTTCCTCATAGAAAACACTAGAATGTGAACCCAGAAAAAATTTGGAGTGACCTCTCTGCCTGGGGGTGGGCTGGTCTCCAAACAGAAAGTCTGAAAGAGGAGGCTGATTATGGTTCGAGAGCAGCACACATAGCCGGGTGAGGAGTGATGGCATAAGGGCTTGGAGCTGGTCAGATGTGCGTCCCCAGGGAATGGAATTTTGCTGTTTGAGAGGCAGTAAGTGCATTGAGGTTCCAGAATCAGGAGAATCCGGGTTTTAAAGCCTGTCTCTACCCCCTCCCAGCTTCGTTGCTTCGTTGGGTTGCTTACGTAACCTCTTTGAGGCTTGGCTTTCTCACCTGTCAAATGAGGATGGGTCCCATGTCATCTGGCTGGGGTGAGGCTTGCATGAGATGAACATGAGATCAGTGGTAACTATCTTTATCCTCACCATCGTCACCTCCTGATGAAGCGGAGTTCATCTTGTAGAAACTCTTGGTCTCTACAAAGTTATTTTTTACATTGAGATGAAAACTTTTTTTAAAAAAAACAACTTCCTTGTTACACTGGCCTCGCTCTTCATCTTCTATTTCTCTCAGTGGCATCACCATTTTTTTCAGGACCATCAACTATTCATTCATTTATTCCTTCAGTCATTCATTCGAAACCTGTTTATTGATATTTGTCTGTTGATACCCATATTGCACTAAAGACCGTGGAAAAATAAGGCACTCCTCACCCTCAGGGGACTTATGTTTAAGTGAGATACCAAACAACTGCATAAAGCAAACAGTTAAAATGTTTTGTTTGGCAAATGTACTGAGTACTTAGGGTATAAAAGAAGCAGTGATCTGTTTTACGTACTCCACTATCCCCTTGAGATAACTTACAAATTCTCTCTCTTTTTTTTCCTAGTCTCGTTGTTATGGGTTCAAGCATTGTAAATAAATTTAATCTCAGGTTGGACTGCTAGTGACTGCTAGTGTCATCCTCGAGGGCTGTGTTGAGAGAGATTCTAAGGCTGCATCTCACGGGACTGGATAAGATCATCTATCTAAAGAGAATTTGAAAGCCGTGATTATTGCATAAGTTGACCTTCTATCATTGGCACATGTTCAAGGCTCAGACCAGACTGTCACCCTCTCTGCCTGCAAGCCCCTTCATGCCACTGCCCTTCTCTGATCCCCTATCAGGAATACCCCAGCTCAATCCATACCCATGGGTCACAATTGTCTCTCTCTTCCCAGAATAATGCTCAGTACATGACTCACTGTCTCATGTCTGGTGGAGTGTCTTCACTTTGGGTCGTATAGTCCTTGAGCAGGACTTTTGTATCTCTGTCCGTCTCCCCCGCAGGCTAGTACTGGTCTGGGCTCATGATTGGTGCTGACTGATTGATAGACAGACAGCCATTCCAGGGGATTATGAAGGGCTCTAGAAAAACTTCTGGGTTAGAAATGCCCTGCCACATTGCCTCTAGATAAGGCACTTGCCCAAAACTCTGCAAAGAAACAAATGTGATGTTAAGTGAGCAGCCCGCTCCCTTCCTCTCTGCTGCTTTTACTTGGTGCTTCCTTGCAGTAACACCTCTCTGTTTCTTCCATCCGTGCAACCCAAGGCAAAATTTCTAAGTGGACCTGGGAGCACTCCCAGCCTTGCTGGAGCCAGAGGGATTGGAGTAGAATTAAGCTGTGGATGTGCACTGTGTTAAAACTGCCTTCAAAATAATGATAGCTCAGAAAGGAGTGTCTCTGAGGGGAGGCAGGCTTTGGGGGCCTCTGGTAGGGAGACGGAAGCTCTGTGGAGAAGCCAATGGCAGAGAATTTGAAAGCTATGATCATTCTACAGATCTGACCTTCTGCAATACAAGCATTGGAGGACTGGAAATTTTCCTGGGACAGGGAAATTTGAAGTCTGGGGAAGAGCCCATGAGAAGCTGATCTTGATGAGAGGGGTGGTGGCAACCCACTCCCTAGGAAAGTTGGAAGGGACGAAGATGTCTAGGGGGCCCTAGCTATTAAAATAGGGAA
>NW_006788845.1:730173-766096 GCF_000442215.2 Lipotes vexillifer
GGGAAAGAAGGAGCTCAGATATAGTGAATCCAACAGCGTTGGAGGTTGGCATTCAGGAAACGTTCAATGAGCAGGGTTCAGGGATGCATAAGGGAAGCGCTGTTGAAGAGGCATCTACGCATCATTCATTTCTTCATCAACACGCTCTGAACAGCCACTGTGTGCCAAGGACGGTGTCAGGCACGAGGGACAAAAGAGAAATAAGACATAGTCCTTGCTGTGGAGGCTGTGGAGGCTCCATCCAGGCCTCTGAAGCACAGGAAACAAGGACAAAACAATGAGCTTGGAGAGGTCAGCGGGAGGCCGATAACAAAGCGCCTCGAACATGCTGAAGCACTTAATCTTTATCCAGTGGGAAATGGGGCCGCCCTGAGGGCATTTAAACTAGGGAAGGACGTGGGTGTTTAGAAAAGCTGTGATGGCAGCAGCATGGAGGGTGGCTTGCAAGAGAACAAGCTGAATTCAGGAAAGCCAATGAGGAGAGAAGAGGAATTCCAAGGACTTTGAGTCAGACTGGATTTGAGGAATGCATAGAAAACTGTCCTTCACAAGGAACCATGGGCACTGAACAAAACCACTCAGTCTGGGGATGGTATGGAAGCAAGATAGAGTAGCCAAGATGTTAAGTTATTATATATAGAATGGATAAACAACAAGGTCTTGCTGTATAGCATAGAGAACTATATTCAATATCCTATGATAAACCATAATGGAAAAGAATATTTTTTAAAAATGAAGGTATATATATATATATATATGTATTATATATATATACATATTATATAATTGAATCACTTTGCTGTACAGCAGAAATTAATACAACATTGTAAATCAACTATATTTCAGTAAAAATATAAAGAAGAAAAAAAGGTAAACTAGCCAAGAAGACTGTGGCCCAAAAACCAGCTTAAAGGAGGAGCAAATTCACTCACCTACTGGAAAATTCACTTTTAAGTGGTACCAGTACAGGCTCCGGGGTCAGATAAACACATAATTTGATGTTTACCCGTTGTGCAAATTTGATGTGTAACTCAGTTTCTTTATCTTTAAAATGAGCTCAAATTGTACCCACCTCATGGTGGTTTGGGGGATGAAATGAAGTAAGAAACGTGCAGCGCTTAGCACAATGCCCAGAATGGAGCAAGTTCTCATTAGGTGTTATCCATTGTATATATTATTAGGGATTAATTGACAACAATAACACTTATTGTCATGGAGTATCCTTTTCCTAAGAGGATTAAAGAAGAAAAAGGGGAGTTTAGGGAGTATAGCTGAGCTGCAGCCACGCCTTCTCCAATGAGGTGTGAATCACACTGGCACTTGCACTGTGAGCTTCAAACGTTTAAAAATTTTTCAGATGAGGTTAGAAATGATATTAATGAATGTGACTTTCCAAAATTGTATAATGAACTGTATTGACATTTGCAAGACCTGCATAACTCAGTGAACCAATATTTCCAAAGGATCAATGCATGATGTAAAACTTCCATTCAAAGTGTAAGATAGACGAATGGATTTTAACGTAACAGAGAATGAAAAAGTTTTTTATTCCAAACCACAACTAACCTTTAAGGAAGTACCATTTGTTGAGTTTTGATATAATTTCAAGGATATCCACAATCATCAGAAAAAGCTAACAAAATATTCCTCCCCTTTCCAATTACATATCTGTGTGAGGCCATATTTACTTCATATATTTCAACAAAACAATATATCACAGCAGGATGTATTCAGAAGCAGATAAGAGAATCCAGCTGATTTTGAATTTGCCAGACATTTAGGAGACTTATGAAAGTGTAAAACGATGCCACTGGTCTCATTAATTTTCTTTTGGAAAAACTTTTAAAAATAAAATACATTATTTATGTTAACATGTAATGGATTTATTGTTGCTACATTTAAATGAATTAATAAATATTTTTAAATTTTCTCAGTTTTAATTTCTAGTATAATAAATATCGATAGATATAACCTACATAAACAAAAGCTCTTTTGAGGTCTTTAGTGATTTTTAAGATTATAAGATCAAAACTCTGCTGCTCTAGATTAGAGTAACTTTCCTTCCAAATGTGAGGTCCATGGTCTTGTAAGTGAATAGCAGGTAAGATCTTCTGGCGTATCAGCCATGGGGATATCTCTGTGCCAGAGGTTTAAAAATTCATATATATTCTCATTCAGATCTCTTGACAGGCTTCATAAAAAGGAGAGAAACATCTCCTGTGTCATTTCTTACAGCCCAGCCCAGCCCAGCAGAATTCCCTGGAATCTTGCCTCTATTAATGTTTTCACATGCCTGTGCCTTGGCTAAACCCTAGCACTTGCAGTAGAGACACCCATGTTGTTTTGAAGAAGTCTGACTCAAGAGGAAGTTTCAGATGACCTTGTATGAAGGGGTTTTGGTAGGAGTTGGGGAGTCATTCTAATGACAGCCCATGTGAGCATCAAGGCAAACTCCTGCTCTGGTACATATTTCTACCTTCATCACTCTGTGCTTCCCATCTATTGAACAGAGCCTGATGATGACGACCTGTAGCCCCATCTGTTTAAAAAGTCTTGCTTTCACCTTCCCCCAGCTAAATGTAATATCTATGTACTTTGTATGATTTCTGCTTTCTAGACTTTAGGGAGGATTCAAGCGATACCCTTGGAGCCAGAGTAATGAATGAAGACCTGGTTACTCAGCACTTTCAGTCAGGGGCTTACCACCCGAGCTGTCAGGAGCTCCCGAGACGAGTGGAAAAGTAGGAGAACAAACTCTCTGAATTGGAGCTAAAGTATAGAAACAGGCTGTCTCATCTTTGCTGGTCATATCAAGGGGAAGGCAGTGACCTCGGGAGGGGTCCTTGTGCTGTATGTAAAACTTGTTTGAAACACACTGTGTTGAGCACTGTTGGAGCTGTCCACAGTCTTGTTCCCATGATGGTGCAGACCTCATGACATCATTGAAATCTCCTAAGATTCTGCAGGCTAGATGGGTTGGGGTCTTCCTTATTTTAGCACGAGAGCTATGAAGAAGGAGAGGTATAGAGAAGGTACCCAAGAATCTGCAAGAAGGGGTCCCACTCAAGCTCTGAGGAGGGAGCAGTTTCCTGCACCTATACATCACCCAAATCACAGACACCCTCCAGTGAGCCTTGGTGGGCAATTTCCCAGAGAGTAGCCCACCCAGTACCTTCCGTCTCAGGCTCAGGCTCAAGTTGCCTGTGAGCTCTGCCAGGGGAGGCTTCAGGTTGACCAGCTCAACAGAGAGAAGGACAGAAGGGGAAGCTTCCTCAGTCACTTCTGAGATAAAAAGAACAAAAGGAAAAAGAGACAGAGGAGAAAATCAAAGACTAATACTAAAAATTCTCCTTTAATCTTAGAGCTTCAGGACCTAGTTTCCCTTTCATCTAGGACTTGGAAGTTATCTAGTTATTTTATGGGTAGTGAAACCACAAGGCAAAGAGAGGGTGGGGGGTGGGAGGAGATTAAGTTAATGAGCAGGTAAGCAGGTTTATTATTTCGTCTGATCCTTCTTTCCTTCCTGCTAATTTCTCTGAGCCAATTTGGGAGGCAGAGCCTATCATGTTAACTCAGAGACAGACTATTGTATCCATGTTCTTTCTGAAGCCATTTATCTGAAGGAAATTAAAGATCCAATTTACATAGACATTATGGCATTGTGAGGAGAATGTGTGCATGTGTGCACATGAGAGAGAGAGAGCGAGAGCGAGAGAGAGAGCGAGCGAGAGAGAGAGAGAGAGAGAGAGGACCTAAACTTCTTGATGACACCATGAAACGACCTTCCCATCTACCCCTCCATCATGAACCCAGGCTGCTGGCCTTACTCCTTCAGAATAATAGGCCCTTCCCAAATCTCAGGTACCGCTAAGCTTACCCTGGCCTCTCAATGTGGCCTCTTCCCTGGCCCAGGCATCTCCTAGGTCCCTCTGTCTGTAGCACAGATGGTAGGGCTGGTTTGGTGAAGCTCAGCCTTTTCTCCACCCAGGCTCTGGGCCAGGTCCTTCCAGAATTCACGAGGAGACCGTCATCTCAGGAGTCATCTGCCTCATATTTCTTTCCTCCAGGAGTTCCCAGAAGACTACCCTTGTTCTTCCTTCCTGAAGGCTGGACTTCTTTTGCATGGGCAGCTAAGGTTATAGTTTGTTTCTGAAATAAGGTAGCTCATTTGAAAAGGAAAACAAAAGATGCCTATGCTCTTACCGATGACTCTAGGTCAGGCGATACGCTCTCCCCACTTTGGGTTTTTATGATTTGGCCAGGTGACACCTCCTTCAGGCAGGAATCTTTCAAGGGTCACTTCCCCACCCGATGTGTTTGTCCTCCATACCTCAGTTAGGTTTACTTCCCTGCCCCCTGTCCCCAGCAGCCCACACCCTCATGCTTAGCCCATGCTTATCACAAGTCAAGGAGGGGGTACCAGCTTAGGGCAGGAACGTGACTCACCGCTGGGTTAGAAGTCAGGCTTCCCAATCAATTGTCTCTTCCTTTGGTCTCTCTTCAGAGCTGGCTGCTGAAATTGGATGGGATTGTGATATTTTATCACTCAAGTCTGTTAAGAATCTGTTTCTTTCTGCATTCAAAACTTTATTCCCATCTTCTCAGGGACTTAAAATACTGTCCTTGAACCAAGACAGGACCCTGCCACATTAAACACACTCGCAACTACAAAGCTCTGTGTGTGTTGCCACAGAGGGTCCCAGGGGAGTGTCAGTAAGAGACGTGTGTTTGCTCTAGTACAGAGAGAAGCCTCACTTCTTGATGGAGTTTATCTGAGGGGCGGGGGTGATGGAGGGGTTTGTTGTTTGTCTCCAAAGGAGAAGAGGGGAGGAGAGGTTTAAACTGCAGGAGGAGCTGCTGGCTTCAGCAGCCTCCTTCCCACGGAGGACCCTGGTATCCTCCTAGAGCAGAAGCAAGGAGGACGCCAAGCCCCTTGAGACTCCACAACGTCAACTGTTTCTCCCTTGAATAATCATAAAGACACCATCATTCGTGTGGTACTTTTCTATGCACCACCTCATTTAATGCTCACACTAGCCCTGTGGGTAGGTAATACCGTTATTGCAATTGTCAGATGAAGAGATGGAGGCTCCCAGAGAACAAATGGCATGCCTGAGACGGTCCAGCTAATATTGGACCTATGTCCTTTCTTTTGTTGAAGGTGCCAAATAGGTTTCAATACCTGATTGACTGAAAGCTGTTGCTTAGAAAGTAGGCTGAGTTGAGAAGGATTTTTGAGATTGCATCTGAGCTCAGTGGGAAAGAAGGCTGCAGTTGATGTGGAAGGTAAACTGATATTTTAGCATCTAAACTGGGACACTTTTGAGAGTGAAAGGGATTATATTAATAACTATGCCTGAACAAAAAGTATACATCGGACTGTCCCCGGTCAAGCAGGATACATGGTCACCTAATTAAGTAATCACGTGTGATCTGGGTATCAGGGTGGGGGTAGCAGGTGGGGTTGACAGGTGGCAATGAACATTTCAGCTCTGACTTATTTCTGTGATTCCTATGAGGACTGTTCTTCTCATTCCCACACCAGTGGGCAAGCTCAGCCTTTCACGTCCTCCCAAAAGTTGACAGGGGCTGTCACAGATCAGAGGTCATCTAATATGACTGCAATCCAGACCATAGTATGTCTTGCCATTTGTGCTCCCAAATCCTCAGTCTCCTCCTCTCCTGGAGGGAGAATAACCAAACAATGGTGCAAGGGAAGGGGACCCTCACAAGCTGAATACTTCTCTTTTTTGACAGCAACGTTAATATTATGACCATCTTTACCTATCACCCAGCTTGAGGATAGCCGCAAAGTCTCTCAAATACCACTCTGTGCTTATTTGACAAATACCTGTTCACTGCTGGAATTTTCTGCCAAACCCTCATCACCTCTTGCTTTGACTGTTTCAACAGCATCTACATCGTCTCCCTGCCTCCACTCCTGCCCCACCAGTTCATGATCCCCTCTGCTAATAGATGGGTATTTCTAAAAATTCAAATCTAACTATACCACTTCCTAAAAATCTGCTTAAAAATCTTCACTGGTTTTCCACACTTGTTATGGACTGAATGTGCATCCCCAAAATTCACCTGTTGAAGCCCTAATCCCATTGTGGTGGGATTTGGAGGTGGGGCATTTAGGAGGCAATTAGGTTTAGATGAGATCACGAGGGTGGGGCTGCCATGATGGGATTAGTGCCTTTATAACAAGAGACACCAGAGAGCTTGTTCTCACTCTCTTCCTGCCCACCCTGAGGAAAGACCATGTGAGGTGACCACCTGCCAGCCAGGAAGAGAGGCCTTGACAGAACCTGGCCATACCAGCACCTTGATTTTGGACTTCCAGCCTCCAAAACTGTGAGAAATAAATGTTCCTTTAAGCTACCCGGTCTTTGGCATTTTGTTATGGCAGACCAGGCAGAGTCAGGCAGCATCTAAAACAATTAGACTCACTTTTACAGCCTTCCATAATCACTTTCCCTTACCTGCCCATATGGACTCTGACATTACCAGATTATTCAACATTTTCTGATTACATACATGGAACCTATTTCATGCTTCTATACCTTTGCTAGAATCTCTTTTCTCATATCCTTTTACATCTAGTCAATGCTTACTTAACCCTTAAAGCCCCAACTCCTATCAAACCTTCCCGATGCCCCAGCCTCATGCAGAAGTAATCTCTCCATCACTTCGCAGCTTGGTTCCATTACAGTGTGCATACTGGCTTAAGGCTTTCTCCCTCCCATTAGATGTGAGTTCAAAGGTGTAGGAATTGCATAGTGTTCATTTCAAACATGATGTCTGGCATAATAGGTGCTTAAATAACATTTGAGAAATTAATAAATACACAGAAAAAGGATGAATGAATAAATGAATGAATGAATGACACCAGGTCCCTGGATAGAGTTTCTCTCTACAAAAATGTTCAGGCCATCAAGGAAATACACTCTGGCTTCCAGGGAGTTCCCTCAGTAAAAGAACTGGTGGGGAAGAGGATGACGATGAAATTAGCCACGGAAGCTGAATACATCTGCAGTTTTACCTGCTGCCCTCTGCGGACTCACTCTGGGTAGAGGTCAGAGGACACCAGTGGGGAGCAGTAGGCCTGGGTAGTCAGGATGGGGTCCATCGCGTGGCCCACCTAACTTGCTAAGAAAGTTCTGCTGAGAAGTGGAAAGTGGAGGAACAGAGAGTGGAAAAGGAGCTATAGGCAAACAAGCTCCTCTCTTTACTTTCACATACCTTGTTCCCTACCCTAAGCTTTCTCTTCTGCCCCGAAACTGTTCGTGACTCTCCTTGCCCGCCCCTAGCAGCATTCGTCCCTACCCCTCCCCTTCTTCCATGACGCTAGCCTTGCCCTCTGGAGAGACTCCAGGAGCCTGCCCTCCCTGGCCTTCCTCCTCAGCCTCCTTGGGAATGCTGGGCTCAGAAATTCTCCCGCTGTTCCCCACCAGCAATCCCCCACAGTGATGCTGCAGATGGGCAGGGTGCAGAGGGGGGTGGTACGGGGTGGGGGGAGAAATATGGCCTGGACCTGAGCCTGAAATAGGGAGTTCAATGGGCATCAGCCCCCGCAAGCTGCCACAGCCTCACTCGGAAACCCCACTTAGTTCTCAGGCTCTCGCGCTGCGGAGGGTCCTAGTTGTGCCTTTCCCTGGCCTCGTCGCCGACCCCTGGCTGCAAATCTGTTCCTCTGCATTTCTCCTCTTTGCCCCAGCGCATTTTGGCAGCCCAATTAGTGCCTGGTGGATAGTTTCTTGAGTCTGAGCAATCCGCCCACCCAACCTTTCACCTCCCAATTTTGCTTTCCTGCCCTTGTTGGGAGATGTTTGACAAGCTCTCTTCCATTTCATCTTCAAGCAACTGACATGCTCAGAAGCTCTGCTGCCGTCTTCCAAATGAAAAGCAGGTTAATTAAGGCATATTTTCCAGCTTGTTTTTAAAAGAGAAAACAAAAGAGAAAGAACGGGTATCCTACTAAATGGCTCTTTCCGCAGAATGTTTCTTTCCGCAGAATGTTTCTTTCCGCAGAATGTTTCTTTCCGCAGAAGTCTTCATCGTGTAATGGCCAAATTGAGGGCTTCCTAGTCCGGCACTGAAGAAGGGAGCAGGGCGGTGCCTGGCTCCCCACCTAACTCCCACTCTCTGTCAAGGTCCAGCTCATGTGCCATCTCATCACGGAAACCTCGCCTCTCCCTTGGACTATGTTTAGGTGATGATGGTGGATGCTGTGCTATGCAGCCCAGAACCTTCTGAAGAAGGCACTGAAGGAGGCATTCTGCTAGCTGTTGGGAGGGTTGTCAGCTGACAGCTCTTACCTGTTAACCCTCTTTAGGAATTGTCATTGCTGAAGAGAGTCATCTTGCCCGAAGTCATGGCCCTTTCATGGGGCAGCCCGCATCTGATGATTGGCCCGTGGAAAGGTGTCAAAGCCTAGGCCCTGCTTCAGCTTGGTACAGCTCTGAGATGCCAGTCTAGCCTCCGTTTCCTGTGGTGTCACTGTAGCCTTTAAAGACGCTGCATTTCAGCCCACCTCATCCCTCTGCCCAGTCTTGCTGCCTTCACTTTCCCAGAGGGGTTGATCCCATGAATACTCCATAATAATATTCCTGCCCACTACTTTCCATCTCAGGGGCTGATTGCTGGGCAACTTGACCTGTAACACAGCGAACCTCATCTGTGTTACTGTAGTATCCTTTCCAGCCATCATCATCAGTGTGCAGTAGTATGCTGGGTACCAAAGAGGCATGTTAGGAAGGACATAATGCAATGAGGCCATTTACATTTTTTTCATCTAGCAGAGATATGTTGGTTTGATTCTTTTCAGACTTCTCATGCTTTATTAATTCCTACAAAACACTGTCTACCATCTACCTACCCACCTACCTACTTACTTACCATCTATCACCTATGTTTCTTTCTTCCTTCCATCTATCTATCATCTATCTATCTATCCATCTATCCACTATCTATCTATCTTTATCTATCTATCTATCAATCATCTATCTATCTATCTATCTATCTATCTATCTATCTATCTATCATCTATCCATCTATCCATCTATCTTGCTGTAGTAGATGCTGTTGGTACTCCACTCAGATAACCTTTACTGCTCCTGTCTCCCAGATGCTGTAAATGTTGGCTCATAACACTTCACAGCTGCCTCCTTTCTGGAGAATTTCCCTTGGCCAACCAGGAGCTGCTCTACTCTTGAGGCTATGCACCCATCTTCCCTTCCCCAGTGGCAGATCTCAGTCAATGACTGAATGGCACAGGGTAAAAGGGCAGCCCTCTTGCCTCAAGGTGCGACAAACTCTGTGGTAGAACTTGCACTGCAGACCTTCTCATGAGATCAAATTGATGCTAGTTTTCAGCCACGGGCATATTGCCGCTTAGCTTTTTTCCCCTCACCCTCTTTTGCTTTTCTCAATACCCCTCTCCTGAGTATACTGTCCCAATAAATCAATGAAAGTCCTTATCTAAGGCTCTGCTTTTTGGAGAGTCTGACCTAAGACATTTTGTATCGAGTGGTCTTAAAAAAGCATGCAAGCAAACAAACAAACAAAAAGCAGGCATTAAATATAGGATTCTAGAATTGGATTGCAATGGACCCCCGTTGCTGGTGGTAGATGCAGTGTTGATAGTCCCTGGCAGGCTGCAGCACAGTGATTGCTAAGATTTTTACCAAGGTGAACTGGGAAGGGGATGCACTAGCTGGTTCAGTGTCTTGGGAAATTGAAAGGTGTATTAGTCTGTTTGGGCTGCCACAGACTGGGTGGCTTAAACAATAGAGATTGATTTCTCATAATTTTATAATTGGAAGTCCAAGATCAAGGTGTTGGCAGATTTGGTTTCCCCTGAGGCCGTTCTCCTTGGCTTGCAGATGACCACCTTCTTGTGTCTTCACATGGCCTTTTATCTGTGCACACACTTCTCTAGTGTCTCTCTCTCTTTTTATAAAGACACAAGTCCTATTAGATTAGGGCCCCACCCTTATGACCTCATTTAACCTCAACTGCCTCTTTCAAAGGCCCTATCTCTAAATACAGTCACATTGGATATTAGGGTTTCAACATATGACTTTTGGGGAGACACGATTCAATCCATAACAGAAAGAATGGGGGAAATAACAGCTAGAAAGACTGTGGGATTGGGTGACTTTTGCTAAACACCATTGATTTGCTGAAGAGAGAAAATGGCAGGCTCAAATCTATTAACAATTTAAAGAAAAGTCGCAGCATTTAAAGAGAAATTTCATACCTGTAGCCAGAGGCAGACAGAGCTAAAAACCAGGCAGGCATAGACCTTTATTGTAGGAGTGGCAGAACTTCAAAGAAGGCTGAATTCTCATCCAAGGAGAGTTATCTATGCTGAAAGCAGAGCTCTGTTAGGGAAGGTGTGGGACCGTGATCCCTGGAGTGGGAATATCTGAAACTATGTACTTAAGACTGATTCCCCAGAGTTCCCTGAATCATTTGGGCCTGCACAAATGGCCTACTGTCCCTTGTTAAAAAACAGAGGCTCCTACTTGCTTGAAGGTGATGCAGATGCTTCAAATGATGCCTTATGCTCGCCCTCCTCAGGTCTCCCCACCTCCCCTTCTGGTCATCAGAACCACGGACTAGGGTCAAATCTCAGCATAGCCAGACTGGGGAAGTGCTGGGCCTGGCTAAGGGATTAGAGGGTTATATCCAGAGCTACAGGATCTGGCTGGCTGCAATATAGTGGCAGGAAACAGGAGTAGACCCAGAAGGGCCTGGACTGGGGAGGAGGTCAGTATATAAAGTCGGGGTTTTCCAATACAGGGCACTCTCGCATGACACAGGATATAAAGCCCTGGCAAGTGCACCAAGTTTCTATTTTAATACACTGCTAAGATGGCTCTTGGAAGCTTGGCTAAAGCAATGGCCCACATTAAACAAAACAGAGTTGCCAGAATTGCCATGTTGAACTGGGGAGGAGGAGATCAAAAGCCTCAGTGAAGGGGGCATGTTAGGGTGGGTCTGTTACATAATCTGGAAAATCCACCAACTAACCATGCTTTTCAGGAGGGCCTGGATGACACCGTGATTACCAAGATGATAAGGGGCACCGACATCCCCAGAGAGCTCAGCGTTAGGGCTGATGGAGATCTTGTTACACACTGGGCTCCCTAGTAGAAATGGGGATGTTCCAGAATAGCAGAGGCCTAGTAGTAGCACCTAGTTGTCAGAGGCAAGGTGAGCATAATTACCGTAAGGGGCAAAAAGGTTGGGATGGCAACTAGGAGAGCCTGGCCGGCAGAGATTTCTGGAAATGGTACATAGATCATGGTGCTCCGAGAGGCAAAATAGATGGGCAGCCAGCAAGAATACTGCTTTATATATACTAGAAAGAGATCTAGGATGGTTGAACATAAGGCCGAGTTCAGCTTCTCCAACAGAAAGCCACGATCCCTTGTCTCGCTTCCAGAAGTGAACCAGTTCTCAAACCCAGAACTCATTGACTAAAGGAGAGGTCAAGTTCTCACACAGAGGGGCCCTGCACCACTATGATAATTATATAGAGTAGAATACTGTATAGAGTACTGATTCCCCAAGTTTTCCCCCGAAGCACCTATAGTCATTTACTTGCATAACCAGGCACTGGGAAAAGGAACCCTCAGAGCCTTGTGAAGTCTGTTGAAGACAAGGTCTGAGTTGACACTGACACCTGGGGACACAAAGCATAGTTATGACACTCCTGTGAGGTTAGAAGGGGCCAGGTAATAAATGGAGTTCTGGTCCCAAAATGTCTCAAAATGTCCACTTGGGGGTCATTTCTCTGGTTACTGAAATATAACCGGAATGCACATAGTTAGCAGAAGGTATAACCTTTACTTTGTTCTTTGACTTACAGTGTAAGAACTATTGAATAGGATAGACCAGTAGGACCCCCTGAAAGTTCTCTCACTCCACCCGGATAGAAGACCAAAAACAATATCACATTCCAGGGAAGATGGCAAAGATTAGTGCCACCCTAAGCGACTTAAAGGACACTCAGGTGGTGGTTCCTTGTCATAGTCCCATATAATTGACCAGTCTGGCCCCTGCCAGACACAGGTGGATTGTGACAGATGACAGTGGACTACTGCAAGGTAGTCCCAATTGTAGTTGCTTATCAGTCATCCTTATTTACTAGAGGAGATTAACATGGCCTTGGATAAATGCTATGTAGCTATTGATCTGGTGAATGAATTCTTTCTTTCATACTCATAAGCAAGGAGGATCAAAAGCAGTTAGCATTCATATGGAACAGACAACAGTATATATTCACCTTCTTGTTTCAGGGGGAATGTGGATTCTTTGTTTATAATATGGTCCAAAAGGTCCTACACTATCTGGACCTTTGATAAAACGTCAGAATGGTCCAGTATATTAATGCCATCATGTTAATTGGATCCAGTGAGATGAATTAACAAACACTTTGGATGCCATGGTAAGATCCATGCATTCTGGAGGGTTGGTGATAAAACCCTAGAGACTTTTAGGTCCTAGAGACTGCAACATCACAGAAGTTTTCAGAGGATTAATAGCCTAGAGGTGGTCCCTCCCCAGGATGAGTTATTGCTCCTTGTACCTCTTATCACTAAGAAAGAAACATAACACCTAGTGGGCTTCTCAGGGTTTTGGAGGCAGCATATTCCACACTGGGGAATTCCGCTACATCCCATTTATCAGGTGATGTTAGCAGACCCCTAGCTTGGACAGTGCAAGGTAGGTCAACCCCCCAGATGAGTTACTTAGACCGACAGAAGTGCTAGAATATGAGATCTAAAATGGGTGGTGGAGGTGGAAATACCAAGTAGCATCATGGCCTGGAGAACAAGCAGCAGGGCTGTGGTTCATTCTATTCACTCTCCTTTGAGTGTTTTCCAGGAAACTGTGACCTATCAGAATCCTGGAGATACTGTGTCTGGATGGAGTAAACTTAACGGGAGAAGTGAAGGGGTCAGAGCTGTGCAAAGGCGAACTGCAGAAAATGCTTTCGGTGCCCAGCCCAGGCACCCTTTACCCACTGTGAGTGCCGGGCACCTGACTGGGGAGGCGACAATCTCCTTCCCACTCTAAGAGATGATCTCAGCCAATGACTGACTGGCATGGGGAGGACAAAAGTCCTATAGGTGGGACTAACTCTGGTTCATTCAGTGCTCTAGATTAGAGCTTCCCCATGGGATCAGCCTGGAGCCCCTTCCCACATTTTTACTCTGCTTCTCCAACCCTCCTAAGACTGCTCCCCCTAGTCCCCCTAATGAATCACCTGAGCAAGAATTCCTACTCACAATCTGCTTCTAGTACTCAACCTAAGACAATATGTACATTTATGTCTGTGTAGTTGTTATTACTATCTCTTGACAGACTATCTCTTTTCCAATGCTGTCATTTAGTGTATACCCCACAAACCCAGCTGTCATTTTGCACTTCCTGAATTATGTTCATTAACTACATGACCCTCATATATCAAAGCCCAATTTACTTTATGATTTCTCATGTCTCAGTTAAGTAATTCCAATCTACGTATTTTGAGGGATGGAGAATTTTACACCAGGAGAAGTTTACTAGTTCAAACTAAGTTAGTAGGTGGAATCACATCACATAATTGAACTTGAGCTTCCTGAATTCCATTATAGAAATTCAGAGAGAAAGAGAGAGAGAAGAAAGGGAGACTTTTATTTACCCATTGTCTTTTCTTCCAGAGCTCAAATTCAAAGAGAAATAAAAGGAATTAATTTTTGGCTTTTGAGCTTCTGAGAGCCCATGTTTTGGAGATTTTAAGGATTTGCAAGGAGAATTTTGACAATACCTCCTTTTTACTTCACGTGCTTGATTTTAAAGCAGACTCTCCTGTGAGAAACTATTGAATTATTCCATAATTTAGACTTTTCATTTCAGACCAGGCTTCCCCACTTCTGTCGGAATTAGTGAAGTTTGACTAAATGTGGACAGCAAATGAATTGCAAATTATATGTAAACGTGTACAAATTAGCACTGTTATTAGAATAATTTGCATCAACAGCTCTATAATTAGGCAGCAACCTGGGAGAGAAGGGCAGTGGGCAAAGATGGAGGAAGCTGGGAAGACAGCACAGGAGTCCTGGGTCCCCAACTCTATGTTAATGAGACTCCACTTTCCCTTCACCAGGCCCCTTGGCACAAGACCCTGGGGATCTAAAATCCATACCCTGCTTTTGTCTGGTTCCTGCTCAGATTCCTTCGTGCTGTTTTTGGTGCTCGGAGAACTCGGCTTTTCCTCTCAGTATAGCACCACGGGAGGCCCTGGGATTTGGAGTGTAAGAAATCTCAGATCTATTGCTTTCAGGGTGCCTTTGGCTAAATCACTGTCTGATCCTCAGTTTCCTCATCTAGAAAATGGGATTTGCAAAAAGTACTCCATCCCACACTGTCTCCCAGTACTCTGCTGTTCAGATGAGATTATGCATTGACCTGTATAGCCCTCTACGGGCATTTGGTATTATTCTGATAGCTGAGCTCATCTAGCCAGCAAGTGGCAGATACAGGATGGAACCCAGATTTGTCTGGCTCCATAGCCTCTGTGTTGCTCCCTCCTCCTGCCCAAGTGGAAGCATGCATGAGACCAGTTTATTCCCAAGTCATCCATTCTTCTAACTTCACTCAGTCTCCTGCCTCATGTGAGTAGTTCTCTTGAGGCAGAAATGGTGTGCTCTATGCCTTTTGCGTCCTGTCCTCAACACACTTTCTGGTGGGCCGTGCCCAGGTGAGTACCAGTCCTTGGGACCTGTCTATGGACTTAGTGACAGCACTTCTCTCTCTCTATCTCCCTTTAGCCTGAAGCAACTAGGGAAATGACATGAAGCTCCCCCTCTTGTCTATAGCTACCCTTGGGCAATGCACCTTCGAGCAAACAAGGGCAGCTACGGGGGCCCAGGGAGTTGCAAAGAGTGTCTGATGAAGCAAATGACTACCTATTTGCCTTTGGAATGAATCATATGGATTTTCTTTTTAGCATATTTTCCATCTTTGTTTTCCATGAAAACACATGTCTGTGCTCTGAACCCAGACCAGAGGATAATCAGGGCCAGAAGAAAAGCACTAAGGTGCATGAATCATCCCAGGCCAGATACCTGAGGGAAGAGCACCTGTCACGGAAAGATCACAGGGTTTGGATTCAAAATCAGGTGCTTGCTCCTGCTCTGTGATCTTGTAAGCCTTCTGAGCCTCCTTGTATCCTTCACAGAGTGACTATGAGGATGAAATGGGATTGTCTGTGTAAAAGGAATTCGCTGTTATTTCTTGTTGACCAAGGGCCCCCAGCACAGACTAGCCAGATCTTCGGTTTCTGGCTGCCCTTCCAACCTCGCATCTGCCTCTCCATCCCTCAACACACACATGGTGCTCTAGTCCTGGAAAACTGATGGTCATTGCAGCTGTCTTTACTCCCACTACTAGCTCTTCCCTGAATGGCTTTTCCTGTTCCATTTGCTTGGCCAACGTTTACTGATTAATCCATCCATTCAACAGATGGGTGTTTATTGAGCATCCACTGTGTGCCAGTTACTGTGACAGGTGCTGGAGACACAGTGGTGAACTAAACAAAGATGGTTCCTTTCCTCATGGAGCTTATGTTTTCTGAATGACTGAATGTTCGGCTTAAATATTACAGCCTTCCCTGATATCCATCCTCCCTCAGCAGATTTAAGTGCCATCTCCTTTGTACACGCCAGTGTCTACAGTTCTTCTATCATAATGTCTTTAATATTGCACTAACTGTTACACACTCTGCCCCACCCTCCTCTTTCCCCTCTCCCTCATCCTCTCTGCCTGTCTTTCTTTCCTCCTTTCTCCTTTCCCCTCTCCCTCTTCCCCTTTCTCCTCTTTCTCTCCCTCCCTCCTACTGGCAGCCATCTTCTTTGTCCTTCCTTGGAATTTATGAGGCCAATCCCTGAAATGAGAAGGTGACTGCTTTCAAACAGATAAAAGAAAGCCCTTCTTTTCCCAGCAGATAATTAATTTGTGTCACTTGCTGGTCGTAGAACGTAATTGAGGCCAAGGGCTTGAGAAGGACCGGAGAAGGAATTAGACATGTGGTCACACTAGGGAGAATGAATCACTCACTCTGCTTCCCCATCCCTGGAGGGCAAGGTGAGTAAGCCCTGCCCTGAGAGGGGTAGCAAAGAGCTTCTCAGCCTGTTAAGGGGCCCCAGCTAGGTAATGTGCTCACTTACCACATAGTGAGCTGAGAACTAGCTTCCTGGCACCAGTGACGGATTTGTCATCAAAGGGTGGCTGGAGAATAAGGTGGAAGCCTTGGATTCAAGTCCTGGGTCTGTCCTTTTTCGCCAGATGAACTATTCAGATATATTTGTTAACTTCTCACCACCTCCGACTCCCTGAAACCCACAAACCCTGTGTGTTTCTCCTGCCTAGGCTGTGGAGAGGCTCTGGAAGTGGAGTTTGTCAAGCTATAGGACGTGAAGGACTGAGTGTTCCATGCATACTCATCTTGTTTCTCACCTTTCGGTGTAGTCAAAGGCTGGATCCTGAAGAGAGGATGCTCCTCAGAAGCTTACAGTCTAAAGCTGCTGGCATTGATCTTGGCTACAAGGCCCATCCTGTGGGCATGTGGTGATCTCAGGTGAGATCCTGGGAGCAGAAGTGACTCAGCATCCCTGAGACCCAGGCCTGCATCCTGCATAACTAGCTGTGAGGTCTTTTTTTTTTTTTTTTTTTTTTTAATAAGATGTATATATACATATGTGTATATGTATAATGCATATATATGTATTAATATTTTGAAAATTGTCAACTGCTATACAAATATAAATTAATATATTCATGCATTTTTATTTGGTGGCCCCTAGGTACCAGGTACTATTTTAGGATCATGGGATATAAAGCCTTTGCTCTCATGGAATTTACGTCATTATTGAATGTTATTAGTAATTACTTTTTATAATAACATAGTCCTGAGAAAATAAAAATCCTTAAAGATTTTAGACATACAGATTAAAATTTTTTTAATAAATGTATTTACTTATTTTTGGCTGCGTTGGGTCTTTGTTGCTGTGCGCGGGCTTTCTCTAGTTGTGGCGAGAGAGGGGTACTCTTCGTTGCTGTGTGCGGGCTTCTCATTGCGGTGGCTTCTCCTGTTGCGGAGCGCAGGCCCTAGGCATGTGGGCTTCAGTAGTTGTGGCTCGCGGGCTCTAAAGCTCAGGCTCGGTAGTCATGGCACATGGGCTTAGTTTCTCCACGGCATGTGAGATCTTCCCGGACCAGGGCTCGAGTCCCCTGCACTGGCAGGCGGATTCTTAACTACTGTGCCACCAGGGAAGTCCCCAGCTCTGAGGTCTTGACAACTCCCTTTTCCTTTCTTGACTCTGTTTCTTGATCTGCAAAGTGGACGTTGGGTGTTGGAGCGAAGAGAATTGTCCCAGATCATCATTTTTCAAATGCTATTCCTCAGAACATTAGTGAAAAATTTCAAGACAGAAAAGAGTTCCAGAAAAAAAAAAATTCAAGAAAAAGTGTGAGAAATGCTGCCTAATATATGAAGATAATTAACTGGCAGATAAACATAATGCGACCCTTAAAAGGCCTATAATAGGGAGAACTGTTTCTGTTCAACCTGTTCTGGCTTAAATTTTGCAGAACACTTATTAACGTCCCATGGATGTTGATGATTACAGGAATATGCTTTTGGGGGTCTGTGACAAAATAGTCTCTTGGGTTTCTCCCCATCAAATATTTTGTGCCTCTGTGACTCTCACACAGCAATTCTACACGAAGGTGAGGGGAGTGGGGGAGGGCAGAACATCCAATCTCACACCAAGGAAGAGCCAGTGGTCACACTAGGTGGTTTTGGAATATGTCCTGTAGAGTTTGTCTGCCAATCTCCTTCTTCCTGATTATGTTTTTTCTGGTCGGTTGACTTTCAGCCAGCTTCCTCTGAGCAGAAACACCCAACAGAGGGAAAGGCTGGCTGCTGGGGATCCAGCAGATAGGGAGCCCCTAGTGGTATCTGGGGGTGCCTGCAGGTACTGGCAGGATGCACATGTTGCAAACTAGCCCCCCAGGCATTCAGTGAGCTGGGTCTCAGAAAGCCTTAGCAGGTGTGATAAGCCAGCCCCTATTTGTAGGAGAGCCGCAAAGACAGAGAAACCATGCAGCGTGATGCAGCATGGCCACAAAAAATGCACTGGGTGCTCCAACTGTGCAGGCACTGCACTGATGCTGGAGACCCAGGGGTGACTCAGACCTACTTCCTGACCTTGAGGTGCCCTTGGACTGGGGCAGGGAGGGGATGAGAGACAGCATGTCAACAGGTAACAGCACCTATTTTCCTGCACTTTTGGACAGTATCACCTGGGAAGTTGGTTAAAAGTTCATTTGCCTGGCTTCCAGCCTAGATTTCAAGAAAAAGAATCTAGGGAGTGGGGCCCCGGCAACTGTATACTATGGTGTGTGACTAGATTGAGAAATTACTGATTTACATGGATAGGACTGATGGGAAAAGCATGCACTTTGGAGTCGGAATGTTGGCTGGTTGACCCTGGACAAGGCTTCCCTCACTCCGAGGCTTAGCTTCTTTTCCCCCGCCCCCAGCTTTACTGAGGCACAATTGACGGAATTGTAAGATATTTAAAAGGTATGACGTGATGATTTGATATATATACACATCGTGAAAGGATTCCCCCATCTAGTTAATTAACACATCCATCACCTCATGTACTTAGCTCTCTTTTTTTTTTTTCTTTTTGGTGAGAATATTTAAGTTCTGCTCTCCTAGCGAATTTCAACTATACAATCCACTGTTATCAACTATAGTCACCATGATTTACTTTCATCCTCAGGCCATATGCATCTCATAGCTGAGGGTTTATATCCTCTTACCAACCTCTCCCTTTTTTCCCCACCCCCCAGCCCCCAGCAACCATTCTTCTACTCTCCGTTTCTTGGAATTTAACTTTTTTTTTTAGAGCCTACGTATAAGTGAGACCATGCAGTCTTTGTCTGTTTTTCTCAGTTACCTTCCTTAATTGAACATGCTCATGCATTTGTGGCAGGAGTGACATTGGAACAGCATGGGTAAAGCAGCTGGCACAGAGTCTAGCCTGGCAAAGGAGCTCAGCGGGTGGCGGGCATTCTTCGTATGTTTACTGAAGCGTAGGAGAAACACCGAAGGCAGAAGTTACCAGTCCACCCATCAAGCCACTTCCACCAACTTCATCTCAGAGGGAGGGAGGAGCCAGTCTGTGTTCTGGATGTGCCTGGAACTCCCTGCATCGGGGGTATAAAGAGATGCCATTTAACCACAAAGGTTGACATTGAGCCAGACACTTCAGTGCTTTTTACAGGAGAGGATTGGGGGGTTTGTGAGGTTCTGCAGCTTTGCATGGCTTTCTTCAGTCAAGAGCCAAATTCCCTGTTACACCCACTCCTTTGGTCTGATTCACACATTTAGGACCAAAGCATTCACTTTTTTACAGCATTTATGAACTTCCTGCGGGCGTGCCTTGCTGCCTTTGCCAGCTCCTGAAGGCCAGGAACCGGACGTTTGACACCTCTTCGTGCGAACAATAAGCACTCAATAAAAACTTGTGGCTAATTGATAATTGATCTGTTGCAGCAGGGAGGAGAGATGCCAGCTGTGGCTATTTTGTCCTCAATTTGGGTTCATTTCCACCTTTAAAGAGCGTGTGCATTATTATATTATCATATTACGCAAACCAAATATTCTAAAAAGACAGATAGTTAACAGACTACTAGATTAGGGATTGCCTGTGGGATTCATCCTAATCAACCAGCCTACTTATCTGCCTGTGATCAGGGCCCCGAATCTTTATCATTCAGCTGAGTGAAGCAACATCTCAGGTTCCCAGAGGAATAGAACAGGATTTCAATTACATATCCATTTTTTTTTAATCACTTCACTGAAATAACATGGGTTCCCTGGCTCTAAATTGCTAAAAACCAGTTCAACTTAAGGAGACAAATAGACACTAATTACAGAGCAAAGTGGAGTCCAAAGCATCAAGGCACTTTTCTGAGAAATGCCTTCCGTCACTCCCTCCAATGCAAAGCTGGAAGAAACAGAAGTATCCTCTCCTGCTTCTCTGCTCTTAGAACCCCTCCCTCCAGGACGAGGGGCTCTCCTTCTCTCCCCTCTGGGGAGAGAAGCTTGGATGTTCCTCTTTTAGCCCTGGCAAACTATTAACTTGAAGACCATGGCATCTACTTATTTTGTATAATAATCTGTGCTGTTGTCTATATTCTTATTTAGAGGCACCCTTTAATTTTTTTTTTTGTTTTTAGAGGCACCCTTTAAATCCTAATCAGTTCTGCAGCTTCCAGTGAAAAGAATGATAATACATAGGCATCAGGTGACCTGACTAGTACCAGCTTTGCGAGCACAATTGATTTTGTGATCTTGGACAAGTCACTTTACCTCTCTGCTTCCATTTCCTCTTCTGTACAGTGAGGTCCAGGGGTGTGCTGGGAAATATTTAACCAGCTCTCCAGGGAGGAAAAGCTTTTATTACAGCTTTTGCCTATTTCCATGGCGTAAATATACCCACCATGGCCAATTTCAAGCTGCCCATCTGACGTCACTGAACAAGGAACTGGGAAGAAATGCCCACGGCCAGCTCTCCTGAGCTGGCATGGGATGGTTCCAGCAACTACTGGCTGAGATCTCTTCCATTATCAACTCAAATAATAGTATGATAGCCATGTAGAGTACATTCAATCTCTCCTTGTCTAGGTAAATACATATCCTTAGTTTCTAAATCTAAAACCAGATGGCAGGTAACGAGAAAAAATTCTAGCTTCTGCAGGTCTCAGAGGCGGGGTAGGAGTAAAAAAAACAGTGCTTTCAACGTGAGATAAAAATGAAATACAGAATTTGTTCATTATTTATATCAGTATTTAATGAATATGGAATATCACTTATTAATAAAATGTAATAATATATTCAAACTTTCACTGAATGTAAAACACTCTTCCTGGCTTTTGTCCCTTTGTGAAGGAGAGGGTGGGCAATTTATTCCATGTCAAGTTTGACAAGGGACAGTTGGACAAAGTGCCTTCTCTGCATCTATCATGCCCAAGTTCATGCTCAACAAATGCTTAGTGGCTGTGTATTGATGAGACCTCTTGGCCACGGGAGCTTTCCTCTTTCATAAATGGCAGAGATCTGATAATCAGGCACCGAGTACCAACTGGACCATTCAAGTTTCCCCAGCATGACTGTGTTGTCTGCACATGTGTGCATTTGCCCGTCCCAGTGCCTTTTCCTCCAGTTCTTCTGCAGACCCTTCCCTTCTTTACATAGCCTCTCTCTCTCTGGCCCACCATAGCACCTTCACCTCTCTTATGGCACAGGTTTTATGGTCACTGATGCTCTTGCCCTACCCCCCAACCAGACTGTGAGCATCTTGAAGGAAGAGATTGTCTTATTAATCATTTTCGTATTTCCCACAACGTGCTTAATAAATGCTTTTTGAATTTTAATTGAATTTGTAGGACTAGAAGGTGATATAGTTCCTTAATCTAAAGAGTTCTTTTAAAAAAAATGAGTTCTGAAGTTCGATTCTATTGAAGAATATGCAGAATAGCACTAGCCAGTACTGTTGATATGCAGAGGAGTAGTAGACAACAAAATTCTTAGTACGCTCTGTGGGATGCCAAAACATACATCCCCACTCCCTCTCACACACACACAGTAATTTGCTCGGTAGTCAAACAGTATTCACTTCTTCAAATGAAGTATCTATTTATACCCACATTCATTAATTTTATAATTAATGGATTAATTAATGGATTAATGTATTATAATGTGCATTTGTTATACTATCTTGTTTAGCCCTTATAACCACTCGTTTTTTTACCTTTTAAAAATTGAGATATAATTGATGTACAACATTATATAAGTCACAGGCATACAACACAGTAATTCACGGGTTTTACAGGTTATATTCCATTTATGGTTATTATAAAATATTGGCTATATTCCCTGTGCTGTACAATACATCCTTGTAGCTTATTTATCTTATGCATAGTAGTTTGTACCTCGCAATACTCTATCCCTATCTTGTTCCTCCCCCCCTTGTCTCTTTCCACTGGTAACCACTAGTTTGTTTTCTATATCGGTGAGCCTATTTCTTTTTTGTTGCACCCACTAGTTTGTTGTATTTCTTAGATTCCACATATAAGTGATATCATACAGCAATTGTCTTTCTCTGTCTGACTTATTTCACTTAGCATAATACGCTCCAAGTCCACCCATGTTATTGCAAAGGGCAAAATTTCATTCTTCTTTATGGCTGAGTAGTATTCCATTATACATATATGTAACATGTTTATCCATTCGTCTGTTGTTGGACACTTAGGTTGCTTCCATATCTTGGCAATTGTAAATAATGCTGCTATGAACATTGGGGTGCATGTATCTTTTTGAGTTACTGTTTTTGTTTTTATCAGATATATACACAGGATTGGAATTGCTGGGTCATATGGTAGTTCTAGTTTTAGTTTTTGGAGGAATCTCCATACTATTTTCCACAGTGGCTGCAATAATTTATTTTCCCACCAACAGTGTATGAAGGTTCCCTTTTCTCCACATCCTTACCAGCATTTGTTATTTGTTGTCTTTTCGATGATGGTCATCCTGACAGGTGTGAGATGATATCTCATTGTGGTTTTAATTCGCATTTCTCTGATGATTAATGATGTTGAGCATCTTTTCATGTGCCTGTTGGCCATCTGTATGTCTTTGGAAAGAAGTCTATTCGGGCTTCTGCCAAATTTTTTAAATCAAGTTTTTTGTTTTCTTACAGCCGTCTTAAAAAGATATTACCCATTTTATTTTACAGTTGAGGAAATTAAAGTTCAGAAGGATCAAGTAACCATCCTAAGACCACACAGATCAACAGCTGAACAGATAAACACAATGTGGTATGTACCTACAACAGAATATTATTTAGCCTTATAAAGAAATAAAGTTTTGATACATGCTACAACAAGGATGAGCTTTGAAAACCTGATGCTAAGCCTGACACGAAAGAATGGACTGAGATAAGCCAGACACAAAGGAACGGACATTATACGCTTCCATTTATGTACCCGGAGGGGGCAAATTCACAGAGACAAAGTAGATCAGAGATTACCACCGGCTGGGGGAAAGGAAGGAGAGGTTACTGTTTAATGGGTACAGAACTTTTGTCTGGGGTCATGAAAAATTTCTGGAGACGGACAGTTGTGACGGTTGTACAACATTGGAAATGTACTTAATGCCGCTAAACTATACACTTAAAAATGCTAAAATGGCAAACTTTATGTTATGTAAATCTTGCCACGGTAAAAAAGAATGGCAAACGAATTACTCTAGCTACTGAGTGGAGAATAGACGTGGGGTTTCCTGGGGGTGGGGAGAGCGGAAAGAAGCAGAAGACCAGCAGTGGGGATGGGGGTTCTGTCACATGCTGTTGTTGAGATGATGGTGCCTTGGACCGGAGTGGCGCCAGCAGCGGTGGAGAGAAGTGGCCAAATGAAAGAGCTTTTTGGAGGCAGACAGCTGACATGATGTGTTATGTGCGTAGGAGGTGATGAAAGGGGATTGTATGTAACACCTAGGATCTTGTCTTTAGGTACAGGGTGCATGGTGGTGTCGGGTTCTGATATTTTTAGGGGAAAATAGCTGAAGTGCTGTCAGGGGGAAGAAGTATTATGCTTGCTTAGAGCCACCAGAGGGGCAGATGAAATTGTAAGGAGACAAGTTTGAGCTCCATATTTAAAAAAATCAACAAAGAAGTCTTTCTAATAGAGTCATTAGGAGCATGGAAAGGGCCGCTCATGGGGTAATAATCTCCCATCTGAGGGTGTGTGGGAACTGCGCACCCCCTTGGTGAGGCTGTCAAAGGGAAGATACACGTTGGACTGGATGATCTTTAAGATCCTTGCCAACCCTCCGATTCCTTCATCCTAGGTCTTTGGAGGCTTTTGCAAATGGAATATCTGTCACAGACTGAGACAGAAACCAGATTACAGAAGCGGTTAGTAAGGTAATAAGGCTTTGCCTAGAGATCTAGTAATTGAAATAATTGTCAAGAATCTCATAAGCAGGGAAGTCAGAGGGGTCAGAGAGGGTTTTTCCCTGCATTCTCTCTTTCTCCTTCCTCCCTCCCTTCCTTCCTTCTCTCCTTCCTCCCTTCTCCCTCCCTCCCTCCCTCTCTTCCCTCCCTCTCTTCCCTTCCTCCCTTCCTTCTTTCTTCCTTCCCCCTTCCTTCCTTCCTTCCTTCCCTCCTTTCTTCCTTCCTTCCCTCCCTCCCTCCTTCCTTCCTTCCTTCCTTCCTTCCTTCCTCCTCCAGACCCCCACCTCTTTCTACAGTGGAGGAAAGCTATCTCACACTGGCTGTCCTCTGAGGGAGCCCTGGACCCTAGGTGACGTGAGGCTGGTCATTTCAGGTTGGAATTGGAACACACGGAATGATTCCTTCCCTCTAAGCCACGTCTCAGCCCTGTGTCCTTGTGGTCACCACAGTGATTCCCTGACATAGCATCACAGACAACTTCCTTGGCTCAAATCATTTCCTGCTGTGCACCCATAACACACAGATTGGAGGTAACTTTACTCCAGAGAACCAATTAGCACAGACCCAGGCTGGGTAATTACAGCTTGATAAGATCCCTGCAGCCGATATCCAGGGCAGGTAAAGTACTAGGAAGCCATTTCTCAGCAGGACTTGCGGGGAACAGTATTACAACTTGCCTTTCCTCCCCGCCTTCTCTGCCCTTGGACCCCCACCCCTACTCTCCCAAAGTTAAACTGACGCAGAAGAGGAAGGAGATGGGATGAGAGAGAAAGGACCCTGGAGTGAACAGCTGCTCCTCTCCCGGGGTCAGGCTCACCGCCTGGACTGGCCTTTCCATCAGCCCTAAGAGGTAGCTGTTACTCCAAAGCTGGGGAAATGGGACCACCTGACTAGGAGAGCCACAGGGTTGTAACCCAAGTGACCAGATTAGGAAGGGGACTATACATCTCATCTTCATTGATGGACAGTGGCCCAGGACTCTGCTCAGAGAGGCCCATGGCCCCACCAGGATCTCTGACCCTCTTCCCTCCTCTTCCCTTTGGACCTGTGCAGAGGCTGTTGCTGTGTGTGAACCTGTCTCCATCCTCCTACTTCAAGTCACTTTCACCCACCAGGACCTCCCTAACCGCCCCTCACTAGCCTCCTCGTAGCCACTTGGGGCTCCTTTTAATCCACTCTATACACTGCACCCAGAGGAACTGTGTTAACGTGTAAATCCAGTTATGTCCTTCCCATGCTCGCAACCACTCAATGTCTCCCCACCGACATCAGGATAATGTGCAAACACAGCCTTGGCTGATTAGTGTTTTCTTTCAGATCTTGTAAGAAACAAAATACTGCAGATACTGTTGAGATCCACTGTCTACCTTTCTCCAGCCCCATTTTTCCTTTCTGCGGTCTTCAGCTATAAACTTTTTCTTTTGTGACTTAAAATTTTATTGTTTAAATTAGCCAACAGGAAAATTGACTGCTATTTTTGGTGTACAGTTCTATAAATTGTAATACATGGGTAGAGGTCTACACCACCATCACAACCAGAGTAAAAAGAGTCCCATCACTCCTGTAAAATCTGCCTTGTGGTTATACTCTTCCCTTTTTCTAAGTCCTAACATGCACTAATCTGTTCTCCATCACTATAGTTTTCTTTGAAAGATGGGATATCCATGGAATCATACACACACTGTGTAACCTTTTGAGATGAGACCAGCTTCTTTCACTCACTGTGATACCTTTGCGATCCATCCAAGTTGTTGTGTGTATCAATAGGTTTTTCTTTTTTATGGCTGAGTAGTATTCCATTTTACACATGAAGATAGGTTTGTCTATCTGCTCATCTGAGGACATGACCTTTTTTGTCTCCTGACATTTGTACATGTTGTTCCTTCTTCTGGAGACATCCTTCCCTCCCTCCATCCTCCTTCTTTCTCGTCTAATTCCTTCTCCCTCTTCAGATAGCAGGTTAAACATTCCTTCCCTAGGGAGACCCCTCAGACTCCAGACAGAATTAGGTTACCCAGCTGGTACTTCCTCCAGTGAACACGTTCCTCACACTTGAAGGTAGTTTTTGGTGAAATCATTTGCCTTCTCCACCATCTGTAAAGCTTCATGAAGACAAGGGCTGTAGCCATGTTATTCCCTGTTATATGTCTATCGCCTGGCAAGTCCTAATAAATATTTGCTAAATTAATGAATATTATTTGCTTTTATATCCCTCGGACCTAGTATTATAGTAAACATTCAGTAAATCACAAAGGATGTATGACAAATTAATGAAAAAAAATGTATGTTGCTGTCCATCTCTCAGTAGACTCATATGTTTATTTTGCTTTTGTCTAGACTACTCTTACCCTTTTGCCAAACTTTCATAATACTCTGAACCACCAGTCTTTTTTTTTTTTTTTTGCAGCATTACAAAAAATAATGACACAACACAATAAGAAAAAAAACACAGATAAGTGGTTGGGATAAAGTGAAGGTGAGGAGAAATAGAAATATGAGACCAAGGAAAAGCTAGAACACAGAAATTCATGCCCTAAGGTCTGCACTTCCTAGCAACCAAAGACAAAAGGAAAGCCACCAGTGACAGATTTTCCATTGTCCAGTAGTCAAAATTAGACCAGTTTCCCCGGAGAAGCTGAAACTAAGGGAAATTTCCCGTGTGGGACTTCAAAAAGGAACACAAAGATCTAACAGGCAATTTGAAAAATAGGCTTCTTCCATTAAATATAATAGCTAGACTTGGAGATTTCCCTTCAGGCTTTCTTCAGTGCAAACTTAAAACCGTATGACTAAACACAAGTCAATAAATCTGCTTCCACGAGAAGCCAAAACCATTTGGTCCAGATATGCAGTTCTCTGATCGTCTGGCTTGATCCAGGGATAAAAATCTAGAATATCTGGAGGAGTAGATGGGCTGCATGTCCTTCAGATAATCCCCCATGATGTGTATTTCTTGCACTGGGCTTTTCGTGACAGCCAGAAGCAGACAATTTGAATTTATGTTTCCCAGTGAGGTTGTAGTGTTGGCATTCTGTGTTGTCAGCACAAGGTAGCGTACATCCTTCATAAATCAACCAAATGGGTGGTAGAATTGGCATCCTCTTATGAAATCAAGCATCCTCACCAAGGCTCTTGCCTGAACAGACTGTCATCTCTCCCACCACACTTGGATGGGCCACAAATATAATAAGGTCGTGGAAGAGAAACTGAGGTCCCCCTCCCCAACCCGTGCCCCAGGTATAGGCAATACCAGGAAGAGCCCTGTGGAAAACTTGGCTCAGTTTCAGGAGGATTTGAAAAAAAACAACTTTAAGACAATCCCAGATCCTGGGATTAAATATTCTGAAGAGAATGAGAGTATCAGCTAACACCTGGATATAGAATGCTTTCCATTAACGTAGTTATTGCGTTTGACGTTCACAAATGCAGGGCAGGAGGTAGGCTGGGCAAGGTTCACCATTATACCCAATTTATAGATGGCAAAAAGATACTTGGGAGGTTAAATGGGTTGCTAGAAGTTGCTCAGCATAATGTGTCAGAACCTATACTTTAGCTTTTCTGGACTGAAATTTTGTGTTCATTGCATTTCCCATTTAAGATATTAACACACTAGATGATTGCATGCAAATGTAGTGTAATGATTTCCTAGAATAATAACATAGAGACGCAACCTTTATCTTTAGATCAAGAAGGCGTCTCCAACTATAATAAAAGGGATTTGGGTTAGACATTAGGAAGATATTTCTACCAGGGAAAGTTATAAGTCATAAGAACAACCCACTGAGGGAGACTCTGGAATTCTTACTCATAACCTTTAAAAATGTGAGTGTTGCTCTTGGTCTGGGACAATTTCGGGGTTGTCCTATGTAGAGAGCCCATGTCTGCCTTGAACTTCTTTGCCTCCCACCCCATCCTTCTGTAGCAGAGCCTGGGCTTCAGGTCAGGGGCGTCAGCCTGGGGTGCCTGTCATTCATGGGTTCATTCATTCAACAATGTTTGTTGCACTGGACCGTAGTTGTGTCAGAGTCTCAGCAGGAGATGGTTTCACCCCAGATAGTTCAGATGAAGAGGCTGTAATGGAGGGACTCACTACAGAGATGTGAGCAGACCAAGGGAACCCCCAAAGCATGCTGAGGGCTCCGAAACCAGGAATAACAGGGCAGTCAGAAGTAGAGTTACTGAGTGGAGCTCGTGAGCCCTGGAATCATAGGGGAGAGGCTGTCTGGCAAGAGCTGCAGCTGTGGAGGGAGGCAGCTGCCAGATTCCTAGCGTCAAAGGGGAGGAGTGGAGAAGAAACTTCCCATCTCCCTCTTCCCCTGGCTTCTGTTCTCTCTCTGGTGCCCACATTGGCCACACCCAACCAGGAGCTGGTCGACAAGAGAGGCCGGGAGGTACAATGCCCACAGGTCAGCTTCCTGAGGCCAGAGCAGGGCAGAGGATGGACCAGAGTGGGGCAGGAGCTCGTGGAGATCAGCCAGAAGAGTGGAGCAAAATCAACAAAATCTCTGCCTTCCTCCAGCTTTCATTCTGGAGGAATACACCCCCCCACCCCACCCACTCTTGAAAATGAAAAAAGGGCATATGACCCAGTAACACTGAATGCTGTGGAGAAAAACAGCAGGTGCAGAATTAGAAGTGGAAGGGACTGTTTTAAATAGAGTGACTGGGGGGCTCTGAGGAGGTGACATCGTGCAGAGACCTGGATGAGGCAACGGACTGGGCCCTGGTCCCCATTTAAGGGCCTGGCAGCCCAGTTCCAGGGGGCAAAGAGAACCTGATTTGGGAAAGTGAGGAGGACCCCAGTAAAGGCAGGTTCTCAGAGTGCCCTGCACATCTGAGGGCAGAGCCAGGCACAGGCGTGTCCCACCACCCTGTGTGCCAAGCAGACAGCCGCCCACAGAGGCGGAGGTGCCACAGCCGGGGTGCCTGGGGTCCCGGGAGCCAGGTGAGCCCACGGCTTCCCCCTCAGCTGGGCCTGGAAGGCTGGCTCACCACCATGGCAACGGGTGCTTGTGAATGAGGCGAAGGCGGGTTTCAGGGCTCACTCAGTGAGAGACCAAGTGCCAGGCGGTGACCCAGAAAATGCTGCAGACTCCCGTGGCTTCTCCCCAAGAGTGTGAAGAGAGTGGCAGCTGGTGGCCAGGTGGCCAGGCACCCACGTGTGGCTGTGGCCGTTCTCCATGCTGGTCTCGGGGCCTGGAGTCGGCTATAATTGGGACTGAGAGACTCACGCCCACCTCCCCCTCACATAGACACTGTCTCTGTCTCTGTCTCTGTCTCTGTCTCTGTCTCTGTCTCTCTCTCTCTCTCTCTCACACACACACACACACACACACACACACACACACACACACTCCTAGAAACACAGGCTTCCATGAACTCACACAGCGGCAACACTGAACTCAGGAGTACTGGTGGGTCTGGGAAGGCCTCCTGGAAGAAGCGACGTTTCAACTGAGACCAGAAGGCAGAGTAGGAGTTAGCTGAGCAAAGGGAAGGTGGGAAAACATTACAGGCAGAGGGATCAATGTGCCAAGGCCCAGAGGTGAAAGAGAGAGAGACAGAGAGAGAGAGGCAGGATTGTGGGCCAGAATGGAGAGAAATTCAGGGTGGCTGGAGCATAAATGGGGGGAGACCCACCAACACAGAGAGGCAGCAGGTGGCCTGGGGTGTCCACGGTCTCCCTCTGCCCCCTCCTGTGATCTCCTGGCCGGGAAGAAGACAGTCATTCTTCCTATTTCTGGAGTGCTTTGCCGTTTGTGAAATGCTCCCATGCCCGTGTTTTATCGGTTTTAGTTATGACAAGACGCAGAGCTGGGACTGTGAACACGGGTGAGGACAGAGGCTCGGCAATGTCCAGTGACTAGTTACAGGGCCCTGTGCGAAGTGTTGGGACTCACACACGAGTCGCCTGACTCCTAGTGTGATACCCGCCTCACTGAGAGGTAGGTGTGCAGATCCCCTGGCCTGGTGCCCAAGCTATCAGCACAATCTGTGTTTCCACAGTCACCAGCCTGAAGCCTGGACCCTGTTAGAGTCAGGCTGTGACTCCCTCAGCTGGCCTCAGGCTCATGCCCTGGGCACACGTGTGTGTGCGTGTAGCACACTCAGCCTTCACGAGGCCCTGCCCAGCCCTGGGTTCTGTGGCTGAAGCTTTTGTCCGAGCGCCACCCTGCTCATCTATGCAGCAAGGGGTTCCTGAGCTGATTCCCAGTTGTTTTCACTCCTCTGAAAACGGCAAGAAGCTGCAAGTTCTCAAGTGTGAAAATTTGTTTTGTTACAGTTTTGCTGTCTTGGGTCTCCATGTCACCCAGCCATCTCCTCCTACGCCATTCTCCAGTGTCCTTGGCTTACACTGTCATCTTATCTCCCATGTTTCGTCCTCTTCTGCTCTGGGGCTCTATTCTCTGTCCTGGGCTCTCTGTGCTTCTCAGACTTTGTCTCCCTTTCCTGAAGTTTCCCCTAGTGGTTTGGCAGTCCCAGCCTCTCTATTCCCCCTATTCCTTCCCTTGGCCTGCAGTCCCTCCCAGCCATGCTCTCCTTTCCACAGCAACCCCTCCCTGGAGAGAGGAACCCCAGGACCCAAAGGAGGAATTGCCTGGAGGGCGTGGCCTTGCTTTCTAGATCTGCGCCCCAGGAAATCATGTGGGTCCGAATAGGACGGGGAGAAGGGGGAGAGGACACTCTCTGAAGGGAGCAAAGAGAAGCTATTAGTCACCAGGAGGAGAAAAAGACAAGGAATCGGTCAGACAGCAGGTGGTTCAGCAAACTCACACAGCCTAAATCAGCCTTGAATTTATTAAGGGACAGGAATTAGAGTCGGCAGGGAAACGCAATATTGCTGGCCCAGCTTCTTTGCTCCCCGCTCCAGCCCCGGGGTTGGAAGAAAGGTGAGCAGACAGGGCACCTGGGGTGGATGCCTAATCGTGTCTTTAGAAGCCAAGGGGAAGATAACAGGAGGCAGAAAGAAGATGTAGGCAAGAGAAAAAGGGACAAATAGCTGCTAGCTTCCTCGGGGGCTCCAAATATCTCTTATGCATCCCAATGAAAGGATGCAGCGCAGGGTCCTTTGTAGCTGGCAGTGCTCATCCTTCCTCCCTTTTATCCCTTTCTCATAGTCTGCTTGTCACATGACCAAATATTAGTTAAGCATTTAACAGTAGTTGTTGGCACTTACAGGTACCAGCCTCTGGGTGGGTGCCGGAGTCAGAGATGAGTAACGCACAGTCCGTGCCCTCAAGACGTTCACAGGCTACTGCAAGATGAAGACGCCCACACAAGGATGCCCTAATTGACAAGCACAGTGAAAACGATCAGTGCAAAGTCCAGGGCTGGCTTGGCTCTTACTAGAGGGCTTGGCGGGCTTCCAGAGCCTGGCTTCAGACCCAGAAGACAAGGCAGAGTTAGCCAGACAGGTACAGAGAGGAAGGGTAATCTCAGCAGAAGGAAGGTCATGGTTCAGAGCCCTGGAGTCATTAATGGGCGTATGGTGTGTTTTGGGGAAAATGGGGGATGTGAGAGCAAAACTGGGAAAACCAGGAGAGGCTAGCAGCTGATGTTCCCTCTAGGGCCCCTGTCAACAAATGGCAGTAGGTTCAAGAAGCTTCCAGCTTTCTGGGATAAAGGAATTACATCCATCTCCCCACACTGGTCAATATGACTAAGCCACACTACCCAGGGTAAGGTTCAGAGAAGCATAAGGGGACCAGGAGGCCCTTGTTTAAGAGGCTTTATAGGGAGTCTGTCATCTTGGTGAGCTTTGCTTTGGGGGAGGCGGCAGGAGTGGTACCTCCCATTCTAACCCCCTCTTTGCTTCCGTTTCCAGTCCTGGAATATCTTCATCAATTCCCTTTCCTCATCCTTGGGTAAAGTTCATCTCCACTCAACTGTAACAGGCTCAGGCCAGAGGCCACTTGTTCCCTCCCACCCTGCCCCACCCCCATCCTTTGGCAGAAATGGGAATAGAGCTGTGAGGAATCCCAAGGAGAACTAGAAGAGAAAAACTAGAAAAGGTTTTCTCATTGTTGGTACATACAAAGAATTTAGAGAACAAATTGAAAAAATGTAGCAAGAGTCTTCTTAAAATCCCTTACTGGCTTGCCATGACCTTAAGGGTAATAAAAACTCCTTGGTGTAGTACATAGGCTGCCCACCTACCTGTTCAGGTTCAGTTTCATGTCCCCTCAGTAGCCTCTGGGAACCCTCTCCTTGTCCACATCTACATCCCAACATTATCAAGCCACCAGCAAGTCCTAGAATACATTGTATTTTCTTGTGCTATCACTTGGATCTTGCTGTTTTCCCTGTTCAGAATTTCCATCTCCAACCTGTCCACCAGGTTGACATTTCCTAAAATTCCCAAGTAATTTGCAAGTAAATTCCACCCTGGAGCAGCTTGCATGACCACACCCATCTTCCTCAGCTGTTAGAAATAATTTCCTGGGACCCCATAGCTCTGTTTCTATCACAGTTGCAGCATTTATCAAACTGTATCACTTATGTGATCGTGTCCCCTCTCACCTGCGAATCCCATGATGGCAGACACTTTATTTCACCTTTGGATCCTTAGTGTCTGACACAGTCTCTGGCACACAGTACGTGTTCAATAAACATTTGGTGAGGGCGTGGGTCAGTCTTAAAGTTATTCTATCCCTTGACCTAGTAATGTCAATTGTAGGAATTTTACCTAAGGAAATATTACAAAAGAAGGAACAAGAAATGTGCATGTAGATATTCATTTCAGGATTATCTTCATTAGTAGAAAACTGGAAGCAATCTAAATGCCGACAAGGGGGGAATTGTTAACTGAGTTACAGACTATTCTCCTGCCATTAAAAAGACTAACCATGGAGACTATGTAACAATGTAGAAAATGTTTGCCACACAATCCACAGTTTTAAAAAATGGTATACAAAGTTGTATGTTCACTCTGATTATAATTATGTAGAATTATAAGCAAGGACCAAAAGAGAATATACAAAAAGAAAATTAGTTTTGGGGCTGGGTTTAGTCAACTAGAGTGATTTATTTTCTTTCCTTAAATGTCTTTTTAATGCTGTTATTATAATATGTGCAGAAAGGAAATAGCTATTCAGCTCATGAGCCAGGCAATTTGGGGGTCTGTCTCTGTGAGGGGTTTGGAGGAATATATTGTCATTTTGTACATCAATCCTTAAAAAGCTATAGATAGACCCAAACACTCTGGTTTCTCCCATTATGCCCCTGTGACCCATAATGTATTCAAACATTCTTAAATCTTCTTTTGTTTCAGCTGGTGATGTTATAGATTTGGGTTATACCTACTTTCAGCATCTTCCTTCCCAGGCCAATAAAGCCTTATCTTTGGGGAATCTGCTAAGGTGCTTCCCATTACTACCCTCATCCCTTTCATCATTCTGTAATTACTTCCTGGATCTTTTCCTTATTTACTGCAGTATTTGTATGTTAGCTATTTGCCAAATGCTTACCACGTGCCAGGTAGGGTGACCAATCATTCCCATTTGCCTGGTACTCTCCTGGCTTTAACTGAAAGTCCACTGTCCTGAGAAACCATTCAGTCCCTGGCAAATTGGGATGGTTGGTCACCCTATTACCAGGCTCCATTTGTTAAATGCTGCAGTTAAAGTTATGAATCAGATGGACAAGATCCTTCCTTTGAAGCCGAATCTGGCCTCTGTACTCCAACACTGAATTAGATCTCAGAGACAGAGTTTTGGGTGAAGCAGAAAAGAATAGCCTTATTGCTTTTCTAGGCAAAGGGGGTCACAGCAGGCTAATGCCCTCAAAACTGTGTGTCCCTACCTGGAGGGGCTAATGAGGAGTTTTATAGTAATGATTCAAAGAGGGTGTGATTAGCTTAGACATTCTTCTGATTGGTTGGTGGTGCGGTAAGTGGGAGTCGGCATCAGTCAACCTTCTGGTTCTAACTGGTCTGAGGTCTACCTGCTTGTGGGCAGCATATTGTTAATTTCACCCACCTGGTGGGTGAATATCTGCAAAATAGCTCAAAGATATTGTTATGTGTATCTGTTGAGGGGCAACCAAGACCCTGCCCCAAGGCTGCACTATTGTTTCTTGACTGTTCCTCCTTTGTCTCCCCCCATACTCTCCCTTCACTAATTAGCAACTCTTTGAACCTGCCTGTTGGAACTCAGGGAAGTTTATGGAGACTGAATGAAGTCTATTTCCTGTACTCAAGAAATGGGAGACACAGAAAGGCTTCTGTGCCCAGGAGCCCTACAGGGTCCTGCTTGGTATCACCCTCAAGAAGCTTACACCCTATAAAGCGGGAAATGACCAAAAAAAGCAATAGACAATTTGAGCATGCTGTTAAAAGGTTGGCACCAACTGCCATGAATGTATAGAATAAAAGGCAATGAGTGTTGCATGAGTGTGTGTATGTGCGTGTGTGTATGTGCATATATGTGTGTGTGTTTGGGACAGAGGATGGTCTATAGATGAGCTGGTATTTGAGCTAGGCAGTGAAAGAACTGCAGGAGTTCTCCTAACAGACAAGGGAAGCTGCTTACAGTCACCTTCTGGAGTTTCAAGTTCGGTCCTGCATGGCAATCTATGTGTGGCTGCACAGTTATTTCTTCAAGGGAAGGATAGTGTTCCTATTTGGTTTCCAACACCCTTCTTTGTGTGAGCCAGCGGTTGGCCTTTTCTGTCATCTGCTCACTGGGGTCTAGTCTTCTTGGAATGGGAAGGTGTCCAGGTATTAGCCCCTGTCTTTTGTCACATTTGCTAACCAGTCATGCATAACCCAAGAATTAAATCTGAGTGCTTTCTCCTTGCTCCAATGTGGAATGTAGGTTTTTCATGCCAAAGCACCTGTCATGGGCAGCCCTCTCCTGGCCTGGCCTGCTTTCTGTGTTGCCCACCTTCAAGGACAGATGGCATGAGGGACAGGAAATGTTATGAACTGAATTATGTCCGTACATGTGACGTATTTGGAGATAGGGCTTATGAGAAGGTTAATGGAGGTTAGGTGTGGTTACAGATATGAGGTCCTAATCCCATAGGACTGGTCCTTAGGAAGAAGAGACACCAGAGATCTCTCCCTCTCCCTGCGAGCACATGGAGGAAAAGCCCCATGAGGACACAGGGAGAAGATGGCTGTCTGCAAGCCAGGAAGAGCCCTGACCAGGACTTGAATCTGCCAGCACCTTGATCTTGGACTTCTGGTCTCCAGAACTGTAAGAAAATAAACTTCTATTGTTTAAGTCATCCAGCCAGTGGGAGTTTATTACAACAGCCTAAGATAACCGATACAGGGATGCTGTAATATTTCTCAGACGAGGGTCTGCTCTCCCCAGCTGAACCGTAGCACTTAGGAGCAGAGAGTCAATCTTAGACCTATGGGTCTGGCCGGGGCTTTAGTATGAGGCCAAGCATGGAGTAGGTAAAAAATCAAAACCTATTCATTTCTTGAGGAGAGAAACTAGGAGAGAGGAGACCTTCACCAGCAGGAGGGAGGAGCTGGGGTCTTAGGATAAGACCATGGAAAGTGTGGGAAAAGGAGCCAGTTATGGCCACTCACTCCCTCCCCTTAGACATCTTTCCTTTCCCAGGAGTGAAGGCACACCTTGTACTTTGGGGGTATCCCAGGCATTTGCTGTGATTGGATACAGGAGTGTGGAGACCTCCCCTGTTCTAGAATCCTGAGGTCTTTCTTTGGTCGTTTGACCCTCGCAGCCAGGTTTGGGTGTAAGGACCCTGCATCACTCTGGTTTTACAGGTGAGAAAACTGAGGCTCAGAAACCAAGAGCCCTGTCCAAGGTCACACACCTAGTAAATGAGAGACCACGGCCTCCATGATGGGTCTCTTTCCC
>NW_006788845.1:766231-772311 GCF_000442215.2 Lipotes vexillifer
CTTTCCCTCCCAGGCCTGTGATCTTTCCACCCAGTTCCCCAGGAGCAAAGACCCCATCCCCTGGATCAACCTAACCTAGGCTGCCCCTCTGACCAGCTCCCGCCCAAGTCCTTCTCATTCCCATCCCACGGGGTAGGGAGCGAGATTCCCGGTGCGAGAGGTGAGCCCGGAGCTATTCATCCGAAGATCGCTCCTTTCAGTCCAGATTTGTTTTTTGGTTTGCTTTCTGTTTGTCTTTTCTTCTGGAGAGAGAGGGATGCATGGGAGAGCCTCAGCCTTTTCTGAGAGCTCTGTGTTTATTTCTCCTTCTGTTGTGTGGGGATTTTAAATGATGAGCCTTTGATTTTTCTGCCTCCTTGGGAGATGTGCGCGATTTTTTAAAAACACACTGGCTCTGGTATTACATCACTGCCCATTTTTGCCTGCTGAAGAACCCAGGGGCCTCAAAGCTGCATCTGTGACTGTCTGCTCCCTCTCCCACCTTGCGTGGGGCGTATGAAACATACACACTCTGTGTGTTTTGCTGAAGCAGAGAATGAGAGAGAGAGAGAGAGAGCTCCTGGGAGTGAGAGAGAAAGGCGGGGTGCGAAGGGGAACTTTGGAGTGTGTCTTGGCCAGTCATTGTTGGAGCATCTCTGCCTGAACATCCAAGCCCGCCAAGAGACCGTTACGCCGAGAGACCGTTACCGGGACACAAAAGAGGGTGGGTGAACACGCATTCGCTTGCCGTCAAGAGCGTACATTTGAGGGAGCAGATGCTGAACACAATTATGTGGATGCTCAAGCATGTTGAGCAAGGAGATATATGTCAGTTGTAGGTACTTGGCATGCAGGTATGTGGTCAGACCTGGAAGAGACCTTGGCTGTGAAGGCCTCCATGAACCATGTACTTGCCAGTGAGCAGGAATATACACGTGCAGAAAAGATGTCAGATGAAACTGTGAGGGTGTGAAAAGGTTTATGGAGCCTGGATAAAGCAGCAGAAGACCCGGGTCCAAGTCCCCTGCCGTCCTCTGACAACGATAGTCCAGTATTTTTAAGCAGATGTGGGAATTAGCAAAGGTACGTACGTGGACATTTGTGTCTCTGTGTCACACCCCAGGGTGTGTCTTTGTGTCAGGTGCACGTTCATGAGTGTGCCTGGGGCTCTGGGAGCACATGGGAAAAGAAAGGCCTGGGTATGCATGTGAGAATGTCAGGGTGCATGTGCGCAGTGCCACCCTGCATTGGGGTTTGCTGTGTTCACAACCCCGAGAATTTCAAACAGCAACAATAATGCCAAAGAGGACTGGAAAATAGCAAATGCTGCACCCACTTCTGAAGCCTCAGGAGCAGGCCCTGTGCTGGCTACGATTCCAGCGGTGTCCGTTACCATGACTATCACTAAAAGGACACTGCTGGTCTCTGTTTGTTTTAAAATTCCCATCCCTGTGATACTCCCTTCTGAAACTCAAACCCCATTCCCTCCACACTTCCTTCCCTTTAGATCAGGGAATGATAGTCCATTTTCCCCCCGGTCTCCAGCCAGGAAGTAAGAGGAAGTCGGCCTCCCTATTGTTCCAACCCCCTCTCCATCCTCAAAGTCCAGGTACATCTGCGGGTGGCTTAGGACCCTGCTGGAAAACCAGAGCGCCCAGGGAAGATGGATGATCTCCTATTCGTCTTTAGGTCCGATCTCCTGGCTCAGCTTTCAATTAACTGGCTGCCAGGGTCTGGAAGAGGAGGCTAAGGGTGATGCTGGGAGCAGAAGCTGCAGATTTCCAAGAGTTGCTTTGCCAGCCCAGGCCGGAGGGAACGGGAGACAACAGAGCTTGGTCCCAGGCTGCATCAGGCGGGCCTTCACGCACCTCAAACACTACTCTTGGTCCCTGGCCCAGTTTGTGAGTGGGTGAAGGGCAGGCTGGAGGGACTGGGAACTGCCAGGAGAGAGCAGAAAGATGGGCCAGGCTGCGGGTGCTTGTTCCTGCTCACAGGTGTTCTGTTGTGTTAGTTCTTTCCTTTAGAGGATGGGCCAGTGAGGCTCAAGCCACGGGTCCCTTTGCCCGTCAGCTAGTCAACTTCAGAGGTCCCAGGCCTCTTGCTGGACCTGCAGCCCTGGCCCTTAGGTGGGAGGGGCATCGGTAATACCAACAAGAGAGAGGGGCATACGCGGAACAGCCCCGCCGGAGGGGAACAGTGCACCCCTGGCTTCCCCATCAGACTGCTCCCCGGGGGCAGCAGCTGTGTCCTTTTAGACTATAGCCAACCCTGCTTCCTCCAGGACAGAGCCCTGCCCTGGGCTCTGGTTACAGCACGTGCTCAGGAAATGTGCACTGAATTCAGAGCCCTGGGCTGGGAGCCCTCAAACCTGACTGTTCCCACACAGGACCCTGACTATACGTGCAGGCAGTGCTGTGCATTTTCTCAGCATTGCTTTCTTCATCTAAAAATGAGGAGCTTAGATTGAATTATCTCTACACTTCCAGCACTGACATTTCATGATTCTATTAACTAATTGAATTGGATGGACATTATGGAGAATGTTGAACAACAGGTCATTTTTCTTTGAACATTAACTGGATCCCTGGGCAGTGTCATCATCAGGTCAGCATAAAGCCCGACATGAAATAATTTTACCTTCTCCCCTTTCCTAAGTGAGCAGATTCACTGAGTCCGTCCTGAAACCTGTGGTGGGGAGTTGGGAGGTGAGCCCCTCGTCCTGCTGTGAGTTTCTGGTGGTTAGAATGCTTTGGGCACTAGGCGGCCCTTTAAGCTAAGGAGACCATGAACTCCCTTCAGCTGTAACATCAGGACTGTCTGCTGCTTTGGGGAGTAAAACTGGGGTGGGGGTGGGGCAAAAGAAAAGATCTGAGTTTGAGAAGCAGATCCTGGCTCTTCCAACAGAAATAAATAACAGGGATGTGTCTTTGTGGAGCCACGGGGAATAGAGACTGGAATGCTTTCTCCAACTCTGGACTTCCTGGGTCATCCACCCTCTTGATAATCTTTTATTTCTTTCTAATAGATAAGCGTTACAGGTTGAATGTGTCACCCTGAAATTCACATGCTGAGGTCCTCACCCCCAGTACCTTAGAAGGTGAACTTCTTTGGAAATAGGGCTGGTTGCTGATGTAATTAGTAAAGACGAGGCCATTCTGGAGTAGAGGAGATCCCTAATCCAACACGACTGGTATCCTTATAAAAGGGGGAAACTTGGACACAGACACTCACAGAGGGAGAGCATCATGTGAAGATGAGGCAGACTTGGGGTGATGATTCTACAAGCCAAGGACCACCAGAGACCGCCAGCAACCACCAGAAGCTAGGGGAGAGGCATGGAACAGATTCTCAGAACCAACCCTGCTGACACTTTGATCTTGGACTTCTAGCCTCCAGAACTGGGAGACGATACATTTCTGTTGTTTAGGCCATGCAGCCTGTGGTGCTTGGTTACAGCAGCCCTTGCAAACTCGTACAATTAGAGATAGATACAGCTGCTGCAGAAAGCCTTGTATCTCCCATTCCCTCCTCTCTACTCCCCACGCCCACCCCAGGACTCCATCCAAGTGCGTCAGGTGGAGGGCCCAGAAAAGCAGGTAAACACCCTCAGGGAAAGTGATTTTTCCAGCCCCGCTTGCCTTTATAACTGTTGTTATGGGTCAGGAAGTCCTTCCTTCTATTCTACCTAAATCCCAGCTGCTGCAGCCCATTTAGTCTTATTTTGCCCCCAGAAGAGATACTGATGAAGCAGAATCCGCACCACCAGAAAACAACGCTTCGTTGCCTAAAAGTTGCCTGTGGAAATCTCCTTTGCATAACAGCTGACTGCCCCCACCCTCTAGAAGAAGGCTAACCTTCCGTGCTGGGCACCCGCTCCCTGTCCAGACTCAATCCTCCGAATGTCAGTGTGTGATGGCTCTTTCTCCCACCTCCCGGAGCGGGCTACACTGGATCTGGTCTCTCCCTCCCACCCCAGCCCTCTCCTGCCTCCCTGGCCCCCTCCACGCAAGCTGTCCTTCCGAAAGACAGTGCTTGTTTATGCGCTCACACTTGCCTTGTCTCCAAACACAGCGTGGAAATAAGTCGTAAGGACTGAGATGTGGCGGCTGCGAAATCGCAGTGACCGATGAGAGGGCCTGATTGCTTGTGCATAGCTGCTGAAAGGGGTCTTGACATTTTAAGTGCTCGTCAGAGTGAGGAATGACAGCAGCAGACAATGAGACACTTCCTCTTTGCCTTTTGCTGGCTATTAATAAGTGTTTCTGATTCTGCAGATGTGGGAGAGATTCTGGGCCATTGGGTTGGGTGTGCTGCGTTGTTTTTTTTTCCCCTCACTTTGTCTCTCTCCCAGTCCCCATTTCCTCCCCCTCTGCTAGCCGCCAGCCTCCTTCTCTCCTAGGCGCTGCTGGCTGTTTGTCTTGGAGTCGGATTTGTTAGTGCTCAGAAAATGTCATTAGGAAGCTGGACTCCGACCTGCTCTTGGCTCTTTGCTGGAATTCGATCTCTTAGTCTCCCTGGCTTGGACCAACTGCCAAATCCCACTCCCTTCCCCCCAGGGTTGGAGAGGAGTGGAAGGGATAGAGCAGGCTGGCAGAGGAGATAGGGAGGGTGCGAGGCTAGAACAGGGAAGGGGGAACTGGGGCTCTGGCTGCGTGCAGGCGCATTGAGAGCGGTCAGAGTCGGCTGGGACAAAGGACCAGGCCTGGGATGGACAAGTGCAGAGAGAACAGGGACAGAGCTTCTTCCCTCCCTCCCTCCTCCCCGTCTTCTGTCCTTCCAGCAGCACTGACTTCAGAGAAGCCACAGCATCCTCCTCCACAGCCCACACAGGGACGGGGGCTGTTTCCTGGCCTCAGGGAAGATGCAGCATCCAGGAAGGGGCCCTTTAGTTTCCAGGGTTCCCTACCTGGTTCCCTGAATCTCACAGCTCATTGTTCTAAAATCCACCCTCTCCCCAAATTAGGACCCATTGTGCCCGGATTTGAGGCTAACACTGGGATAGTCCTGGGCAAACCAGGACCCTTGGTCACCCGACCCAAATCACCCCATGACCCCTGACCTGGCCTCTGATGTCCATTTTTGAGAGGTACCTTCTTGGCTTTAAATGCGTGCTATTGGAACAGGCAGTGGGCAGTAAGGAGCGTGCAAGAGGATGGGTTTCGGTGAGAAAGAAAAGAGCCTTCAGATTGGAACAGCGTGGCCTTTTCAACCCGCAAAAGAGAGAAAAAAAAAAGAGATGTCCAGCCAAGGTGGAGTTGCACTTAGAGATGAGCTTCTGTATCTGTGGGGAAAAGAAGGCTTAGGGGAACCAAGCAAAAAGAGGAGCAGCTCCCCTGCTCCCAGGTCTGCTTGGCTCTCAAAGTGCCTCCACCCACCTTCTCACCCTCCCCCAGCCACCCCCCTGCAGCTGACCCCCCTCCAGCCTGGCTTCACCTGGAGTCCAGCTCCAAAGCCTTATCCCAAGCCCGCAGCCTTTGGATCTCTTTAGTCTGATTCAATTACATACACAATATGATCTTTGCAAACAGAAAATTACACGCTGCAATAATTGAATTCTTTCCTGGACTTGAAGCCTGCTGGGCTGGGTTGTGGACCAGTTTCCAGATATTCAACCTTGCTCCAGGGCCCCAGCTTCACTTAGCAAAATAATAACTAATATTTAAACACCATTTTATAGTTCATGGTGCTTCTACTCCCCCCATCTCCTTTGAATTTTACAACTAGGCGGATTAAGCTATTTTGTACCACTTTTGTTTATTATTAAGCTAGTATATATATATCATTATTTATCATTCCCTTTTTACAAATGAGGAGACTGAGACACGGAGCAATTATAAGATGTGCTCAAGACCATGGAACAGATAATGGTTAGAGAACCAAGATCCAGATCCAGGTTTTCTGAGACAAATTTGATGTTTTTTCCCAATCCAACCTGACTCCCACTTCCTAACTACTACATGGGCTTGGCTCTCCTGGTCCCATGTGGTTCACAGGAAAGAGGACAATTCCTTTTTCTCCCTCCCACAAGTCTAGGCATAAGTGTTATCTCCAGAACCATGGACAGAATGCATCCTGTCTTTTACCAGAAACCAAAGCCACTC
>NW_006788845.1:772383-775205 GCF_000442215.2 Lipotes vexillifer
CTTTCCTATTAAATACCAGCAGACAAAAATTATTGTTGGATACCCTCAAGAGTTTACTTTTTCCATTGGTCTACCAAACCTTTTCCCTGTAGGACCAACAAGGCAGCTACTTTCATTTCATTTTCCTGGCCCTTACTTTAAAATAAAGCCAAACAGACTCATTTCTTAGGCATATGCAGGAAATATGGCAGTGACTTTTGTTACCCTTGTCAGCATTTGCACAATGAATGGTTATTGAGCAACTGTTTATGTGCCAGACATCTGTTATTTGGTCCTCACAATAAATTAATGAAATAGCTACTAATATTTCTATTTTAGGGATTAGGAACTGGAGCTTAAAGGAGTAAAAAATCCCCCCCTCCAAGCCTCTGCTTCCAGCAAGGACTAGAACTCAGGCCCCGCAGCTGCAGATCCTGTGCTCTGAACCACTGTGCCACAGGCCGGTCAGGAATATGGCCCTTTCTTTCCTTCCCTCCCAGTTCAGCTCAATCTCATCTCTGAAATGGACTGTAGAATTCCCTCCTTAATGGTCTCCTTGATTTTGGTCTTATGTCCATTAAATCCATCCTTTATACTCAGCCAGCGGGCGACTTAATTAACGTCTCTGACAAAGCCATTCCCAGGCTCCAAGGAAAGCTCAGTAACTCCCAAATACTTACAAGAAGAAAAAAAATGCCACTCTCTGTGGAGCACTGGACCAGGTCTTCTGTGATTCCCTGCTTATCTTGCAAGACCCATCTTCTGCCTCTCCCCTTGCATTATACTCCATAGTTATGCTAAACTGCTTATAATTCTTTTATTGCAAACACCAGGAGGTCTCCCATCTCAGCGTTTTCATGAAAAGCTTCTCCTTCTCTCTGGAGTGCCCTCCCCACTTTTCTTCGCTGGACTTGCTTACTTTCTCATCAAGGCTCAGCCTAGGCATCATCCTTTCCAGAGGCCTTTGCTGAATCTCCGGTGTGCTAAGTCTCCTATCCTGTGATTCACAGCCGCCTGTGCACTGCCCTGAGGACAATTCCTTGTTCAGGTGTCTGTGGTCTCTAGCCCCGCCCTCCAATCCTGGAATGCAAATTCATTACGCAGAGACTAGATCATTCTTGCTGTGCGCCAGCAGCTAACGAATTTCCTGGCTCATGGTCATCACTCATTAACTATCTGTTGAAGTTCTTTAAATCACTATGTTTAGCTGATGACACAAATGTATGAGCCTATCTTCCTAAATACCTATAACCTCAGAAGATTTTGCGTGACTCCTGGCACAATATAAAAATAAGTATTTGCCCAACTGGCCTGGAGTACCAAAGGAACCTCTGCTTCTTAGATATGCAGAATGATCCTAGAATAAGAAAGTCTCTTCTGACACATCAATAAACTTCACACTGACTTTCTAGAGGGTCCCAGAAAATGAGAAGGGAAGTTTGAGATGGTGCAAAGGCTACCTATCAGTCTGGGGCTACTCTGATACACAGCTGGCAGACACGTCAGAGAATCCAGTCTCCTTCTAAGAATATTTCAGGCTTTACTGTCATAAAAGGAAACCTGGAAAATGGAGACATTTACCATGCTCCTGATAAGATTCAATATTGCAAAGAAGTCAGTTCTTTCCCAAATGGTCTATAAATATTTAATGCTCTCCCAATCAAGACCCCAACAAGATTTTTCATAGAACTTGACAAGCTAATTTTGAAATCCAGACTGAAAAATTACTATCAAGAAAAACAAGATAATTAAAAGAAAAAGGAAAGGGGATTTGTCCTCTCAGATATCAAAACATATTATATATGTATGGTATTTAAAACAGTAAAATTCTGTGCAATTTACTCATAAATAGACAAAGAGGTTGACAGACTAGAATACTGAGTCCAGAAATAAATACATATATTTGCTGGGCACATAATAAACAATAAATATTTTTGAGTAAATAAACAAAGGTGGCATTTCACATCAATTGGACTGGACAATTAACTATTCATTGAGGAAAAAAATAGAGCTAGATTCTACCGGTCACAAAAGTCAACTCCAAATAGCCTAAAAATCTGAACATAAAAATATCCATAATATTTAGAAGAGACAATAGAATAATTTGCTTATGACCTTAGGGTAGGAAGAGTCTTCTTAAATAAATGAAAATATGCAAGAGATATAGAACAAGGGTTGGCTCACCACCTATTTTTATAAAAAAAATTATTGGGACACATCGTTTATGTACTGCCTCTGGCTGCATTTGTGCTACAGTGGTGGTGTTGAGTACAGAGACCAGATAATTCACAAAACTCAAAATATTTACTATCTGGTCAATTACAGAAATGGCTGACCCCTGACACAGAGTGAAAATATTGCTAAATATAACTACATCAAAAATAGAAACTTATTAGTTACAAAACTGCCAAGAACAAAGTTTGAAAGGCAAAATACAGACTTGAGAAAAATATTTTCAACATATGTAACAGACAATGGATTATTAGTATCGAGGTTATATGAAGACTACTTACAAATCAAGGAGTCACTCTAACAAGAAAGAGACAGTGGGCAGAATATATGAACAGGAAAGTCACAGAAGACATTAGTATGACCAAGAGAGACCTGGAGAGATACTCAGCCTCACTGGTTTTTATCACTCAAAGACCCAGCAGGAAACAGAGGGTAAAAGTAGGCAATTTGAGGAAAGTTTAACAAAGGAACTATTTACAAAGTGTGAACTGGACTTAAATAACAAACAAGGGATGGTACAGTATCCTTGGCCAGTAATTTTACATTACAAAGATTTTGTGTTTTATATATATATATATATATATATATATATATATATATATATATATATA
>NW_006788845.1:775254-789845 GCF_000442215.2 Lipotes vexillifer
ATATATATATATATATATATATATATATATATATATATATATATATATATATATTTACCACAATAAATAGCATGTATATTCTCCCCCTCCAAAAAAGCACTAAAAACCCAACTGTATAGTGTTTAAAAATATTTCAATATAAAACATAGAGAGGTTAAAAATAAAAGTTGTAAACTGCAAAGAATAAGCATAAAAAAGCTGGTGTGGCTATATTTCTATCAGAAAAAAATAGATTCTGAAACAAAACATTACTGGAAATAAAAATTAAATAATGGGTCAATACATTAAAAAAAACTTAATAATCTTAAATGTCTATGTACCTAATAACAGTTCCAAATGCAGAAAGCAAAAATTGACAGATCTAGAGGGAGAAGTAGAGAAATCCACAAGTATAGCTTTTTTAACAACTTCTCAGTAATTGATAGAGCAAGTAGCAAAGTAACACCAAAGACATAGATGGTTGGATATATAGGAAGCTCTTACCACCCCAAGGCCTTAAGGTACAAGAGAAAGAGTAGAAGCCTGGGAGAACTGTATGGAGAGGGCTTGTGACAGGAACTGTGGCTTTGGGTACTGGGGTGCACTATGCCATTGGGAACTGGCAGAGAAGGAGAGGGAATAATTTCCCTAACTTCATTTTTCTCTTGTCCTCTAAGTTTTCTATTGGCAAAGAGCCTGTTGACATAGTCCTTACAGGCCAGCTTCCTAGAGCATGGGGTGGAGAAATGTGGAGAGTGGAACCGGAAGGGCAAACTGAAGACGTTCAGCACAGTAGTAATCAGGGAAATGAATACCAAAGCAACATCGAGTTACCCCTTGTCACCCACAAGAATGGCACATACTTGTAAAATGTGGTGTTGTGAAACACACCCTCATACACTGATGATGGAGGATAAATTGGGACAGCTGCTTTGCAGTCCAGTTTTTCAACTGCCATTAAATTTTCAGCGTGCATGTACTATGTCCCAGCAATTTCACATCTCTGTATCTAGAGAAACACTTGTGCTATTGCATAAAGAGGTATGTACAAAGATGCCCAGTGAGAAACGAAAAAAATCCCAGGTTCCTATCAACTGAGGACTACATAAATTTTATTACAGTCAAATAAGTTGAATTGTAGTCATATGACAGAATAATATGCATTAGTTTAAAAGAATAGAATAAATTCTAATAGGTAGTATTATGGGTAGCTCTTTTTTTTTTTTTTTTTTTTGCGGTACACAGGCCTCTCACTGTTGTGGCCTTTCCCGTTGCGGAGCGCAGGCTCTGGAAACGCAGGCTCAGCGGCCATGGCTCACAGGCCCAGCCGCTCCGCGGCATGTGGGATCTTCCCGGACCGGGGCACGATCCCGTGTCCTCTGCAACAGCAGGCGGACTCTCAACTACTGCGCCACCAGGGAAACCCGTGGGTAGCTCTTTAAGAAGTATTATTGAGTTAAAGATGGAAGTTGTAACAATATGCACAGTATTTTATTTACACATGTAAAACATATGTAAATCACGTATATTTTTATACATGATGTCTACATCGATGTAAATTTATGGACATAGTCTAAAGGATATATCCCATGATTAACCATGAGGAGATGGTAAATTTTTTCAATAAGAAGAATGTATTTATTTACTACTTGTGAAATTAAAAATTCATTACCACCAAAAGCCACAAAAGAAGACCATCAGCCCTGCTGGAATGCTATCTCTGCCATGAAGCCTTCTGGTTCTGCCTGTCAGAATTCTTCCCTCTGTGCACTGTCTGGACCAGACATCTCTGTTCCAGCATGCATCACAGTCGATCCTAGATTGGAGTTCATGATTGATGTGTTGGCTTTCTCTTCTGGACTACAATCTCCTTGAGTCCAAGAACTGTGCCTTTATAGTGGACATTCTTTACTTTCTTTTCTAATCTGTACTCCTTTCTGACAACTCTCCGACTCAAGCCCAACCCATACGTGACAGCAGTGCCCTCCAGGAACCGCGCTTGTCAATAGTGAGTACCTGGGCAACTGACCCAAATTGGACCAATTAATGTACTTTTGTCAAAAATGAGGATCTGGGAGAGACAGGAAGTTAGACCTGGGACATGTCAACTGCCATATTTTCAATTAAGTGGACCTGAGAAGCAGACAAAGCTGGTTCCTCAAAGAAGGAGAGAGAACAGGAATGAAAAGACATGCAGAAGGGAGCAGAGATAGGAATCTTGCTGGTGTTTGAAGACCTGAGTCTGGCTTGCTTCAGCAACACCTATGTACCTTTGTATAAAGATCATCCCCGTGTCTTTATAATAAATGCCCTTTTTCGACTAAGATCTCCAGTTGGTTTGTGCTACTTGTAACCAGGAGAATTCTAATTAATAGTGCAGGGTTCGCTTTTGTATCTTCCACTGTACCTACCTGATGGCAGAGCTGGCTTCCTAGTAGACACTCAGCAAGCGTTTGCTAAATTGGACCAAATGAGGCATTCGTTCTTCCTGTGGCGCCCTCGCCCTGCCTCTGGTTGACACTTGTAGTGCTGCTAGCTCACCACCTCCTAAGATTTCCCACCCCACTGATGGGCAGCTGTTCCACAGTGGCCCCCACGGGCCCCTCTTCGTCACGGCAACTCTGCAAACTTGGGAAGTCTTCTCTTTTCTGAGCTAAACATCCCCACTTCCCCTATTATTCCTCATAAAGCACTCTTTCTAGACCTTTCTTTTCCTGATCATACTCCTCAGCACAAACTCCCATTTGCCAGGGTCTTTCTTAGAATGAAGTGCCCCAAATGGACTCTTGAGACTTAGTGCTCCTGTGACCTGTGGGTGAGGCAGAGTTGCAGGATGTCATAAAGAGACTCCACAGGCCTGAGAGTTGGTCAGGCTCTGGATTATTTTGTTGAGTATTTAAAAATGAATTGTGATTTGTAGGGACATGTTTGGAAATTGCTTCAGTACAGAAATGCTTTGCTATTAAAGGTGTGTGAATATGAAATTTGTTAGTACCCAGAATTTGGTTTGCTGGTGTGAAACCCTAAGTATAAAGTGTCACCATAGCACAAAGCACACATCTCCCCAGTCAGTCCCACAGTCCCTCTGTGACTATGAATCACTCACACTCCAGGGGCAGCTGGCATCCCTCTGACTTGGAATTGAACGGCAGAGTCTGCAAATTCAAATGGCAGGCAAGACTGTCTGTCTGAGCTTCCTAGCGCTGGGAGCATACCTTAGAAGGGATCATCTAGTCTAATCCCTTCATTTTACAGATAAGCCACCTTAAATCGGTTCTGGAACAAGTGGGACACTAAAAAATAAATAACGTAAATTTTACCTATGCAGAAGCTAAGACTTAAAGTGGATTAAGTGGCCAACCCAAGAGCGTGTGGCAGGCAGGGGGTAGAGACCTGCCCTTCCAGTCCAAGCTTCTTTCCCTGTACCCAGCCCTTTGTGAGAGGAAGCTGGCAGCCTGTAGAGGCAGCCCTTTGGTACGAAGAAGCAGGCACAGACTAAGGGCCATTTGTTAACAGCCAGAAATCGAGAAACAGCTGAACTAGTCAAAGCTTGCGATTAGGGAGCATCCATCAGCCAGACGCCCACCCAGAGCTAGCTCCCCAGCCTGGTCCCTTCCCATGGGCACACAGGAAGTCAAATAAATGTTAAGAGTTCAATCCTTCCCTCTTCTTAAAGGTTAAATCTGTGGAACTGTAAGGGACAGCCATCGATTAGAACCCTGTACGGGCTTTATGTGCATATGTACAAATCTCTCACCTTCATAGGCTCCTGAAGCTCGCTTTCTCCTGCGGTAAGGAAACTGGAAAAGTTGTCTCTCAACGCGATGACCAGACAGAACATACCATGCCCCTCTCTGATGACTTTTCCAAGTTCCAGCATCTCTAATCTGCGGAATAAAATTTATCTGTTTCACCTGGAGAACATCAACCCCTTTACCTACAGTCATCGTTGATTGCTCCGGGCAAACTGTGAAAGCTGCAGGCTCTTTGCAATGAAGAGTTGAGCCTGAGGAAGAGCCCTGGTCAGCTCTCTCTGAGTTTCCCAGTTGAAGACTGGCCGGAGACAAGCACGGTCTCTGGAGATGAATTCACATCCCTTTGGAATTCCAAGGATCTGAAATTGCATGTCCTCACTGAGAAGGGAGATAGTTGAGAAAGACTCTATAGGGGTCTTGGAAAACAACGCGCATAAATTACATAACCGCTCACGATGGAAGCAATGGAGCAGAGAGGTGCCAGCAAGAGGATTGGCCAATTCCAGAAGGATTGGCCAACAAGTCAAGCCTGAAGAATTCAATCTCTGAAAAAATCCATGACTGTAGCCCCACACCAGCCTCTTACCTCGTCATTGCCCTACCAGCCTCTTTTCCAAATAGAATACCTCTTTAGTTGATGGCTTTGCTTGGGTGCCCAGTTTCCGATGTCTTTCAGACATAAAGTTTATCTGGCTTTGAAGGTCTTATTCTAGGGACATTTCTTATTTTCCTTCTTTCTTCTTTCAAAAAGAAAGATAGAAAGAAAAAACAGCAGCTTTGACTAGTCTGAGGGTGACACGAACGCCTGATTTTTATGCAATGTTGCAAGTGCCTTTCAACAACACAATGGCAGTTTCTTTGACAATGTCATGCGTCTATTCAAAACAACCAGCGTGCCAGTCAGAGGCCTGGGCGTTTGCACAGTGCTTGTTCTCCGTAGTGATAAGGCATGTTAGATTTTCCCATTCTATTTGAGAAATAATTCTGGTCTTTTTTAAGTCCCCTGCTTTTTTGATTATTTTTTTTTCCTTGCCTCTGCTGAACAATAGAACCTGTCCCTGTTTGATTCCTTCTGTGATGCCTGTGCGGTAACAACTTGAGAAAGAGAGAAAAGGTGAGTGGGGACAGGGCTGGGGGTGGAGGAGGGAGAATGTGATGGCTTAACAGGCCCTGCCGGGTGCTGGCCAACAGAGGGACAGCAGTAAGGAGGGGCTGGGAGATTAGCGCTGATAATTTCGTTGGGTCCATTGGTAAAGCTCCTTTTGTTGGAAGCCAGGGTATGTAGGAGGATGGGTTAATTATCAGGCGTCCTGCTCCCCTGTCTGGTCTACCACAGCTAATCCTCTCTCCCTTTAGCTGGTGTAAGGAGCCAAGAATGAGAACGCCTGCTTCCTGCCTCTGCTGGAAGCATGATGGATGAAGAGAGAGAAAAGGACAGTGGTGACAGGGATAAGGGTTGGGAGGGTGTGAAGTTATCCAGCCTTACAAATGTAGAGAAAAAGGCCCCAGCTATCTTCTGTCTCCAGCAGGCTCCTCAACTGGGATTTGCTGGTTCCAATTCTCATGTCTTCAAAATAGACCTGCTCTCCCATCTGGTATTACCAGTTAGCCTTTGCTATATAATAAATAAACCACCCTAATACTTAGTGGCTTGAAACAACCATCATTTCTTTAGATCGTGATTCTCCTGGGCAATTCTGATCTGGGCTGGGCTAGGCTGATCTCAGCTGGGCTCAGTGTTGTGCAGATGGGTAGGCTGGGGGCTGATTTATGGCCCCAATCACACTTTGGGTGGTTGATTATGACAGTAAGGGGCAATGTGCCTCTCATAATCTAGCAGCTAGCTCAGGTAGCCAGATTCCAAAAGCCTCAGGTAGCTGGGTTCCAAAAGCACAGATTTGGTCCTATTTAGGTCATATTTGCTAATGTCCTGTTGGCCAAAGAAAGTCATATGGCCTACTCAGGTCAAGGAGTGCAGAAATAGCCTCCAGGATTCCACCTCTGCAAACGAAGCCAGAGGGGAGGAATTTGTGGCCATTTTTCCCTTTATCGGCTACAACCTGAATAGCCTCTTGCCTCTGTCTCCTCACCCCCAATGGAGACACATACACTAATGTTTGACTTCTACACCTGGTTCAAAGCTTCAGCAGAGCTTCCTTCTGGGACACAACACCCAATGATGCTCATGCCATTCATTCTCTGCATTTCTACTACCATGTGCCTGTTCTTTTGTTGTTTCCTTTTTTCTCTTGGCGGAATTTTGGAGCCAGTCTCACCTCCCCATTTTGTGAATGAGGAAATTGTGGCCCAGAGAGGGAAAATGATTTGTGCAACATCACCCCTCAAATCAGTAGGATGCCTGAGACCCCAGACTCTCATTTGTAAGTCGGGGCATCTAGCCCCCGCATAAGACACCTCATGAAGATAATGCATGCGTTTCCTCCGCCACCTGAAACCAAGTGGGAAACGCCTCAAAGTTGTGTGTGAGTGTCTGTGCCCTATCTATTACCAGAAAAGGATTCAAAGTGATTTTCACACCAAAACACAAAACATAAAGTAAGAGAGACGATTGAAGGAGTACAGAAGCAGTAGACGCGCTCAGGCTTCTGAAATGAGTCGATTACACGATTTGGGCAGAATTACTCTGGGTTTTCTGGCAGCTGAGGCAAAAGAGGGATATTCATTGAGTTATACAGTGTTTTTTTTATTTCCTAACAAAAAAAAGCATACAAACTCAACTGTGGTGAGAGTTTATTTTTGCTGGCACAAAACTCAAGTAAACGTTTACTGGACATATCTCTCTCTACAGAACACTGAACAGCATTTTGGACACTGTCCTCCTTCATGTCTCCCAAAGCACATTTCTTTGCTGTGCTCCTTGCCCACTCCCCCGCAGGCCTGGCGTGATGTGCTGCCCACAGTGGGCGTTCAATCAATGCTGCGGGCTGATTGGCGAGTGGTATCTGCAGTTTTGACTCCACTCCAGGAGTTGAGTCTCTAGCCCTGGGTGAGTGGACAGGGCTATTTGGAAGGCTAAATTAATGGATTTAGTGGCAATTGGGCTGCAAACCTCTGTCCGATATCTCTAGAATTCACAGATCCCTTAGTTGCAGAAGCCCTTCAAATTCTATCCAGGCTTCATCTAAGAGGCACATATTTGTAAATCACTATGAACGCCAGACAGAGTTCTAGCCCCCTTCCTACCGTCATGAGTGGATGGAGCAGATTCTTTCCCTTCTCTGAAGACCTACCTGGCCCCTCCGCCATCCAGGTGCTCAGAGGATCAAGCGATGTGATATATGCAAAACATTAAGTGCAGTAGAGATGGAAGGAATCTTGGTAATATTCTCAGTTCAGAACTCAGCTGAACCTTCCATCTTTAGTCTCAGGCCTTGAATATCTGAGTCTACCCAAACCTTGTGCCTTGTTGTAGCAAGTGTTAGAGGAGAAAAAGGAAAAGAGGCTGAAGAGTCTCCAGTGACCAGGCAAACACTGTAGAAGCTGGTGTCTGTCTGGCAACGCTTTATGGGTTAGATGCTCCAGGCCCTCAGCAGCGGGATATGAGGGATGGAAGGTCCTTCCCTGGCTGAAGCTTGCACTCCTGCAATATCACTGTGCTCTGGGGCTATGCTCCTCAAACTGATGTGCGTACGAATTCCCTGGGGTCTTGCCGATATGCAGATTATGATTCGGTAGGCCTGGGATGGGAGTCTGGGATTCTGCACCTCTAATAAGCTCCCAGGTGATGCCAATATTGTTGGTCTAGGGACCACACTTTGAGCACAACTAGAGATCAAAGGACCCATACTACACTGAAGGATGGGTTTACTTATATGGTATCAGTGTGGCCAAATCAAAAGGTGTAGTTTGATCAAGGAATGCAGTTCTTATGGGTCAGAGATGCCCCTGAACCTCAGAGCAGGTGGGTTCAGGGGAAGGCCAAGCATGCAGATGGTGTCTTTGTTATCCACGTATATTTACCTTAACCCTGTAAATAAGGGTATGATGAGGTAGGAATGAGAGGGTGAACTGGACATTCTGCCTCTGGCTGGATCACCAAAGGGTCTGAAGGGAGTGGGCTGTTAAGCGATCTGGTTTCCCTCCAAGTTAAACCAACAAATAAAATCATACAGAGATGGCCTGTTTACCAAGCACACGTATGATCTCACTTAGTACAACGTGTAGTGTAGAGATTTTGAGTAACTCCTTTTTTTACAGATGGATAAAACAGAGGCACAGAGAGGTCAAGCAGGCATTCTCAGGTGATTCAGTCAGTAAAGAGCAAGTCAAGTTCAAGGTTGGGTGCTGGACTTCCAAAGTCTACATGTCTCTAGGACACCGTGTAAGTTCTGGACATGGGCCCAGCAAAGAGCCCCTGGCTTGGGAAGAAGCAGACATGAGCCACCAGAGGAAAAATTTATCTCCCCACTGGGAAGAGAAAGGACACCCAGTTGGCCTATCTCCCTTTCCCACTCCAAGACGAGTACCTGGTACACTCCAAGAGCAGCCTCATACCTGTATTCACAGGGGTAAAGTGGGAAGTGTGCAAAGGTACTAATCAATTACTTAACGAAACTGACAGTCTGGAGGTTTTTGCTTAAAAAACAAGTTAAAATATATCACTTGCTTTTTATTACTTTTTTAAGAGTGCAGCTAGATATGGGGACTTTAGCCTGAATAACCTCAGATTTCTGTGCTGATCAGATGGATCCTGAAACTTCCTAAGCGCTTCAAGTGTACACATTTTCACTTGAAAAATTACTAGGTTTGTCTAAAGAAAAAATTTCAAACATAAAACACAAAGCTCATTTGAAGAGAGAAATTCTCCAATGGAGTGAAGCCAGGCTGTCATAAAAAAGTTAAACCAGGCATAAAGGAAAATGTCAGATGTGTGTGGGAGAACCAGCTGTCTCTCCATTTTTTTTTAAAAAAAAATTATTAACTAGATCAGATTATTGGCAAATATATGAATGTCCAAAGCTGGGCATCGGGAGGGCCAGGCGAGGGTGAGCCTGGCTCTCCTGGGTGCTGCTGAGCCCTCTTCTGGAGAATACATTTTTTTTTAAACTTCTAAATAAAGCATTCTAGAGTGGCACATTTATAACCAGCAGAGAATTACTCAAATAAGAGACGCTGTCAGCTATTTATTTTAAAAGCTTTTTTCCTGAAGGAGAAGGGAAAAATCTCTCCACTTTCCTCCATGTCCCTTCAAAAGGTTTGTGAGTGAATTCTTTCCTGGGTTTATTTTCCTCCTTAGGAGACGAGGCTCTCTCCTGGCCTGAGGATTATTTCTGCTGTTCTTTCTCTCTCTTCTCTGCCCCCAGCTATAAATCACCTGTCCACCTTCCAGGAAAAAGGGAAGCTGAGTCTCTGGCTCATGACGTGGGTTGGGGACGAAGATGCTAGAGTGTATGTTTGTAGGAGGCAGAAGGGGCTCTTAATTCAATTCCAAAAATAGCACCCAGCCAGAAAGAAGGGAAGGAGGGAGAGAAGGCTGGAGGGAGGGAAGGAAAGCAAAGGAAGGAAGAAGACAAGAAAAGGAAAAAAGAAAAAGTAAAGGATGGCTGGAGGGGGAATGAAATAATGCCATTTGCAGCAACATGGATGGACCTAGAGATTATCACACTGAGTAAAGTAAGTCAGAGGAAGACAAATGCCATATAATATGACTTATATGTGGAATCTAGAAAGATGATGCAAATGAAATTATTTACAAAACAGAAATAGACTCACAGACATAGAAAACAAACTTAGAGTTACCAAAGGGGAAAGGTGGGGGGAGGGATAAATTAGGGATTTGGGATTAGCAGATACTACTATACGTAAAATAGATAATCACCAAGGACCTACTAAATAGCACAGGGAACTATGTTCAATATCTTGTAATAACCTATAATGGAAAAGAATCTGAAAAAGAATATATATATGTATAAATGAACCACTTTTCTGTACATCTGAAACATTGTAAATCAACTACACTTCAATTTAAAAAAGAGAAACGTTGCGGGGGAAAGGGAAGGGGTGTCCTAGTCTAAGAAGCACCATGGGATTAAGGGCTGGGCCCCAGGCTTCCACCTCATGCCATCTTTCCGAGAATCTTTCCCCTTCAGTCCTATTTCTAATCATGCCTGACTCAAAGCTAAGAGTCAGGTGGGTGCCATTCAGTGTTGGTTTAGCCCTTCCCTCTGCATAAAATCCTGGATGGAGTGGGGTAAGGCTGGGTCTGCACAGGGGCTCCAAAATGAAAAGTAAACAGGAATGCGCTTCTGTCCATGAACATGCCAGAAAGATCTTTACTGGCGCTAGGATGGAGAGTTCCACTATGTTAGGGGGCGATGCTAGTTTACCTGTTTAACTGACTTCTTTTTCTTCTTAGCAGGTGTCACCTGGGTGCATCAGACACCCCACTAAGCTGATGCCTGATGGATGTGGTGAGAACAGTAAGCTGCTTGCTGCTCTCTCCGTCTCTTAAAACCCTGTCCGTTCCACAAGCTCCAGCTCACTGTTTTTCTCCCCACCCAGTCAGGACTGATCTCCTTCTAGAAATGCTTTACTTGCACTTCAGAAACAGCACCTGATCTCCTTCTGGGCTGAATTAGTTATTTGAACACACACCCAAGGCTAAGACTAGGCCTATTTCCTTTTTGTATTTCCCACAGGGTTTGGTACAGGATAGGTGTTCAACGGGAAGACTCAGTGAATTGCTAAGAGTAGCCAACGCATCACGCACCATGGGAGGGCAGGCGGAGCTCCAAGCACTTTGATGGTGTTACTCCTAATTCTCACAACAAGCCCAGGAGGAGATGCTGTGTTGTCCTCATTTCAGAGCTACAGTGATTGAACTTGCCCAAGGTCATGCAGCTTGTAGGTAGCGGAGTGGGGATTTGATCTGGTATCTGGGGCTGAAACCTGCTTGTTTGACCCCTACATGAAGTCCTTGAAAGCCTCACCAGCTACTTAGGGTCCAGTTAGAACAATCAAGTCAACATTTTATCATGTTCAATAGTCCAACTCTAAGACTGTTCATTAGCCTATGTGTGTATATGTGTGTGTGTTTCAACCATGTTTATACTGTTCTTATACACACCTTCCCAGACACCCTGCCTGGGATTGCACAGCACAGCATCCTACAGGCTTCAGAAGTGTGTCTGCAAGACCCAAAGTCCTTACTCTTTCCACCAGATCAGAGTGGACAGGAGTCAGAACAGCAGAGGAAAGATCAGAGTCTCAGGTTTTCACTCACCTACCTCACAGGGTCATTACGAACAAAATAAATGAGTCGTGGGTATGAAATGTACAATGTGGGGAATGTAGTCCATAATTCTGTAAGATCTGTGTATGGTGACAGATGGTAACTAGATTATCATGGTGATCATTTTGAAATGTATAGAAATATCGAATCACTATGCTGTATACCAGGAATTAACATAGTGTTGTAGGTCAGTTATATTTCAACAAAAAATGAACTAACATACAAACGAACTTATAGAAAAAGAGATCAGATTTGTGGTTACCAGAGGTAGGAGTTTGGGGAGGGGGAATTGGATAAAGGCAGTCAAAAGGTACCAACTTCCAGGTGTAAGATAAATAAGTACTAGGGATGTAATACACAACATGATACCTATAATTAAGATACTGCTGTACGTTACATGTGAAATTTAAGAGAGTAACTAAGAGTGCTCATCACAAAGAGAAAATATATTTTTCTATTTCTTTAATGTTATATATATACGAGATGATATATACACAACAAACCTACTGTGATAATCATTTCATGATGTATGTAAGTCAAATCATTATGTTGTACACCTTAAACTTATACAGTGTTGTATGTCAATTAAAAAATTAAATGAGATAATAATGTAACATACCCACAACAGGGCCACAGGCACAAAGTTATTCGTGTTAATGAAAGGATATCTTTACCATTAGGCCATTGTGAAGTGCAGGGTGAGTCCTGTCCATCTGAGACCTGGCATCTCAAACTCTGCTTTCTCCATGAAGCCCCCTGAGACTGCTCCAACCCCAAAGATCCCTCTTTTCTGAAGGCGCCACGCGGCCCAGCAGTAGAGGAGGTGCCCCCTGTACTGTCGTCTGGTGGCTTTGTAAGGGAATCATAAGCAGGAGAATCTTGTGATGGTTAAGCCCTTGGCCAGCACCTCTGTATGCAGCTGCCCATCTTGTGCACCCACACCTCTAGGGGGCACCATTCTCACCAACTACAACTGCACAGAGCCCTCTGGGCCCTGACTCTGGGCAACCCTGAGTCAGACAACCCCAAGTTCACAGCCAGCTTGTATCAGCTGTTACCGTGTGATATTAGACACATTATTTACCTCTCCAATCCCAGTTTACTCACCTGCAAGATGGGGACATGGTTGGCCCTCTCTCCTAGGATTGCTGTGAGGGTGGGGGAAGGCAGCAGAACCTGCATGGGCAACAGCTCAGTAACATCAGGCATTATCTTTAGAGCTTGAACAGAGGGGAGGGCACAGAGGTCATGCTCAACAGATGTTCACTGATGGAAGAATTTCTCTCCTAGAAAACCTGGACTGGGCTCTTCCTCCAAAGAATTCTGCTTGAACAAGCCAGCTTGACTAGAGCAAGGGAAACGTGGCAGCTCGGAGCACAGGTTAAGGGGGGCAGCGGGAAGGGAAGGAGAGATAGGAGAGAGCAGAAGGGACGTGTCAAAGGCTCCTCTCATTGCCCCCTCAGGCCGGGGGCACAGGTTCCTAAGGGCAGGGCTGCCCTCTGTGTGTCCGCTCTGCCAGCACCGTGCCCAACGCAGGAATCACGGCTCATTCACCTGTCACGTCTCCCCATGCTGAGGGGTTCTGAGAGCTGCTTTCCAGGCCTGGCCCTTACATGTGTGTCCACTTTGTTGACAGAGAGAGATATGTGGGCCATTTGCAGTGATGGAAACTCAGATGACTTGGATCCTGGTCTGGGTTTGGCACAGTTGCCTTGGACACCCACAGTTTCTGATGGCCTCAGGCTACCTGTAGCAACATAAGAATAGCCAGCAAATCCTCTGTCTGACTTAGGAGGTTGTGGGGAAACCCCAAATGGATAACACATGAGGGAATTTTGAAAGGTATAATGAGCCACTCAAAAGCAAAGGATCATAAGTCTAATAAGAACAATTATTAATTATCATATACCAAGCAAGACCTGTGGGCCTTATACTTCTCTAAACCCATCTGCCCCTCTGGTAAGAATATGTGTAAGCTGATATTGGATGGGTTAAAATGGCTACCTTTATGAAAATCTCAGAAGAGTATTGCAGGCAGAGGGGAAAGTATGTGCAAAGGCCCTGTGGTAGGGAGGAGTTTTGAACGTTCTAGGAATTGGCAGACCATAGCATGGCTGGAACATAGTGAATCGGGGGCAGTTGGAGAGAGATGTGATACACAACAGGCGCTCAAAAACTCATGATGAATGAATGAATGAATGAGTTGGTGAAGAATTGAGGTTGCTGTAGGAGTCTGGGGAACCTGCCCTTTTCTAGGGGTTCACATCTTTCTAGTGCTGCTGCATGCTCAGGGAACCTTGACCTGAACTCCCTGTGGGGCTGCCCGCTCTACTGGCAGAGACACCCGCCCCGTTCCGAGCTCCACCAGCTCACCTGGCGTTCAGATGCCATAGGAAGCTCTGGCCTTTACACACGGCTGACCCTGTCCACCTTGCCTGCTCTAGGAGCCCCTCCTTTCCCCTGTTCAGGCTCCTCCAGGGGACCATGGCCCATGTTTATGAAAACCGAACATGTCATTCAAATCGGCACCTCTGGCTTCACGCAGCCGAGGATCAGAAGCCACTATTTTTACCTCTCATTGCTGTCACTGGACTTTACAAGCAAAGGCTGGTCTTCCCCTCGGCGGTTCCCAGAACCTTGAAGACAGTAATGAGTCTGGGGTTGGTGTTAAGCTCAGATGTCAAACAGAGTGGCCAGGGCCTCCCGAAACGCGGAGAGAGCCGTGAGCTTCTCCCTCTACAAGGTCAGCTTGTGTGTAACACTTCATTAAATTGCTCAAACACTGAGCCGTGTCTTTAACCAATACCTTAATGTCATTTTCTGCAGACTTAATAGAAGAGCATTAGCATACCTGTCAAGTCTTCCCATTTAAACTCTGAAGTCAGTGAAGTTTAAAGTGCCTCCTTAAGCCCACAGTGGATTTAGCTTCAAACTTTGGTTTAAGAAAAAGGAAAAAAAAAAAAAAAAGAAGAGGGGGAATCCTCTGCGGGCCTGTGTGACGAATTAGAGAATGTTCTTGAATACTATCTTCTTCCAAGTCTGTCTTCTTGCCTCCAGGAAGTATGCCTAGGTTAAGAACAGTGGGAGGCAAGCCACAGAGTTGACTAAGAAGTGACCTTTCCTTGTTTCAGATTTACAGACTAGATGGAGCCCCAGGAGGTCAATTAGTCCATTCTCCTGCCCCCCAAAAAGCATGTTGCTCAGAGCAGGGCATTGAACCATTCTGCGCAGACATAAAAACCAATGCAAAGAGTGGTATATATATTCCTGCTTGCGCAGACAATTAAGATGATTTGGGGTTGTGGTGGGAGGGATAAATTAGGAGTTTGGGATTAACAGATACACATTACTACATATAAAATAGATAAACAACAAGGACCTACTGGATAGCACAGGGAACTATACTCAATATCTTTTAATAACCTATCATGGAAAAGCATCTGAAAAAGAATACTTTGTGCACCACCTGAAACTAACTTTGTACTCACCTGAAACTAACACAACATTATACATCAACTATACTTCCGTTTTAAAAAGTGATGACTTGGGGGCTTCCCTGGTGGCGCAGTGGTTGAGAGTCCGCCTGCCGATGCAGGGGACGCGGG
>NW_006788845.1:789869-795877 GCF_000442215.2 Lipotes vexillifer
CCGGAGCCTGTGCTCCGCAACGGGAGAGGCCTCAACAGTGAGAGGCCCGCGTACAGCGGAAAAAAAAAAAAAAAAAAAAGTGATGACTTGGGGTTAAACTCTGAGGCTTTTTCTGATTGTATGCGTGGACAGCTTAGTGTGTGGATATCGGCATAGCTCTGTCCTCGCCCTGCTGGTGTGAGGAGAAGGAAGAACAGATGAGGTGGCCAACAGGCAAGGACCTGTGAGGGGGCCAGCGAGAAGGCCTTCTTAGCTTCGGAATGGAGTTGCTGTTCTCCGGGTCAGCCTCAGAGCTCCTGGGAGAGAGTCAAAACAGCACACTCATAATAGTGCCTGTCCACTGGCCAGGGACACCCACATAAGGAAGGGCTTATAAAGAACATGCCAACTAGAAGATTCCCCTCTTCTGTGAGGAGGTCCATCTTGAACACATCTGAGATCTTGGATGGACCAGAGAGCAGGCATTTGGCTTCCGGAAATCTCATCTGTGAAATGGGTTCAGTTGCCAGTGGGAGGTCAGCTATCAGGTACATGGAGGCGGAATGGGCTTGATCACTCAACATGAATGTCTTGGCAGGAGTCAGAAAGCGGGATAACGAATGTGCCTCTGCTATTAAACCACTAATCGTTAATTATCCCCCAGACATCGTGGTGCTACCCAGGCAAAAATAAAATTGCTTGAACTTTTCCACCAAGTTCTAGTCGTAAACAAATTACTTGCGTCAAAACTATTTTAGGCATTTGTCAGACTTCATAACCTGCTTTAATTAGTGCCAGCTAATAAAGTTCTCTTGTAATTTAGCACACATACATCCCTTGTTTTTTATTTAAAATTTTTGCTTATGATAATTTTTTTTAAATGATATAATGCCTGGCTTCCAGAATACACGTGTGTGCATGAAGGTGTGTGCCTCTGTGTGCGTGCGTTTCCAGTGTCACTCTGTAATGAGACGCCCACATCATGAAAGCACCCACTTAATTATTAAGGCTGAAATTAAGGCGAAAAGAAGGAGTTTCTCCCCCAAAAGTGGAAAGTTGATCCCTGGCTCCCAGTGCAGTGGGAATGGGTGGAGACTGGCACTCTCCCCTTCTGGGTCCCAAGGGGCAGATCACACAGTGTGACTTGTGCCTGGATGCTCTTAGGGAGCAAGCAGGTCTGTAAGGAGCCTGCTGGTTTCCCTGATATGCTCCTCTGGAGAGCCTCCAGAGTGAGGATGGCAGCAGTGACAGTTCACTCTCAGCTCAGAAAACTGTCACTTGGAGATCAACATTTTAACTACCCCTTACCCCTCTAAAAAGAAAAAAGAAGGACACCTTAATTTACCCTTCTGATTGGTTTGATAGCTGTCAGAGTGACAACCTGTTTCTGGCTGAAAGGGACCTGGTGTTAGGTCTCAGGCTGGCTTTGTGTGCATTCTGTGGTCGGCTTGCTCTCAGGAATGGCAACACGGAGGCGGCTGCATGGTACCCTGATCGCCGCTCTCCCCCAGCTCCTGCCTCCCCACCTGCTGGCCATGGGCTGATCTCCAGGTTGAAGCTGGGGACCATGACTTCTCCTTCCCCCAACCCTGGGTGTACCCAGTGGACATTCCAGGCCATGGATGGGCCCATCTGCAAAGGGCATGCCTGGCAAGGTTGCCATTCCCCTGTGTGCTTGAGAAAGGGGTGTCGGTGACTCAGGCAGATGGATGCTTCAAGGGTTCCCTGGTCTCTGACATAAAGTCTAAGGCTTAATTCAACCTCTGCATGACACTCTGCAGTTCTCAAACTTGGTTTTTCTATCAGAAAATGAGTTTGGTAACTTACATGCTGATGACAGCATCATCTGAGAAATTGCTCTGCCCCAGAAGGCTAGTCTATTTCTTAGTCTTTGTAAATTCATGTTTATTTTTGGCAAACATAAAAAATTTCCCAGGCCCCTTACAATGTCCAGAAATTCAAATATACTTTCCATACCTCCCTGAAAAGTCCCATATGTGACTGACAGTCTGTCTTCAATGTGCCCTCACTAAGATTTTGTCAAGGTTTATGGTCTGTAGTTTGTGCTTATAAATGAGTTTTAAAAAAAATTTCCAAGTGTATTGTAGTATTTATTTGCTTTTTCAAAGTACACGTGCCTTCCTCTAGGCCCTACATACCTCCCTAGGGGATATGGATACATTCCCCAGGCCCCAGACAACTCCATTTAGAGCTGAGGCCACTAGCCCATGCAGCTATGGAGCACTCGATGTGCTAGTCCAAACTGACACGTGCTGCAATTATAAAATACACCCAGACACTTAGTGTGAAACAAATAATGTAAAATACATCAGTAATTTTTATATTGATTACATGTTGAATGATATTTAAAATGTTAGATTAAATTAAATACCTTAAGATTAATTTCACCTATTTCTTATCACTTTTTTAATGTGGTTACTAGAATATTTAAAGCCATGGATAGGGCTTTCATTATATTTCTGTTGGGCAGTGCTGATCTAGAGGACATGATGGCATCAGACACATATGGCAGATGAGGACAGACGGTGAGGAGATTTCCAGCCTGGACCTGGGTTTGGTCCAACTCTGGCACTCATTGCCTGTGTGACCTTGGGCATATCTCTATTTCTCTGGGCCTCAATTCCCTGAATTTTAAAAGGGAAAGTTGACTATGCAAGGTGATCTATGAGATCTATTCCAGTTGTAACTTTCTGTGGTTGCACAAAATGGGATTGCCATCTCTCCAGAGACCTTAAAGGAGAGGACAGATTCTCTTGGCTGACTTTAAAGATTGAACCATCACTGCAGGAGAAAATAAGAAGGGATATAGTGACCTCCGGTATTTCTGATTTGCTTTTGGTTGCCTCGTAACTTTCCTTCCTAGTCATCCTAGAAGTTGCACTCAAGCTCCGGAAGGTAGGGCCAGGTGAACTCTGATCTCTTCACCTGGGTTCTCCCATTCCACTTTGCAGGCTCAACAGCACCTGGGGAGGGGCACACCTGTCTCTTCCTTTAACCCATGGTAATATGTCACTGATCAGCACAATAGGTTCTAATAGCTCCCCAGGTGGGTTCTAGAGAGCAATGAGCCGAACATAAAAATCCCTTTATTATTGCCGTTTCACTTTTATATACCCATCACGCTTTCATATTTAATCTCCTACATCACAATAGCTGATCATTTTTAACATTTGACATTGATAGAGTGCCCACTGCTATTATTCTGACATACTATAAGACATTGCACCCATTTGCAATAGAAAAGGCTGAGAATCAATACCCAGCCTCATTTTCCACTGTGGCCGTAAATCATGAAGCACCTAACAAATTGGCTTAAGTAGAAGAAACTTCAGAACCAATGAATGGCCTGACCAGTCCCCATCCTCTGTTAGAGCTGACAGGGACCTGCATGCCTGAGGGCTGGCTGCGGGTGAGGGGCAGCTGGGAGAGCTGGTGGGCAGCCAGGCTTCTCCATAAGGCAACCAGGCTTCTCCAGGGAAAGGATGTCCATTTCTCTGGGCCCCAGAGACACCTATAGAGAATAAAGGGCATTTTTATTCCACTCATGTCTGCTTCAGCCCTTGCTTTATAGCAAGTGGTCCCACATTGGGAAGCTGGTGACTTCCTACTTCCTACAGCCTCCAAAATCCATTGTCAAGGTTATTGGTCTATTTCGTCAGTTAGTCCATTCATTGGAATAGCCAGATGTTAAACTGAATTGATTGGCTATTTAATCAAATTGACTTTAGGATAAATTACTGGATCAGTTCCGCTCAAAATGGCCAAAGCTGAGTAATATTCCATTGTATATGAGTGCCACATCTTCTTTATCCATTTATCTGTTGATGGACACTTAGGTTGCTTCCATGTCCTGGCTATTGTAAATAGAGCTGCAATGAACATTGGGGTGCATGTCTCTTTTTGAATTATGGTTTTCTCTGGGTATATGCTGATTCACTTTGTTATACAGCAGAAACTAACACAACATTGTAAAGTAATTATACTCCAAAAAAGGTGTTAAAAAATAAATGGCCAAAGCCAGGAGTTAAAGACAGTCACGGATTTACGCATTGTTTAAAATATTTAGGATAATAGGTTGCGCTAAATATTCAGTCATTATCTTTGCATCTGAAGCAAATGACATTTTCAAAATCCAGAAGTTTAGAGTATTCAGAAAATCGCCATTATTTTCATTAGTTGGGCCTCATCTAGATCCAGCCTAAGGCTGTGCCGATTTTGTTGGACTCCATTGAAAGCTTCTTTCAGTTCAAGTTGCCTAGTTGAAAATACGTGAGCCCATGGTCTGACTGAGTGCTGTGGCTGGGATGCTGGAACATTCTAAGGAATGAGGACCTGGCTCTGGGAGAGAAGAAAGGAAAAGCAGCTTATCAATTTATTTTCAGTTCAGGACTGTTATTTCCTATAGAAGTCTGGTATATGAGTGTATACATTTACCTGACTTTCCTGTGATAGGTATACTCCTGAAAAGTCACATATAAACCAGATTTTTTTGAGAATGAGTTCCTTTTTCCTATTAACTTACATTATCATTTCAGAGATGATTTGCCTGCATTTCAATTAGCAGTGAAGGATTCTTTACATTATCTGTCTTACTTAACCTCTTAATGATCCTATATAAAATGAAGAGCTTTTGTAAAAAGGGATTCTTTGGTAAAGGAACACATCCTGGTGCTTTGTGGATGATTCCAGTCATTCTGTTTCGCACATTTGAAGTGACATACGTGGGAGGTCACTGGATTCACATCTGCAGTGTTTTAGGGGAAGCTTGCTAGAGTATGAAGAATATCAGATTTGGAGTCAAGAGTCCAATCCTGCTGTTTTCTAATTGGGTGATTGCAGGGATGAGCTATATGGCCTCTTTATGCATTAGCTTTTTCATTTGTTAAGTGGGGATAGTAATTCCCTATCTCTTTCATAAGATCTCTAATGAGGAAGTGAAATAAAGGCATTTACTATTATTATTATTACTGATAATGCATTAATAATAATAAAATATATTGAAGGAAGGAGCAAGAATAAACCATTTTTACATCAACTGTATCTTATGTCAATGGGAGCAAGGTTCCATTTATTCAGAACAAACCTAATAGAAAGCACAAAAGAGTCAAACCTAGGTTTCTCAATTTTGTACCCTGAAGAATTGAGAGTCAGAAAGACAATCAGATACAGCTGGATCCTAGCAGACTTCTAGATCCTAAGAAAAAAGTTTGCTTTTTGCCATTCATTGCATTTTAATTGAGTGTATTTGGATATATTTTAATAAATTCATTTACTCAGTCAACAAACATTTATTGAATGTCTATTCTGTGCTCCATCCTGAACATATAATGAAAACAGACAAGACATGGGTGGATTGTCTATATATGAGGTTCTCAAGCTTTCTGGTAGATCAGAATCCTTTCTGAGGTCCCACCCCAAAACCTTCAAAATCAGAATCTCTTGCGGTAGAAGTTGGATATCTGTATGTTGACAAATCTCCCAGGTAATTCCAGCATTTGGGCTCACTGGCCTATATGGGAACACATGATTAGCCCGAAGACACCATTACCAGGAACCATCCTGCTCTAACCGCCTGTCCTTTTCAGGGATGGTGAGTTATGTCGAGATTCCAGATTTCTGGTTTTCCTAAAATTGGGACACAAGGAGAAGCTGGTGTGTTCAGCTGGTGTGTGACCACTGCAGAGACATGGAAACGGGCCAAGTCCTTTGTTCTTAGCCTATAGCTCTGCTGCTACCTTGCTCACAAATCACCTGGTTTGTTTGGCATCCTGGACTGCAGGGCTCCTATCTGTGGGCTCAGAGGAGCACCCAGAAATCCCATTGTCCCTTTTATCATCAAGCATGGGATGGTTCTCTTTGGACTAAGTCTCTGTTTAGAATAAAGGGAGGCGAAAGCCAGGGAGAAAGGGAAGGACGTCTCAGCTTCGTGGTAACTCAGCTACATTGTTTTCTCAGCTGAAGCATTACTCCAAATACTGCTCACTTTTTTTTTTTTTTTTTTTTTTGGG
>NW_006788845.1:795940-836458 GCF_000442215.2 Lipotes vexillifer
ACGTGGGCCTCTCACTGTTGTGGCCTCTCCCGTTGTGGAGCACAGGCTCCGGACGCTCAGGCTCAGTGGCCATGGCTCACGGGCCCAGCTGCTCCGCGGCATGTGGGATCTTCCCGGACCGGGGCACGAACCCGCGTCCCCTGCATCGGCAGGCGGACTCCCAACCACTGCGCCACCAGGGAAGCCCACTGCTCACTTTTATAGTACCTGCCAAAGAGCTTTTCCAGAGCAGTTTTCCCTCGGTCATCTCATGTGAGCCTCTCAGCAACTCTCTGAAGGACCTAGGGTAGATGTCACACCTTCCATTTGATGGATGATGGAACTGAAGTTTGGAGCAATGCAGTGACTTCCCTAAGTCAAACATGATCCCTGAGGGCAAAGACAGTATTGGTCTTAATCACCTTTGCCCTTAGCATATTTCTAAGGACATGGTAGACCGTTTAAAAAGAGAAAAACGATCAGTTAGAGCTGGATCAGCATCAGACCCTCTTCTAAGTCCAGAGGCCGATGACCCCGGAGCTCTCCAGCTGCCCCAAGGAAAACTGACCTGAATCCTGACCCCTCTGTTGAGGTCTTGTCTTTCTCAACAATCGTGTTGTTTCAAAGGTCCCCAGAGTCTTTTTCAGTCCTGGCGTCGTGGGCTGAGGGCTCCTTTAGATGCCTGTTTCTAGCTTTTGCCTGAGCCCCAGTGAGGTTTGACGCACAGACCTTCTTTCTGCCTGTGATTTGGCGCCTTCCCTGGACGGAGAGCTTTTCTTGGCTTATACCTGCTCCCGCTGATTTTACAATATCATGATTTCAGCTCAATGAAAATGCATCTTATTCCCACAGAACTGCCCAGCGCTCTTGGGTGGGAGCTGATTTGGGTGAGTGCAGTCTTGAGGGAAGACAATGGCAGATCACCCCGAGTGAAAATGTCTCAGAAGAAAAGAGCCTAGAGGCTGACAAAAGGATGCTAGAATACACAGCCCAGCAACCCTCTCTTCCCAGAGGTCTGGAAGGAATAATGAGAAATCCTTGCCTCTGAGGGTTTAGTGAGGAGCAGACTGGGCCAGAGGCAGGGGCTGGGCAGGGGGACTTCCTCATGCCCGTGAGGATATCTGGTTTTCTGAGGCAGAAATCCATCTCTAGCAGTGAGTTGCAGAGGGCAGGAGGAGAAGGTGCAGCAGCCCATATCCTGTCCTGGTGAATGAGGAGGACAAAGAAGCAGGAGCCACAGAGTACTGCAGACCTTACTACGTAGATGCTAAGTGGCAGATGGTAGTAAATATTCTGTTTTTCAGACCCATTACAGCACCCCAATCTGCCCTCTGTTCCTCCTTCCACTCGGCCTGGGTGGCCAGGACCCAGGCTGTCTTCTGGGCCATCAGAAGTGACCCTTGGATATCTGATCTCCCATCTGCTGGGCTGGGCATGTGGAAGAGACAGCTGGCACAGCCCCTCCCGGGGGACTGCAATTAGGGGATATTTAATCCTGTCACCTGGTTCATTTGCAGTGATGGATTTGGAGTGGAGCACTGAGTGGCTCCAAGAGGATATTGGATTACCAGGGCCCATCCCCTTCACCCCTCATACAGAGCTGGCCCTCATCCGGCCCTGCACCTGTCTTCCCAGGCCCCAAGGTGAGCCACTTGGCTCCCATGAATGAAGAGCAAGGACTTGCTGTCAACACGACCCCCCACCAGGACACTTCACCTGAAACCTCCTGCAGATGTAAAAGCACTGATGAGATTTTCAGGCCCCGTGGTCATCACTCTCCCGCCTTGTTTTGGAGGCTCTGAGTTACAGATGCTGGAGCTTGAGGAGATATTCCGTCCGTCACAAACATTTCATTTTCGCTTCCCAGACCCTCCGTGTTGGCAAACTTTGAATTGGTCGCTTCCTGTGGGGACACTTTTTCTGAATCAAGAGGCCAGTCTAAGCTTTACCTAATCTGTCCTTCATGCTAGCCAAGTCTACTGGAAGGAGATAAGACTGAGACCCAAAGATATGGATTATATGGTTTTTATCAAGTCATTTGCCTTCTCTGAACCTCCACTTACTCATTTACAAAGCAAGCATATTGGATGAGATATCCTCTAAGATGCCTTCTTGATCCAACATTCTATGTTTGTGGGGAAGGAGCTGGGCTATGTCATCAGGGGAAGAGTTAGGGCTAATGGAAAATTCCCAGAAAGGACAATAATGGAATACACCAACGAGACAAAATGCTTATTAGGAATATTTCAATGCAGAAGAGGCACTGATATGTCTGAAATAATTCCGAGGTGACTTCAGTGATTTTTGGTGATCCGTGGTGACATAAAGAGTTTTGATTGGTCTTCCATCCACTCGTTGGCCTTTTTAAAGGAGCCCACAGACAGAAGTAGCCTCAAGTTTCTGGGCTTTGCAGTTTATCTTAAAGACATATCTTAAAGCAGCCTTTGAGGACTGTGGACAATGTCTCCACTTGGCAAGTGCCATGGTTCAGGAGAGATGAAAGGTTGAGGGTCATATGGGGAGTTTCACCACTTCTAAGACCTTGTAACAGCAGCTGCTGCTTCCCACAACACAGGCTAGATACGAAGCCTTTCCTGCGGGGGTCCCATCTTCCCCCTGCTTCCAGTGGGTCAGTGGCTTCCCATTGCCCCCAGAATAAAATCCCGGTGCATTACCGTGGGGCACTAAGCCTGTGTGATCTGGCCTTTGCTGTCTTCTATCTTGATTCCTGAAATGCTCTTACTCTAGTGTATGTATGTGTGTGCGTGTTTGTGTGTGTGCTCCCATGTGTGAGTGAGCACATGCACACGTCTTGAAGTCTCCGATTCTGCTCCTGCCTCTGCACTTTGCATTTACTCTTCTCTCTGCCTGGAGTAGTCTTGCCTTAGTTATTTGTATGGCTAGTTCCTCATTATTCTTAAACTCTTGGCTCAAATATTGCAACTTCAGGGACATTTTCCCTGAGACTTCTCTAGGACCCCATTGTTTATTTTCTTAATAGTATCTATACATTATCTTGTGTAAAATTAACTTGCTGATTTCCTTTTTCTCTCGCTTAAGTATAATCTCTGTGAAACTAGTAAACTTTTTTCTCTTGCCTGCAGCTCCATCCCTGGCACCTAGAATAATAGCTAGCACATCATAGCAGTACAGTAAATATTTGTTGAATCAATGAACATAGAATACCTATTGTAGGGTGAGCTCTGAGGCCATATTTCTGGATGTTGTTTGAGGAGGACTGGCTGTGAACCAGGCAATAAGTTACATCTTCAAAAGCAGGGGCCTGTGCCTTTCACCTCTTATCTTGAGTGAGAGAAACAATTGTCACCCTGGCTCTGCCCTCAGCTGACCTACTCAAATGACCTCTCCCTAAGATGATCAAAGGCACTGGAACAGAGAATCATAATTGAATGAGTTCTGTGTTCCATGCTGGAAATGGGGGCACTTTCAGAGCAGGGCCAGTCCTGAGAGAGAGCTCTTGAGAGCTGCAAAGTGGCTACCTTCAAAGGGTGGATGCGAAAGCAAAGAAAGAAACACTTGAGGACAGAGGATTTCCTTTCAGAGAAGGGAAGCACTTCAAGCCCATCACTCCACCACTGTAGCCACAAAGATGTGTGTGTGTGTGTGTGTGTGTGTATCCAACAGAGGGACAGAAAGTCTCCCACAAGCACTATGGCTCTAGAGCTCTCAAATACCCCTGCAAACTGCCAGTGGTCCATGTAACCCCTCCATCCATGAATTGGCAGACTGTAAATTTTGTTTATATTGTCAATGCCACCCTATGTAATTCCCTGTTTCTCCAAAAAGCTTCTCCTGATTAACTCCACCTGCCTGTTATTCTGAAATCCATCAATGCTAGTGTCCTGGTTTAAAAATACAACTGCTTTTAGGTAATCTGATAAATCATCTTAAGGCATTTTTAGATGCATATTCTCTGCTTCTCCATTCCATTTATAAGCTCCTTCAGAGCAAAATCCATACTTTTTTTTTTTTTTTCATTTGTAACCCTCTCCACAAGATTCTTAGGACAGAATTCTTGTCAGTGTGCTTACTGTCTGAATACATTTTTATAGGCTGAGCATGTTTGGAAGTTGATTTTTTTTCATTCATTTATTTATTTAAAATATTTACAGAGACCTATTACGTGGCAGGCACTGTGCTAAGTGCTGGGGATTCCATGTTGAAGCTCACAGTCCGGGGCAGAGATAGAAACATACACAAATAATTATCATACAATGTGATAAGTGCTATACCATATGTACTATAGACTCAGAGTCCTATAGGAACTCAGGATGGAGCTTATAAAATAATTTAATGTTCCAATGACTAAATTTGAATGTTTAAGTAATACCTTTCTTTTGTAAGTGCTTCTTGCTTTTCTTGGCATTTTTCACATCCAATATCTTATTTGATGCTTTTAGCAATCCTGTTAATAAGCTTTCACTCCACACATTCACCCTCACACAAAGTAGGTGCTCAAGAAATATCGACTGAGAGACAAAATAGATGAATGGAGAGAGAAGGTTATTATTTCTACTTTACAATTAGGTAAACTGAACGTCACAGAGTGATGTGCCGAAGATCATAAACAAGAACCCAGAAAGCCAGTATAAATACATATTAAACACCTACTATGTGAGGGTCATTATCCACCATGCTATAGTAGGTACAAAGAAGGGCAAGACACGTTCCTCCCTCATGGAGCTTCCAGTCTCACTGGTAAAACCCAACATAAACCCTGGGTAGTTAAATGATGATATAGGAGTAGATGGAAGCTTGGAGCAATAGCACAGAGTAGTGCATAGGTAATCATCAAATGAATGATGTGACCAGAAGGGCCACAGGAGGCAGGAGAGGTTGCTGTAGATTAGAGAGCCCCTGGGAAGTCCTGCCAAGGGAAGTGGGAATCGGGTTTCATCAGAATGAGCTGATGAAAACTGAAAGAACAGAACAGGAAAAAGGGAAGGGGAAGACTATATAAGATATATTTAAAGGCATTGAAACCCAGTGACCCCTGAGTACCAGGTCCAGCATGTGACCAACTCTCATCAGTTACACTCATGCTCATCCCTGCCCCCTTGCTCAGTGTCAGCTCACGTGCACCTGTGAATTCTTCCCATACTGCTCTACACCTCGCACCCCCACCTGCCAGCTGATCTCTCACTACTTACTTTTCCCCTAGTCCTTTCCCCTGTAACCCAACCAGTCCTACTGCATTGTAAAAAACCAAAAAGTCCTGTATGCAAACTCTGTCACCAATACTCTACCTTCTGGCTCTAATAAAACCCAGATCTCCCAGAGGTCATGGCTTCCTCTGGAATCCTCTTAATGGGGGACTCTTATCCTCCACCCTGTAGCATCTAGACAAGGTGGGGTCTTAAGGGTCAACTTTTTGCTACCTAGCCATTTCTGTTACTAGAGCACTATTCTTTCTCTCACGTGGAAATGCCTCAAATGACAATTTGAGGCTCAGAGCATCTGCTGAGACCCCTTTCTGCCTCTCTTCACTGTTATTATCTATGAGCCTCCAGGTCATTTTGTCAGTAATGATGCAAAGGATAACATTTCTGCTTAAGGATATAGTAAGTATTTTTGAGGGGTGTCTTCCCAATCCACAGTCATCCAGTTCTTTGACTACTGCCTGATATAGGAGCGTGGTCCAGAAACTGTCTTTATATTATGTGGCCCTGATTCCTTGTCCATACCTGAGAGGACCAGCGTATACTCATGACCCAGCAGGGCCAATCCAATCTTCTCCCCCGGAAGTTGAGAAAGGAGACTAAGAGACTAGTTTCAGCCTGAGCTGGTCCCTTGAACAGAGAGTAGTAAACAGGCGAGCTGGGCTATCAGGAAGCTGATAGCCAAGTTTGGCCACATCCATGTGAAGCAGGGAAAGCCAATCCGAAAGAAAGTAGAGAAAAATAAGGCAGATGCACAGAGAGAGGTGAGGCCAGACATCCAGAATGAGCCCTGCCTGGGCACTTGACAACTTTCTAGTCCATCCTGAGGCATAGCAAACACCAACAACAGGAAGCTTTGAGTATCAGAAAGTTGACATAATAGAATAGCAATCTGAAAGATAATATAAGTATGTTTAAAATGAATAAAGACCTTTAAAAAGTAATGTAGATTCTAATACATGCATAAGTCATTATGAAAATAGAACAAGCAGGTTTTAAAATGAACCAAATAAAAACATTTTAAAATGCAGTCTTTGGAACTAAAATCTCAATGGAAGCATGTTGGAAATAGGAGAAAAGATAATAAATGAATTAGAAGTAGGATCAGGAGGCTTTAACCAAAGTAGAATATCATGTGAGAAAAAGATGGAAAATATGAAAAATGTAAAAATAAAGAATGGAATGATAAACTCACCATAAACGCCTAATAGGAGTTCCAGAAGAAAAAAACTGAGAATGCATAAGAGAAAGCTGTCCAGAATTGATGACAAACTTGATTAATTATATTTTAAAAAGCATAATATTCAGGCAAAATAAATTTTAAAAATCTATAACTAAACACATCATAGTGAAACTGCTAAATACCACAGTCAAAGATAAAACAGAGAAGACAATTTTCTGTAGACAAACAGTAGTTACTTGGGCAGCAGGCTTCTTAATGACAATATTTAACCCAGAGGATAATGGAACATGTCTTCAAAATGCTGAGGAAAAATAACTGCCAACCCAAAATTCCATCCTGATGTAAACTATCATTCAAAAGTGAAGGAAAAATAAAGATATCTTTAGAAAAGCAAAGATTAAAAGAGTTGATAACTCATAGAATCCCACTGAGAGAAAAATTGTAGAAAGGAATTAAACCCATAAGGAAAGAGTAAGATGGAAAACATAATGGTGAATAAAGAAACTGGTGAACATGTGGGTAGCATAAACAAAAATTGACTATATAAAATAAAAATAATGAAAATACTTGACTTGTGGTTTACAAAACAAGGTGGAAAATAAAATAGTGGACTATAATATCAAGCAAAATATAGCATAATAGTTGGAAGCTAAAGTGTTCAAACTTTCTTGTTTTGTTCAGGAAGAGGGTAGAAGTATTGATTAAATTTAGATTTTTCAAGTCAGCAAGCATGCTAAAAATTTAAAACTAACCCCCCCCCCCACGCACAGGAGAAAAATAATGCATAAAAGAAGTAAATTAAAAAGAAATGCAATCGATTAAATAGAAAGCAGGAAAGTCTGGGGAAGAATAGAACAATGAAAAGTACAATTAAATCCAAACATAAGTAAGCACAAAAAATATTCTACATCTAATACTGTTTATGCACCTTACAATATACCCTAGGGCTGTGTCAGGTAAGCAAGAGTGTCTGGTTACCATTGCCAAAGCATATAAACAGGGAAAATTTGTATTTAAAAAGCATATGAGGACAATGATGCTTATCCTCACTAGTAATCAAGAAATACAAACCTTAAAAATCTGATGTGACTTGATACCTATTTGATTTACAAAAATAAGAGTTATTGAGGGATGAAGAAACTCAAACATTCCTAGTGGGGGCACGGATTGCAAGTAATTGGGAAATACATATTGAAAAGTGAATATGAACATATAATCAAGCAATACCCACTTTGGCTTTGAAGGAGTAAGAGTCCAGACTTGGCTTCCCAGTGTAAGCAAATGGAAAACTGGACAGATATATGAAACAACATTCTTCAGACCTTGAACAAGAGGGAGGCACTACTGTAATCCCTGAGAGAAGGAAAACAAACAAGTGGATCCCAAAATCACCCTGGCTTTCTGCCTTGAAGCAATTTCTGGACAGTGGGAAGGGGAACCAAAAACATCTGAGAGTCTCAATGAGTTGAGAAGTTAGATCCCAGAGTCCAGCAAAACTGAAGTGATAAGAATTTGTGAGAAATAAATACAGCCCATCCTGAACTCTCCACAGACTGACCTGTAACTTGCAATGTTGTGCCTTCTAGAATTGCAGTTCCTCTGCTATTCCCGAGTAAACTCAAGTTCAGAAACCCCATTAAAGGCTCTGGCCTAGAGTTTCCTCTTGCTCCTGTCTTTGCCACCCGACAAAAGCATGGAGCTTCCTCTGTGGCCCTGTATGGCATGCAGTGACTCCCCTCTGGGATCTAACAAATTTATGTGATTAAAAGTTTAAGCCCAAAAGGACCTTCAAGATGGTGGAGAAGTAAGATGTGGAGATCACCTTCCTCCCCACAAATGCATCAAAAAAACATCTACATGTGGAACATCTCCTACAGAACACTTACCGAACGCTGGCAGAAGACCTCAGACTTCCAAAAAGGCAAGAAACTCCCCACATACCTGGGTAGGGCAAAAGAAAAAAGAAAAAACAGAGACAAAAGAATAGGGGGGGACTTGCACCTCTGGGAGGGAGCTGTGAAGGAGGAAAAGTTTCCACACAGTAGGAAGCCCCTTCACTCGTGGAGATGGGGTTGGAAGGGGGGAAGTTTCGGAGCCATGAAGGAGAGCACAGCAACAGGGGTGCAGAGGGCAAAGCAGAGAGATATCCCACAGAGGATCACTGCCAACCAGCACTCACCAGCCTGACAGATTTGCCTGCTCACCCACCGGAACGGGTGGGGGCTAGGAGCTGAGGCTCCAGCTTCATAGGTCAGATCCCCGGGAGAGGACTGGGGTTGGTTGCATGAACACAGCCTGAAGGGGGCTAGCGCGCCACAGCTAGCCAGGAGGGAATCTGGGAAAAAGTCTGGACCTGCCTAAGAGTCAAGAGACCATTGTTTCGGGGTGTGTTAGGAGAGGGGGTTCAGAGCACCACCTAAACGAGCTCCAGAGCTGGGCACAAGCCACGGCTATCAGCGCGGACACCAGAGACCGGCATGAGACGTTAAGGCTGCTGCTACAGCCACCAAGAATCCTGTGTACAAGCACAGGTCACTATCCACCCCTTGCCTACAGGGAGCCTGTCCAGCCCACCACTGCCAGGGTCCCGTGATCCAGGGGACACCTTCCCCAGGAGAACACACAGCATGCCTCAGTCTGTTGCAATGTCATGCTGGTCTCTGCTGCCACAGGGTCGCCCCGCATACCATACCCCTCCCTCACCCCAGCCTGAGGGAGCCAGAGCTCCCTAATCAGCCACTTCTTTAACCCCCCCCCCATGTCTGGGCGAAGAACAGATGCCAGAGGGCAACCTATATGCAGAGGCGGGGCCAAATCCAAAGCTGAACCCCAGAGGCTGTGCGAACAAAGAAGAGAAAGGGAAATCTCTCCCAGCAGCCTCAGGAGCAGCGGATTAAATCTCCACAATCAACTTGATGTACCCTGCACGTGGGGAAAACCTGAATAGAAAACAAATCATCCCAGAACTGAGACGGTGGAATTTGGGAGCAACTGAAGATTGGGGTTGCTGTATGCAACTGACTAGGTTCTGAATTTTATATTTATCTTAATATAGTTTTTAGTGCATGCTATCATTGGTGGATTTGTTTGTTGGTTTGGTTGCTCTCTTTTTTTATTACTTTATAAATTATTTTATTTTAATAATATTTTTAACATTTAAAAATTTTAATTATTTTATTTTCTCTTTTTTTCTTTCTTTTTTTTCTCTCTTTTCTTCTGAGTCATGTGGCTGACAGGGTCTTGGTGCTCCAGCCAGGTGTCAGGCCTGAGCCTCTGAGGTGGGAGAGCTGAGTTCAGGACACTGGACAACCAGAGACCTCCTGGCTCCACATAATATCAAATGGTGAAAGCTCTCCCAGAGATCTCCAGCTCAACGATAAGACCCAGCTCCACTCAACGACCAGCAAGCTACAGTGCTGGACACCCTATGCCAAACAACTAGCAAGACAGGAACACAAACCCACCCATTATCAGAGAGGCTGCCTAAAATCATAATAAGTTCACAGACTCCCAAAATCACACTACTGGACATGGACCTGCCCACCAGAAAGACAAGATCCAGCCTCATCCACCAGAACAGAGGCACCAGACCCCTCCATCAGGAAGAGTGGAACAGGAAGCCTACACAACCCACTGAACCAACCATACCCACTGGGGATAGACATCAAAAACTACAGGAACTACAAACCTGCAGCCTGTGAAGAGGAGACCCCAAACAGAGTAAGTTTAGCAAAATGAGAAGAAAGAGAAATACACAGCAGATGAAGGAACAAGGTAAAAACCCACCCGATCAAAAAATGAAGAGGAAATAAGCAGTCTACCTGAAAAAGAATTCAGAGTAATGATAGTAAAGATGATCCAAAATCTTGGAAATAGAATGGAGAAAATACAAGAAACAGTTAAGAAGGACCTTGAAGAACTAAAGAGAAAACAAACAACGATGATCAACACAAGAAATGAAATTAAAAATTCTCTAGAAGGAATCAATGGCAGAATAACTGAGGCAGAAGAATGAATAAGTGACCTGGAAGATAAAATAGTGGAAATAACTACCACAGAGCAGAATAAAGAAAAAAGAATGAAAGAATTGAGGACAGTCCCAGAGACCTCTGGGACAACATTAAACACACCAACATTCAAATTATAGGGGTCTCAGAAGAAGAAGAGAGAAAAAAAGGGACTGACAAAATATTTGAAGAGATTACAGTTGAAAACTTCCCTAATATGAGAAAGGAAATAGTCAATCAAGTCCAGTAAATGCAGAGAGTCCCTTGCAGGATAAATCCAAGAAGAAACACATCAAGACACATATTCATCAAACTATCAAAAAATAATACAAAGAAAATATATTAAAAGGAGCAAGGGAAAAACAACAAATAACGTAAAAGGGAATCCCCATAAGGTTATCACCTGATCTTTCAGCAGAAACTCTACAAGCCAAAAGGTAGTGGCAGGACATATTTAAAGTGATGAAAGGGAAAAACCTACAACAAAGATTACTCTACCCAGCAAGGATCTCATTCAGACTTGACAGAGAAATGAAAACCTTTACAGACAAACAAAAGCTAAGAGAATTCAGCACCACCAAACCATCTTTACAACAAATGCTAAAGGAACTTCTCTAGGCGGGAAACACAAGAGAAGGAAAAGACCTACAATAACAAACCCAAACAATTAAGAAAATGGTAATAGGAATATACATATCGATAATTAACTTAAATATAAATGGATTAAATGCTCCAACCAAAAGACATAGACTGGCTGAATGGATAAAAAAAAAACAAGACCCTTATATATGCTGTCTACAAGAGACCCACTTCAGACCTAGGGACACATACAGACTGAAAGTGGGGGATTGAAAAAGATATTCAATGTAAGTGGAAATCCAAAGAAAGCTGGAGTAGCAGTTCTCACATCAGACAAAATAGACCTTAAAATAAAGACTATTACAAGAGACAAAGAAGGACACTGCGTAATGATCAAGGGATCAATCCAAGAAGAAGATATAACAATTGTAAATATTTATACACCCAACATAGGAGCACCTCAATACATAAGGCAAAAGCTAACAGCCATAAAAGAGGAAATTGACAGTAACACAACAATAGTAGGGGACCTTAACATGCTACTTTCACCAATGGACAGATCAACCAAAATGAAAATAAATAAGGAAACACAAGCTTTAAATGACACATTAAGCAAGATGGACTTAACTGATATTTATAGGCCATTCCATCCAAAAATAACAGAATACACTTTCTTCTCAAGTGGTCATGGAACATTCTCTAGGATAGATCATATCCTGGTTCACAAATCAAGCCTTGGTAAATTTAAGAAAATTGAAATTGTATCAAGTATCTTTTCAGACCACAATACTATGAGACTAGATATCAATTAAAGGAAAAAAAACTATAAAAATTACAAACACATGGAGGGTAAACAATACACTACTAAATAACCAAGAGATCACTGAAGAAATCAAAGAGGAAATTAAAAAATACCTAGAAACAAATGACAACGAAACCACAGCGATCCAAAACCTACGGGATGCAGCAAAAGCAGTTCTAAGAGGGAAGTTTATAGCAATAGTATCCTACCTCAAGAAACAAGAAATACCTCAAATAAACAATCTAAACTTACACCTAAAGCAATTAGAGAAAGAAGAGCAAAAACACGCCAAAGTAGGCAGAAGGAAAGAAATCATAAAGATCAGATCAGAAAAAAATGAAAAAGAAATGAAGGAAACAGTAGCAAAGATCAGTAAAACTAAAAGCTGTTTTTTTAAGAAGATAAACAAAATTGATAAACCATTAGCCACACTCACCAAGAAGAAAAGGGAGAAGACTCAAATCAATAGAATTAGAAATGAAAAAGGAGAAGTAACAACTGAAACTGCAGAAATACAAAGGATAATGAGAGATTACTACAAGCAACTCTATGCCAGTAAAATGGACAACCTGGAAGAAATGGACAAATTCTTAGAAAAGCACAACCTTCCAAGACAAAACCAGAAAGAAATAGAAAATATAAAGACACCAATCACAAGCACTGAAATTTAGACTGTGATTAAAAATCTTCCAAGATGGGATAGGGAGGGTGGGAGGGAGGGAGACAAAGAGGGAAGAGATATGGGAACATATATATATGTATAACTGACTCACTCTGTTATAAAGCAGAAACTAACACACCATTGTAAAGCAATTATACCCCAATAAAGATGTTAAAAAAAAAAAAAAAAAAAAAATCTTCCAAGAAACAAAAGCCCAGGACCAGATGGCTTCACAGGCAAATTCTAGCAAACATTTAGAGAAGAGATAATGCCTATCCTTCTCAAACTCTTCCAAAGTATAGCAGAGGGAGGAACACTCCCAAACTCATTCTACGAGGCAACCATCACCCTGATACCAAAACCAGGCAAAGATACTACAAAAAAAGAAAATTACAGACCAATATCACTGATGAATATAGATGCAAAAATCCTCAACAAAATACTAGCAAAGAGAATCCAACAGCACATTAAAAGGATCATACACCATGACCAAGTGGAGTTTATCCCAGGAATGCAAGGATTCTTCAATATACGTAAATCAAACAATGTGATACACCATACTAACAAATTGAAGAAAAACCATATGATCATCTCAATAGATGCATAAAATGCTTTGACAAAATTCAACACCCACTTATGATAAAAACCCTCCAGAAAGTAGGCATGGAGGGAATTTTCCTCAACATAATAAAGGCCATATATGACAAACCCAGCCAACATTGTTCTCAATGGTGAAAAACTGAAACCATTTCCACTAAGATCAGGAAAAAGACAAGGTTGCCCACTCTCACCACTATTATTCAACATAGTTTTGGAAGTTTTAGCTACAGCAATCAGAGAAGAAAAAGAAATAAAAGGAATCCAAATTAGAAACGAAGAAGTAACACTGTCACTCTTTGCAGATGACATGATACTATACAGAGAATCCTAAAGATGCCACCAGAAAACTACTAGAGCTAATCAATGAATTTGGTAAAGTTACAGGATACAAAATTAATGCACAGAAATCTCTTGCATTCCTATATACTAATGATGAAAAATCTGAAAGAGAAATGAAGGAAACACTCCCATTTACCATTGCAACAAAAAGAATAAAATACCTAGGAATAAATCTACCTAAGGAGACAAAAGATCTGTATGCAGAAAACTATGAGACACTGATGAAAGAAATTAAAGATGATACAGACAGATGGAGAGAAAAAACATGTTCTTGGATTGCAAGAATCAACATTGTGAAAATGACTATACTACCCAAAGTAATCTACAGATTCAATGCAATCCCTATCAAACTACCAACATCATTTTTCACAGAACTAGAACTAGAATAAATTTCACAATTTGTGTAGAAACACAAAAGACCTCGAAAAGCGGAGCTGGAAGAATCAGGCTCCCTGACTTCAGACTGTATTACAAAGCTACAATAATCAAGACAGTATGGTATTGGAACAAAAACATAGATCAATGGAATAGGATAGAAAGTCCAGAGATAAACACATGCACATATGGTCACCTTATCATTGATAAAGGAAGCAAGAATATACAATGGAGAAAAGACAGCCTCTTCAATAAGTGGTGCTGGGAAAACTGGACAGCTACATGCAGAAGAATGAAATTAGAACACTCCTTAACACCGTACACAAAAATAAACTCAAAATGTATTAAAGACCTAAATGTAAGGCCAGAAACTATAAAACTCTTAGAGGAAAATATAGGCAGAACACTCTATGAGATACATCACAGCAAGATCCATTTTGACCCACCTCCTAGAGAAATGGAAATAAAAGCAAAAATAAACACATGGGACCTAATGAAACTTAAAAGTTTTTGCACAGCAAAGGAATCCATGAACAAGACAAAAAGACAACCCTCAGAATGGGAGAAATTATTTGCAAACAAAGCCACTGACAAAGGATTAATCTCCAAAATATACAAGTACCTCATGCTGTTCAATATCAAAAATAACAACCCAATCCAAAAATGGGCAGAAGACCTAAATAGACATTTCTCCTAAGAAGATATACAGATTGCCAACAAACACATGAAAGGATGCTCAAAATCACTAATCATTAGAGAAATGCAAATCAAAACTGCAATGAGGTATCACCTCACACAAGTCAGAATGGCCATCATCAAAAAATCTACAAACAATAAATGCTGGAAAGGTTGTGGTGAAAAGGGGACCCTCTTGCACTGTTGGTGGTAATGTAAATTGATACAACCACTATAGAGGACAGTATGGAGGTTCCTTAAAAAACTAAAAATAGAACTACCATATGACCCAGCAATCCCACTACTGAGCATATACCCTGAGAAAACCATCATTCAAAAATAGTCACCGTGGACCACAATGTTCACTGCAGCGCTATTTACAATAGCCAAGACATGGAAGCAACCTAAGTGTCTATCAACAGGTGAATGGATAAAGAACATGTGGCACGTATATTCAATGGAATATTACTCAGCCATAGAAAGAAAAGAAACTGAGTTAATTGTAGTGAGGTGGATGGACCTAGAATCTGTCATACAGAATAAAGTAAGTAAGAAAGAGAAGAGAAAATACCGTATGCTAACACATATATATGGAGTCTAAAAAAAAAAAGGTTCTGAAGGACCTAAGGAGAGGACAGGAATAAAGATGTAGACATAGATAATGGACTTGAGGACATGGGGAGGGGGGATGGGTAAGCTGGGATGAAGTGAGAGGGTGGCATTGACATATATAAACTACCAAATGTAAAATCGATAGCTACTGGGAAGCAGCCACATAGCACAGGGAGATCAGCTTGGTGCTTTGTGTCCACCTAGAGGGGTGGGATAGGGAGGGTGGGAGGGAGACGCAAGAGTGAGGAGATATATGTATACATATAGCTGGTTCACTTTGCTATACAACAGAAACTAACACAACATTGTCAGTCAGTTATACTCCAATAAAGATGTTAAGAAAAATATATATTAAAAAAAATAAGAATTTGTGAGGCAGAGTACTGGAGAGGGAAAGATATACAGAGAAAGAGCTCCGTAAATCAGCATAGGGATTCCCTTGAATTGTTGGCTGAAAACCACTCCTCACATGTATAGGGTGAAACTCCACAAGATTGGGCAAAGATCACCTCCTAGGAAAGAACAATTACTGGGGATATAAGTCAAGAACAATTTACAGAGCTCACACAAGGCCAGGAATCATTTGAGTTTCCACTAGCCAGAATGGAGGGACTTTGTTGATTACACAGAAAATTTAGTAGAGACACCAAAATGTTGTGCTTTACTAGGGGAATAAACTAAACTACAGGAGTTTTCTCTGGCTCTGCCCTTAAGAAAATCTCAAAAACAAGCTTTAAATAGATCAGATGGATTCCCAAGTAACTTAATTGCCTGTCAAAATAAAAACCAATACTTTTTAAAGGAATACAACAAAATCCAGAACGGAACAATGTAAGATTTACCATTTCCAATATCTAACTGAAAACCAGTAGACATGTGAAGAATCATGAAAGTGTGGCCCATAAAGGGAAGAAGGAATATGAGTCAAGAGAAACAGACCCAAAAGGAAAATGATAGTAAATAAAACAGATGTACCTAAAAGAATATAGAGTGCTGGAAATAGCAAATATGTAGGTAAATATATTTTTTTTACTCACCTAAGTTGTTTTTAATATTATTGATTGTGTACAGAAAAATAATGGTTTATTTTGGGATTTACACCATGTAAAATTACATTCATAACAACAAAAGCATAAAGAATGGGAGGAGAAAAATGGGATCCTTACTCATATGTGGTTAATGATTCAAGATTCTTACTTATATGTGAAGTAGTATGATACCACTGTAGGTAGATTGTGGTAAAAGCTGAGAATGTATGTTGTAAAACATAATACAATCATTAAAAACAAAAAAAAAATAACCAATACTCCACAATAGGAGATAAAATGAAAGCATAAAAAGTACTCAATTAATAAAAAGTTAAAATTTAAAAAATGTCAACATAGTGGAAGCACTAGCAAAGAACGGATGAACAAGTAAACAACAAATAGCAACATGGTAAATCTCAATTCAACCATATAAATAAATACATTAAAATAAATGGCTTAAACACTCCAATTGAAAGGCAGAGATTCTAAAACTGGATAAAAAAGGATGATTAAATTATATGCTGTTTACAAGAAACACAATTTAATTATAAAGATACAGGTAAGTGAAAATACAAGAATGGAAAAACATATACTATGAAAACAATTATAAAAAAGCTGAAATGGCTATATTGATACCAAAGTAGACTTCAGAACAAGGAATATTACAAGGAATAAAGACATTTAATAATGATGAAGAGGTCAATTTATCAAGAAGACATAATAATTCTAAATGTTTACATGTCTAATAATATATTTCAAAACAAATGAAGCAAAAACTGATAGAACTGAAAGGAGAAAAAGAGAAATCTAAAATTATATTCAAAACCTTTACTCTCTCATTATTAATAGAATGAATAGACAAAAAAATCAGTAAGGATAGATGCCCCGAACAAAAATATGAACCAGCACAATCTAACTGATATTTATTTATTATTTTAAATTTATTTATTTATTTATTTTTGGCTGTTTTGGGTCTTCATTGCTGCGCAGGGGCTTTCTCTAGTTGTGGAGAGGGGGGCTACTGTTTGTTGTGGTGCACGGGCTTCCAATTGCAGTGGCTTCTCTTGTTGTGGAGCACAGGCTCTAGGCACATGAGTTTCAGTAGCTGTGGCCCGTGGGCTCTAGAGCTCAGGGTCAGTAGTTGTGGCACATGGGCTTAGTTGCTCTGCAGCATGTGGGACCTTCCCAGACCAGGGCTTGAACCCATGTCGCCTGCATTGTCAGGCAGATTCTTTTATTTTTTATTTTTCTTTTTTTCCCGTACGTGGGCCTCTCACTGTTGTGGCCTCTCCCGTTGCGGAGCACAGGCTCCGGACGCGCAGGCTCAGCAGCCATGGCTCACGGGCCAAGCCGCTCCGCGGCATGTGTGATCTTCCCGGACCGGGGCACGAACCCGTGTCCCCTGCATTGGCAGGCAGACTCTCAACCACTGCGCCACCAGGGAAGCCCAGGCAGATTCTTAAGCACTGCGCCAACCAGGCAATACAGCATGCCTCCAAACAACAACAAAGTACATGTATTTTGCATGTGTACCTGGAATGTTCATTAAAATAGATCACAAAAACTATAAAAATAAATAATGTAAAAGAATTAAAATCATAAGAAGTGTGTTCTCTGACCATAATGGAATTAAAATAGAAATCAGTAATAGAAAGATACCTGGGAAAATCCCCGAATCCTAAGATATTAAACAGTATACTTTTAAATATGTTGGATATTTAATTGGATCAAAAAGAAAGTCACAGGGGAAATTAGTAAACATTTTTTATTTAATAAAAATTAAAGCATAACTTGTGGAATGCAGATATAGCAAGTGCTTAGAGGGAAATTTATAGCATTAAATATTTATATTAAAAAATGAGAAAAATCTCAAATAAATTACCTGAGTTTTCACTTTAAGAAACCAAATTAAAATATAAAATTAAACAAAGCAAAGAGAAGGAAGAAAATAATAATTATAAGAGCAGGAATAAATAAAATTTAAAACAGAAAAACAATAGAGGGAAAAAAACCCAATGAAATCAAAAGATGGTTCTTTGTAAAGATCAATAAAATTGATAAACTTCTAGCCAGACCTGATCAAGGAGAAAAGAAAGATACAAATGAACAGTATCACAAATGAAAGAGGAAACGTCATGCAGATCCTACAGACAGTAAAAAGATAATAAAGGAATATTTGAACTATGTTATGAAAGTAAATTTGAAAACATAAAAGAAATTGACACATTCCATGAAAGACATAAATTTAGCAATGTTCACTCAAGAAAAAAGTGGATAACCTGAATAACTCTATATTTATTAAAGCAGTAGAATTTGTATTTATAAAACTCCCAACAAAGAAAACTCTAGGCCCAGATGATTTTACTGGTGAATTCTAAGTAAACATTTAAGGAAAATAAAAAACCCAAATTCTACACAAACTCTTCCAGAAAATGAAAGAAGAGAGAACACTTTCCAAATAGTTTTATGAGGTTGGCATTTTCCTGATACCAAATCCAATATTACAAGAAAAAAAAAAAAAACCCTGCAGATTAATACCCCTCATAAACATGGATATAAAACTCCTTAATGAAATATTAGCATTGATTCAGCAATATATAAAAATGATAATACATTTGACAAAGTAGTTTATTCTAGGATATCACTCCTATTAAACACTACTGGAGGTCTTCATCAGTGCAATGAACCGAATAAAGAAACAAAAGGCATACAGATTAGAAGGAAAGAAGTAAAAATCTAGTTTGCAGACAACATGAGTATGTAGAATATTCTAAGAAATCTACAAAAAACCTATTAGAATTAAAAATTGAGGTCAGTAATTTTGCCACATAGTTTTTAAACAATCAGTTGTATTCTATATCCTAGCAATGCACTAATAGGTTAAATTTATAAAAGGGGTGTCATACATACTAACAACACAAAACATAAAATCTTACATATATGTATATATATATACACATATATGTAAGATTTCTATGCTGAAAACTCTAAATTATAGATGAGAAGAATCAAGGAAGACCTAAATAAATGGAGACATATTGTGTTCATGTTTTGGAAGTTTCAATATTTTTAACATATCAGTTCTTCCCAAACTGATCTGTAGATTCAATGGAATCTCAATCAAAACCACCATAGGGTTTTGTTTTTGTTTGTTTGTTTCTTTGTAACAGTCAACAAGTTTACTCTGGAGTTTATATAGACAGGCTAAGGACCTGTGGTAACTAACTTCCAAGATGACCCCCAGTGATCCTGGTATTCAGGTTAGTTGGTGTGACCAATAGAATGTGGCAGAAATAATTGTATGTCCCTTCTGAGAGTAGGTTACAAAAGGCACCATGTCACTTCCTCTCTTTACTCCCTCACACATCTTTCTTTCTCCATTCAGTTTGGGAGAAACCAGTAGCAATATGTGAGCAGCCTTATGAAGAACTCAATGTGGTGAGACCCTCACTGAAGTCTCTCACCAACAGCCACGTAAATGAACTTGGAAATGACTCTTCTAACCCAGTCAGGCCTTCAGACGATTGTAACATCTTGTAATATCTGGCTAACATCTTGACTGCAACCTATGACAGACCCTTATCTGGAAAAACCCAGCTAAGCTTCTCTGAATTCCTGACTCACAGAAATTGTGAGATAATAAATGTTTGTTTTTAAGTCTCTACGTTTTGGGTAAATTGTTATGCGGCCATGAATAAATAATATCCTTAGAATAATAAAAACAATTTTGAGAAAGAACAAAACTGGAGGACTCACTATAAGACTCATTAAAAGGATTACTATAAAGAGCTACAGTAATCAAGACCATGTGGTCTTGATCTATATAAGTAAAAATGATAGAAATATAGATCAATGAATCAGATTGGAGAGTCCAGAAATAGACCCAAAATTTATGGTCAACTGATTTGACAAATTGCCAATGCCATTTAATGAAGCAAAGATAGTCTTCTCAACAAATGTTACTGGAACAATTGAAAGTCCACATGAAAAACAAAACCAAAAAAATCTCAGCCTATACATTGAACCATATACAAAAATTAAGTTGAAAACATTTCATGTGCCTAAATGTAAAAATCTAAACTATAAAACTTCTAGAGGAAAGAAAAATAAGTGAAAATTTCTGTAGCTTTGGGTTAGAAAAATATGTATTAGAACACAAAAAGTATAGACATAATCAAAATTAACAATTTTTGCTCTTTAATAATAAAGATATTATTAAGTTAGACGAAAATAAAAGCCCATGGACTGAGAGAAATTTCTGGTATAGAGAATATATAGCAATTCCTTACAGGTCAATTAAAATAAACCATACAACTCAATAGAAAATTAGAAAATATTTAAATAGACACTACACCAAAAATAAGATACAGATGGCAAATAAGCACCTGAAAATATGCTCAACATTAGGGGAAAGCAATTTAAAACCAAAAAGAGATACCACTACCTATTAGAATGGCTTTCATTTAAAAAAGAATAAAATCTGACAATACCAGTTGCTGCTGAAGATATGGAGTAACGGAATCTCTCAAACATTGGCAATAGGAATGCAAAATGGTATAGCCACTTTGAAAAATAGTTTGCACTTTTGTATTAGGTTAAACATACACTTACCATAAAAGCCAGCAGTTTCACTCTTAGGTATTTACCCAAATAAATAAAAAATTATAGTTCACATAAAAACCTGTACTTAAATGTTTATAGCAGCTTTATTAATAATCACCAAAACCCAGAAACAGCACAAGTGTCCAACTGGTCAATGCTTAAATAAATTGTGGTATAGTCATACAATATAACACTTCTCAGCAGTAAAAAGGAAGTACTCACACATGTGTCAAGGCATTATGCTAGGTGAAAGAATGCAGCATCAAAAAGATGCATGTTCTATGATTGTATTTTTAAGACATTCTGGAAAAAGCAGAATTATAGAGACAGAAGACAGATCAGTGGTTGTCAGGGGCTGGGGGTAGAGGAAGAGGATTAACTACAAATAGGCACAAGGGATTTTTTTTAATTTTTAATTTAATTTTTATTTATTTATTTTTGGTTGCATTGGGTCTTCATTGCTGCACTCGGGCTTTCTCTAGTTGCGGTGAGTGGGGGCTACTCTTTGTTGTGGTGCACAGGTTTCTCATTGTGGTGGCTTCTCTTGTTGTGGAACACAGGCTCTAGGCACATGGGCTTCAGTAGTTGTGGCTCGCAGGCTATAGAGTTGTGGCTCGTGGGCTCAATAGTTGTGGCGCACAGATTTAGTTGCTCTGCAACATGTGGGATCTTCCTAGAGCAGGGCTCAAACCCATGTCCCTTGCATTGGCAGGCAGATTCTTAACCACCGAGCCACCAGGGAGTCCTGGCACAAGGGAACTTTTTGAGGTGATTGAAACATTCTGTATATTGATCAGTTGATGTTACAAGACCATATAAATTTTAAAAATTCATTGAACTGTATGCCAAAAAGTATCAATTTTTTGTGTATAAAAGAGACCTCAATAAACATAACATTTAAAAACTGTGGAATACAGCTTAGTGTGCTAAGAGGGAAATATATACCTTTAAATGTTTACATTAGTAAAGAAGGAAATTATTTCAGCTTCTAGCTAAAGGAATCAAGGGGGAAAATGAGCAAATTAAACCTATAGTGGGGAGAAGAAAGACAATATTAAAAATAAGAGTAGAAATCAATAAAATAGGAAGTGGATAAACAATAGAGGAAAATCAAAGAAACAAAAAACTGGTACTTTTAAAAGATCAATACAACTGACAAATCTTTTGCTAGACAAATTGAGAAAATAAGAGAAGACACAAATTAACAATATCAGAAATGAAAGAAAGGACAACAGTACAGGTCTTACAGACATTGAAGGGAAAATAACAGAAAACTATTAATTAATAGTATTAAAATTAATTTAAATTAAACACTTTTTGATGAATGAAAAAACTAGTTGAAAGATAAAAATTACCAGACTAACCCAAGATGGAATAGAAAATCTGAAAAGTTATTTATTAAAGAAATTAAATTTGTAAGTAAAAGCTTTCCCACTAATAATAGTCCCAAGCCCAGATATTTCACAGGTGAATTTAAACAAATATTTAAGGAAAAATTAATACCAATACCATATGACTCAGAAAATACAAGAGGAAAACTTCCCAACTCATTTTACAAGGTAGAATAATCCTGATACAGAAAACCAGGAAGACCTTACAAGAGAGAAAAAAAAAAAACAAAAAAAACCCGTACAGACCAGTAAGAGTCATTAATCAAATACTAACAAATTGAACCCAGCAATAGATAAAAAGAATAATACATCATGAATACAAAATTGGTTTATCATTTGAAAATTAATGAAAGTAATTCACTAAAATAACAGATTAGATGAGAAAAAATCACCTCAATAGATGCAGGAAAATGCATTTGATAAAATTCAACAGCCATTTATGAAAAATTAATTTTCAACATACTAAAAATAGTGGAAAAATTTTCAACCTCCAGAAAGTCACCTGTGAAAATGTTACAGCTAACACGATACTTAATGGTGAAATACTGAATACTTCTCCCCTTTGATTGGGGATGAAATAAAGATAACCACAATTGCCACCTCTATTTAACATTGTACTGAACTGCTCAGCCACTGCAATAAGGAAGGCAGAAACAAAGGAATGACATAGCATATAGGATGTCTGCTTCCTGCCAAAGTGGAATAATAGAAACTGGATTCACTCTCGCACCAGAAACAACCAAAAAACTGACAAAATAAGTGAAACATCAATTTTTGAAACACTGGACATCAGACAACAAATAACAATGATCTCAAAGAAATAGGAAAGAAACAACCTGAGCCCAGTGGTTGCATGTTTGCACTAGCTTACTGCTTTGAGAATATCCAAGCAAGGAGAAGGTACTCCCTGAGATGAGGAGATGGAGCTGAGAATTAGAGAAGACCAGAAAGACTAGAGTTGGGAAGAAAGAGCATTAAAGCGAAGAGATCTACACAGAAAGCACTCAAGTTTTGTTTTTTGTTATTTTGCAGTACGCGGGCCTCTCACTGTCGCGGCTCTCCCGCCGCGGAGCACAGGTTCCGGATGCGCCGGCCCAACGGCCATGGCTCACGGGCCCAGCCGCTCTGTGGCACGTGGGATCCTCCCGGACCAGGGCACGAACCCGCGTCCCCCGCATCGGCAGGCGAACTCTCAACCACTGCACCACCAGGGAAGCCCAGCACTCAAGTTTTTACTAGTATCAGCCTTATGAACGTAAAGGCAAAAATTCTTAACACTTTATCAAATTAAATCCAATAATATATAAAAAGCAAAACATATTATGATCAAGTAAGTTTTACCTCATGAATGCAAGGTGGGATTTAGATTTGAAAATCAATCAGTATAAATTTATATTAGCAAACTAAAAAAGAAAAGCCATATGACAATCTCAGAAGATACACTAAAAGCACTTGATAAAGTCTCATATTCATCTCTGATAAGAATGTAAGCAAACTATGAAAACAGAAGGAACATTTGTCAACCTGACAGAAAGCATCCATGAAAAACTCATAGCTAACATGGTACTTAACAGCAAAAGACTGAAAGCTTTCTCCCTAAGATCAGGAACAACACAAGGATGTGTACTCTCTTCACCTCTATTCAACTAGAAGTTCTAGCCAGTATGATAATGCAAGAGAAGAAAAGGCATCCAAGTTGGAAAGAAGAAACAAGATTGTCTGTATTTGCATATGACATTATCATCTATGTAGAGAATCTATTGGAATCTATAAAAAAGCTGCTAGGACTCATTAGTGAGTTTGGAAATGTTGAAGTATACAAAATATATACAAAAAAATCAATTATATATGCTAGTAATGTACACATGGAAGTTGAAATTTTAAAAATATACTCTTTACAATTGCACAGAGTTTGTGAAACAGGGAAAAAGCTGACAAGAGATATGCAAGACCTACACACTAAAAACTACACAACATAAGAGTAACTAAGGAAACCCCAATAAACAGAGCACCATACTTTATTCGTGGGTTGGAAGACTCAATATTGTTAAGATGTTGATTCTCCCCAAAGTGGTCTGTAGATTCAATGCCATCCAAATCATAATCTTGGCAAACATTTTTTGAAGAAATTGACAATTTGATTCTAAGATTCATGTGTAAATGGAAAGGACATGAAATAGCCAAAACAATTTAGAAAAGAAAAAAATTTGGAAGACAAATACTACCTGATTTCAAGACTTGGTCTACAGTAATAAAGATACAGTGGTATTGGTGAGAAGATAGACAAATAGATTGATGAACTAGAATAGAGTCCAGAAATAAATCCATATATGGATAACTGATTTTTTACCATGTTGTCATTGCAAGTCAGTGGAGAAAGGAGAGTTTGTTCAATAAATGATGCTAGAACATTTGGATATCCATATGTGTGAAAAAAAGAACTTTGATCCATATCTTGTACCATATACAAAAATTAATTTAAAATGTATTCTAGTCCTAAATGTATAAGCAAAAACTGTAACATTTTAAATTATAAAATTTATAAAAGAAAACATAGAAGAAAATCTTCGTGGTATACAATAGAATACTATTCAGCAATGAAAAGGAGTAATCTATTGGTACAACGATATGGATAAATCTCAAAATAATTATGTTGAGTGAAAGAAGCCAGACAAAAAAAGTGTTCATACTATATGCTTCAGTTATATTAAACTCCAGAAAATGCAAACTGATCTGTACTGATAGAAAGCAGATCAGTAGTTGTCTGTAGGAGTTGGGATGGGTGAGAGGGGTACAAAGGGACATGAGAAAACTTTTGGGGACGTTGGACATGTTTTATGCTCTTGATTTTGGTAATAGCTTCATGCTTTTATACATGCATCAAAACATCAAATTGTACAGTTTAAAGAAGTGTAGTTTATTTTATTACAATTACACCTCAAAAAACTATTTTTAAGACACACAGATTGAAATGAAGGAAGCAATACTTTCTTTATTTGCAGATGACTTTGTACTGTATATAGAAAATTCCAAGGAATCTAAAATAAAAGCTATAGAAAAAAATAATCGATGTTAGCAAATTTATAGGATGTGAGGACAATATACAAATATCAACTGCATTTTTATATGATAGCAATAAACGACTTGAAAGTAAAGTAAGAAATAATATCATTTATAGTAGTATCACATATGAAAATATGTGGAGATAAATATAACAATACATGTATAAGATCAGTACCTTGAAAATTACAAAATATGCTGAGAGAAATTTAAAAAGACCTAAACAAATGGCATGACATACCATGTTTATGAATCAGAAGACTCAATATTAAGATGTCAGTTCTCTCCAATTTAATCTATAGATTCAAGCAATGCCTGTGAAAATTCCAGAAGGCTTCTTTCTATAGAAATTGTCAAGCTCATTCTAAAATTTATTTGGAAATACAATGGGCCTAGACTTGCCAAAAATTTTTTGAAAAAGATAAACAGAGTTGAAAGATTATATTACCTGATTTCCAGACTTACTATAAAACTATAGTAATACAGTAGTATTCATATAAGGATGGATTTATAGGATCAGTGGAGCAGAATAGAGGGTCCAGAAATAGACCTTCATATCTATAATAAATTGATTTTCAATAAAGGTGACAAGGTAAATCAATGGAGAAAGGAAAATCTTTTCAACAAATTATGTTGGAATAAGTGGATATCCAGAAAAAAGTAAACCGTGACACTTACTTCATAACATACACAAAAATTAACTCAAGATGGATCATAGACATAAATATAGAAGCTAAAATTATGAAACTTTTAGAAAAAATGTAGGAGAAAATCTTCATAAATTTGAGATAGGCAAAGATTTCTTGCATGAAACACACACACACACACACACACACACACACACACACACAACCCTAAAGAAAAAAGTTGCTAATTAAAAATTAAAAACTCCTCTTTTTCAAAGTCCACTGTTAGGAAAATTAAAAGGTAAGCCACAGACTAGGAGAAAATATTCTCAGTACATGTATTTTACAAAGAATTTTAATCTAGAGTATGTAAAAATTTATACCAGCTTAATAAGAACAACCAACAACCCCATGAAAAGTTGGCAAAAATTTAACAGATTCACAAAGACTAATATGACTAATGACATATATATATATATATATATGTATATATATATATATATATATCTCCATGTATGTTTAGGCTGAACAGCACAGGGGAGTGCATGTTTGCATGTTCTGGGAGAGCTATTATTATCCAGACCAAGCAGATTGCAGACCTTCATCTGTGCCAGCATTCACCCAGCAGATTGAAGCATGTTTTATCCAGAGGTACTATATCCATCCAAGTCAAAAACACGATTGAGACAAAAATCCATTGGTCCCATGCCTGTCATCTTTGTTTGCGAGATACAAGAATCCACCCATATATATATATATATATATATATGTCATTCATCATCAGGGAAAGCCAGTTAAAACTATACTATGAGACACCCTTACACTGATTAGAATGACTAGAATTAAAAAGACACAATTTCAAGTGTTGGTAAGAATTTGGAGCAATAGGAACTCACATACACTGCTGGAAGAAATATAAAATGGTACAAACACGTTGGAAAATAACCTGGTAGTTTCTTAAAAACATTAACTATAGCCTTACCATACATAAGATATGGCAATATCCTTCTAGTGTATATCCTGTAGACCTGCTAGATGCTGGTATGTCTAGCAAATGAGCACAAGGAAATGTGCAAGGATTCTCACTGCAGCACTGTTTATAACAGTGAATAAATAGAAAGAAACCATCCCTCATCAGGGGACTAACAAACTGTGATTTATTCACACAGTGAAATACTGTACAATGAAAACTTACAATGAATGGACCTGATCCACATATAACAAAATACATAAATCTCTAAAACATAAAGCTGATGAAAAAAATGAGTTGCAAAAGGATATGTATTTTTTATAGACAAACACATAGTCGAAGCACAAAACATGAATGGAAATTACACCAGCTTCAGATTAGTGGCTACTCTGAGGTAGAGAGATGGGGCAAGGATGCAGATGAAACATTATTTCTATTTGTAATGCTTTATTTCTTTAAAAAAACCAGTAAAGATTGGTAGCAAATATGGCAATGTGTTCATTTCTGTTTAATTTCAGTTGTGGGAGCATGTGTCTATTACATTTTGAAAATTTCTGTTTTATGTCTATAACATAAAGCAGGAAGGGATTGGCCTGCCCTCAGCAAAGGGATTTCATTTGCTGAGCCCCACTCTTAGGAATACAGGAGAAAGCAAGCTTCATGAAGCTTCTATTGTGTCTCCCAAAGAGGAGTTAGAAAATACACCCCAGAGACCATGCCCGAGAGAAAGGTGTAAGATTCTGGAGGCTCTGCAGCTTCCTGTATTTGGTACCTGTCACTTCCACTTCGGTTCCTCACAGAAATCAGCAGGATTGAACAGGAGCTGATGCTCTCAAAACCAAAAGGACCTACAGGCCTGTCTTCAGGAGCAGCAGGGAGTGAGAACTGGGAAGACTGAGTTTCACTCTGTACCCGGATTGGGGGAGAAGTAGCTCCAAACAATAGAATGGGTGTGGCCTGAGTTAAAGAAGCAAGGGAAGCAGAGTGTAACTTTGGTGTGGGAGAGAAGTGAGCTGGATGAAGCCTGAAAGGGGCTATAATTCTACACAGACCCCTGAGATGCGTTAACTCATACTACAGTACCATATAGTATATAGTACATATATCAGTACTTATCAGTCTTTCCGTGCATCCTGTCCTGCAGGGATATTTCAGCATTCTTGAAGAGCTAATTCAACACAATAGCTATAAGTTCCTTGACCTTCTCAACTCCAGTGAACACTGTTTCCACTCTCATGTGGCCACACCCTACCTACATCTTATCACCTAGCTCTTCCCTTAGTGTGAAAATCTCAAATCCAGTGTCCCCTGCTCTGCCAAAACCATGGTTGCAGCTCTTTTACTTTCTAATTCCCATTGTACTTGCCCTTCAATCCTGCTGTTGTCTCTAAGTCCCTTGAATCCTCCATTTTCCCTTCATCTATCAACTCCCTTTTAATTTCATTCATTTCTTATCATCCATAAAAACCACAGTTGATTCCTTGAGTTATTCACTTGTAACATTTTGCTCCCATTTTCTTATGTGGTACCCTTTCCAAATCCATTCTACAATCTTTATTCCCTGCCCCTAAACCTGTAAGACTGAGTAGAACTGAAGAAAATTGTACAGCCACGCAGACCAACATCATTAGAAATTTGGAGTTTCCAATACGAATTGGATCTTCAATTCTGTTTAGCAAAGTTTCCTTTTGGTTCTTAGACAGTTCATGACCAATATTACCTTAGTAGGCATTCCCAACCAATTTGTGCTCAAGTGCACTATGCTACCCTCTTGCTTTCTGCTTCATAAAGAATATGGAGGTCATCAGGTGTGAGTGAACTGTACTTATATCTAAACCCATAACAGGAACACTGGGTAATCTGTATAATCATATCATTTTTCTGTTCAAGGCTTATCATTACCACCACGCCCTTTTTAAGGATCTCTTCAATTTCTAAGGTCATAAAAAGAACTGTCCAAACTAAAGAGAAAAAAATCTATAATATATACATACATATACCTATATATACATATTCCCATAATTCACTGTTTTCACCATTTTACTAAAACTACTCTAGCGATGGTCACCAATGACCTTCTATGTTCAAGTCCAGTGACTTCTTTTCTGTCCTTATTTACCTGTGCTCTTGCAGCATTGGATACTGCTGCTCAATCCCCTCCTTCAGGGAGTAATCCACTTCCCTGGTTTCCTCTGTATCAAGCTTCCCTGATGTTTCTGCTCTCTTCTCATTCTTTGCATTCAGTGTACTCATTCAGGTCACATTAACTATTGGTCTCCCTAGTGCTTGGCTTTGGCCCTCTTCCCTTTTCAGTCAGCAAAATCTTCCTGGGTGACTGCAATAATTGTCCCTATTCCCAAGGCTTTAACTACTGCTTCAATCCTGACAACTACCAAAATGTATATTTCCAACTCAAACTTCCTTTCCTAAGCTCTACATCCTATGCAATTTACAGGTAATCTCCCACAGCACTTCAAAAGCAGCATGTTCAAACTCATATCCTGCAAAATGTCTCTTCCCCCCTACAACTCTGTTTTGACTGGTGGAAGCCCTGTCCTCTCAAAGGGCTGTGCCACCAACCTGGAATTTGACTCCTACTGCTTCCTTATTAGACATCAGTAATAACCAACCCCTCTCTTAGGTAGACCTAAGCATTACTTAAAAGAGGTGGAATCATGTAATGGTTGGGAACATGATCCTCTGAGCCAAACTGCATGAGTTTGAAGGTTGGCTTTACTACTTACCAGCTATTGACCTTGTTGAAGTTACTTATTTTGAGTGTTTCAATTTCTTCATGTATAAAGTAGGAAAGATAATAATATTACCTACTTCATAGAATTGTTGGGAGATTTAAACTAATATATATAAAGCATGTAGAAAGTAGCCTGCAGTAAGTGGCCTGCAGAAAGCATTCAATAACTGTTCACTCACTGTCATTGTTATATTAACATTAATTTGTCACCATCTTCACAGCCTCAGTTATTCATCTTTTCTTACAAGGGCCTTTGTCCATTCTCTTTTTTCAGGAAGGATTAGGGAGAGACCTTAAAGATGGTGGAGGAGTAAGACATGGAGATCACCTTCCTCCCCACAAATACATCAGAAATACATCTATATGTGGAACAGCTCCTAGAGAACACGTACTGAATGCTAGCACAAGACCTCAGACTTCCCAAAGGTTATATATATATATGTTTCCTTTTTCTCTTTTTGTGAGTCTGTATGTGTATGCTTCTTTATGTGATTTTGTCTGTAGAGCTTTGCTTTTACCATTTGTCCTATGGTTCTGTCTTTTTTTTTTTTAGTATAGTTTTTAGTGCTATTTATCATTGGTGGATTTGGTTTTTTTTTTGCTTTGGTTGCTCTCTTCTTTCTTTCTTTCTTTCTTTCTTTCTATCTTCTTTATTTATTACTTTTTAATTTTTTTAATTTTTAAAATATTTAATTTTAATAACTTTATTTTATTTATTTATTTTTTCTTTCTTTCTTTCTTTTCTCCCTTTTCTTCTGAGCTGTGTGGCTGACTTCTTGGGCTGGGTGTCAGGCCTGTACCACTGAGGTGGGAGAGCCGAGATCAGGACATTGGTCCACCAGAAACCTCCTGGCTCCACATAATATCTAATGGTGAAAGCACACACAGAAAAATCCATCTCAACGTTAAGACCCAGCTCCACTCAGCAACCAGCAAGCTGCAGTGCTGGACATCCTATGCCAAACAACTAGCAAAACAGGAGCACAAGGGCACCCATTAGCAGAGAGGCTGCTTAAAATCATAATAAGATCACAGAAACCCCAAAACACACCGCTGGACACGGACCTGCCCACCAGAAAGACAACATCTAACCTCACCCACCAGAACACAGGCACCAGTCCCCTCCACAAGGAAGCCTATATAACACACTGAAACAACCATACCCACTGGGGACAGACACCAAAAACAATGGGAACTACGAACCTGCAGCCTGTGAAGAGGAGACCCCAAAGACAGTAAGCTAAGCAAAATGAGAAAACAGAGAAACACAAGGCAGATGAAGGAGCAAGATAAAAACCCACCAGACCAAACAAATGAAGAGGAAATAGGCAGTCTACCTGAAAAAAAATTCAGAGTAATGAGAGTAAAGATGATCCAAAATCTTGGAAATAGAATGGAGAAAATACAAGAAACAGTTAACAAGGACCTAGAAGAACTAAAGAGCAAACAAACAATGATGGGCAACACAATAAATGAAATTTAAAATTCTCTAGAAGGAATCAATAGCAGAATAACTGAGGCAGAAGAACGGATAAGTGACCTGGAAGATAAAATAGAGGAAATAACTACCGCAGAGCAGAATAAAGAAAAAAGAATGAAAAGAATTGAGGACAGTCTCAGAGACCTCTGGGACAATATTAAAGCACCAACATTCGAATTATAGGGGACCCAGAAGAAGAAGAGAAAAAGAAAGGGACTGACAAAATATTTGAAGAGATTATAGGTGAAAACTTCCATAATACGGGAAAGGAAATAGTTAATCAAGTCCAGGAAGTGCAGAGAGTCCCATACAGGATAAATCCAAGGAGAAACATGCCAAGACACATATTAATCGAACTATCAAAAATTAAATACAAAGAAAAAATATTAAAAGCAGCAAGGCAAAAGCAACAAAAAACATACAAGGGAATCTCCATAAGGTTAACAGCTGACCTTTCAGCAGAAACTCTGCAAGCCAGAAGGAAGTGGCAGGACATATTTAAAGTAATGAAAGGGAAAAAACCTACAACCAAGATTACTCTACCCAGAAAGGATCTCATTCAGATTCAAAGGAGGAATTAAAACCTTTACAGATAAGCAAAGGCTAAGAGAACTCAGCACCACCAAACCAGCTTTAAAACAAATGGTAAAGGAATTTCTCTAGACAGGAAACACAAGAGAAGGAAAAGACTTACAATAACAAACCCAAAACAATTAAGAAAGTGGTAATAGGAACATACATATCAATAACTACTTTAAATGTAAATGGATTATATGCTCCAACCAAAAAACATAGACTGGCTGAATGGATACAAAAACATGACCCATATATATGCTGTCTATAGGAGACCCACTTCAGACCTAGGGACACATACAGACTGAAAGTGAGGGCATTGAAAAAGATATTCAATGTAAATGGAAATTCAAAGAAAGTTGGAGTAGCAATTCTCGCATCAGACAAAATAGACTATAAAATAAAGACTATTACAAGAGACAAGGAAGGACACTACATAATGATCAAGAGATCAATCCAAAAAGAAGATACAACAATTGTAAATATTTATGCACCCAACATAGGAGCACCTCAGTACATAAGGCAAATGCTAACAGCCATAAAAGGGGAAATTGACAGCAACACAATTATAGTAGGGGACTTTAACACCCCACTTTCACCAATGGACAGATAATTCAAAGTGAAAAATAAATAAGGAAACACAAGCTTTAAAAGATACATTAAACAAGTTGGACTTAATTGATATTTATAGGCCATTCCATCCAAAAACAACAGAATACACTGTCTTCTCAAGTTCTCATGGAACATTCTCCAGGATAGATCATATACTGGGTCACAAATCAAGCCTTGGAAAACTTGAGAAAATTGAAATCGTATCAAGTATCTTTTCAGACCACAACACTATGAGATTAGATATCAATTATAGGAACAAATCTGTAAGAAATAGAAACACATGGAGGCTAAACAGTACACTACTAAATAACCAAGTGATCACAGGGAAATCAAAAAATACCTAGAAACGGGGCTTCCCTGGTGGCACAGTGGTTGAGAGTCTACCTGCTGATGCAGGGGATGCGGGTTCATGCCCCGGTCCGGGAAGATCCCACATGTCGCGGAGCGGCTGGGCCTGTGAGCCATGGCCACTGAGCCTGTGCATCCAGAGCCTGTGCTCCACAACGGGCGAGGCCACAACAGTGAGAGACCTGTGTACCACAAAAAAAACACCCTAGAAACAAATGACAATGAAAACATGATGACCGAAAACCTATGGGATGCAGCAAAAGCAGTTCTAAGAGGGAAGTTTACAGCTATATAAGCCTACCTCAAGAAACAAGAAAAAACTCAAATAAACAATCTAACTATACACCTAAAGGAACTAGAGAAAGAAGAACAAACAAGACCCAAAGTTATCAGAAGGAAAGAAATCATAAAGATCAGAGCAGAAATAAATGAAATAGAAGCAAAGAAAACAACAGCAAAGGGCAATAAAACTAAAAGATGGTTCTTTGAGAAGATAAACAAAATTGAAAAACGATTAGCCGGACTCATCAAAAAAAGAGGGAGAGGACTAAAATCAATAAAATTAGAAATGAAAAAGGAGAAGTTACAACAGAAACCGCAGATATACAAAGCAACCTAAGAGACTACTACAAGCAAATCTATGCCAATAAAATGGACAACCTGGAAGAAAAGAGATATGGGAACATATATATATGTATAACTGACTCACTCTGTTATAAAGCAGAAACTAACACACCATTGTAAAGCAATTATACCCCAATAAAGATGTTAAAAAAAAAAAAAAAAGAAGTAAAGCTGTCATTGTTTGCAGATGACATGATACTATACCCAGAGAATCCTACAGATGCCACCAGAAAACTGCTAGAGCTAATCAATGAATTTGGTAAAGTTGCAGGATACAAAATTAATGCACAGAAACCTCTTGCATTCCTATACACTAATGATGAAAAATCTGAAGGAGAAATTAAAGAAACACTCCCATTTACCACTGCAACAGAAAGAAAAAAATACCTAGGTATAAACATACCTAAGGAGACCTGTATGCAGAAAACTGTAAGACATGGATGAAAGAAATTAAAGATGATACCAACAGATGGAGAGATGTACCATGCTCTTGGATTGGAAGAATCAACATTGTGAAAATAACTATACTACCCAATGCAGGGCTTTCCTGGTGGTGCAGTGATTGGGAGTCTGCCTGCCAATGCAGGGGACATGGGTTCATGCCCAGGTCCAGGAGGATCCCACACGACGCGGAGCGGCTGGGCCCGTGAGCCATGGCCACTGAGCCTGCGCGTCCGAAGCCTGTGCTCCGCAACGGGAGAGGTCACAACAGTGTAATGAAAAAAAAAAAAAAATGGGCAGAAGACCTAAATAGACATTTTTCCAAAGAAGATATACAAATTGCCAACAAACTCAAGAAAGAATACTCAACATCACTATTCGCTAGAGAAATGCAAATCAAAACTGCAATGAGGTATCACCTCACACAAGTCAGAATGCCCATCATCAAAAAAATCTACAAACAATAAATGCTGGAGAGGGTGTAGAGAAAAGGGAACCCTCTGGCACTGTTGTTGTGAATATAAATTGATACAGTCACTATGGAGAACAGTATGGAGGTTCCTCAAAAAACATAAAATAGAACTACCATGTGGCCCAGCAATCCAACTACTGGGCATATACCCTGAAAAAACCATAATTCAAAAAGAGTCATGTATCACAATGTTCATTGCAGCTCTATTTACAATAGCGAAGACATGGAAGCCACCTAAGTGTCCATTGACAGATGAATGGATACAGAAGATGTGGCACATATATACAATGGAATATTACTCAGCCATAAAAAGAAACAAAATTGAGTTATTTTTAGTGAGGTGGATGGAACTAGAGTCTGTCATACATAGTGAAGTAATCAGAAACAGCAAAACAAATACCTTTTGCTAACACATATATATGGAATCTAAAAAAAAACTTGTTCTGAAGAATCTAGGGGCAGGACAGGAATAAAGACGTAGAGAATGAACTTGAGGACATGGGGAGTAGGAAGGGTAAGCTGGGATGAAGTGAGAGAGTGACATGGACATATATACACTACCAAATGTAAAATAGCTAGTGGGAAGCAGCCACATAGCACAGGGAAATCAGCTCGATGCTTTGTGACCACCTAGAGGGGTGGGAGGGAGATGCAAGAGGGAGAGATATGGGGCTATATGTATAAATGATTCACTTTGTTATAAAGCAGAAACTAACACACGATTGTAAAGCAATTATACTCCAATAAAGATGTAAAAAAACAAAGATTAGCTATGAATTCTTGAATTAATACTAAATTAAATAAAATAAAGTCCATCAGTAATATTTTATGATTCTATTCTTATTAAGTCCTCAAACTGGCAAAACTAACCTAAGGTGGTAGAAGTCAGGATAGTGGTTAGAGTGAAGGGGAGTGACTGGAAGGTATCAGGAGTGGCTTCTGGGCTTCTGGTACATTTCTATTTCTTGATTGGATGCTGATTACACAGGTGATTTGGGGGAAAGCTATTGAGCTGCACACTTGCAATTTACCCAGTTTTCTGTATTTTTGTTATGCTTCAATAAAAGAAGTCTGTCAGCAAAAAAAAAAAAAAAAAAAAAAAAAAAGAAGGGTTCTGTCCTGTGTTGGGGTTTTGGTGTGAGAGTGGTCTGGACTGGTTCGTAGCAGCCAGGCTTGAAACTGAGGGTCACTGATTATTTGATTTCTGAATGAGTCCAGGTTGGGAAGCAAAAACAAGGTCCAGAAAACCTCAGGAGGGAAAATTAAGAAGGACTGAGTCTGAAGGGAAGAACTGGCCACTTGGAATGGATGAGCCAATTGAAGAGTGTTTGGAGGTGGAGCTGGAATGGTCCCCAAGGCAAAACATGGGACTGGATAAAGAGAAAACGTATTTCAGAGCAATAATCTCCTGACTCAGCACTTTGCAACCCATGCTCTCTATTACCATCACCCAGGAAGCATTTAAGACACAGAAACCTAGGTCCAGCCCCAGAAAAATTTAATCAGAATCTTGGGATTAAGATCTCAGCACTATTATTATTTTCTTTTAATTCCACAGGTAATTCTAATGTATGGCATACAGCTAGAGTTTAGAACCACTGTCCTAACTAGTCTCCTAATTTTCATCATTTACTTCTCTCATACCATACCCATCCACAATTACACACACACATAGTTTTTGCTTTTCTTTTTAAAAATTTATTTTAAATTATTTTTTATTGAAGTATAGCTGCTGTACAATTTTATAAGTTACAGGAGTGCACTACAGTGATTCACAATTTTTAAATGTTATACTCCATTTATAGATATTATAAAATATTGGCTATATTCCCCATGTTGTACAATATATCCTTGTATCCTATTTTATACCCAATAGCTTGTACCTCTTATTCCCCTACCCCTGTATTGCCTCTCCCCATTCCCTCTGCTTACTGGTAACCACTGGGTAGCTCTCTACATCTGTGAGTCTGCTTCTTTTTTGTTATATGCACTAGTTTGTTGTATTTTTTAGATTCCACATATAAATGATATCATACAGTGTTTGCCTTTCTCTGTATGACTTATTTCACTTAGCAAGATACCCTCCAAATCTATCCATGTTGCTGTAAATGGCAAAATTTCATTCTTCTTTATGGCTGAGTAGTATTCCATTACATGTATATACAACATCTTCTTTATCCATTTATCTGTTGATGGGCACTTGGGTTGCTTCCATATCTTGGCAATTGTAAATAATGCTGCTATGAAAATTGGGGTGCATGTATCTTTTCAAATTTGTGGTTTTTTCCTTAAGGCAAAGCTGGTCGTGTCATTATCTAGCTTTAAGCCATTCAGTGGCTCCCCATCATCCCATAGGATAAAAAGCCCGATTCCTTAGCCTATAAAATCCTTTCCTGATTATGTCCTTGTCTACTTTCTACCGGCTTGTGAGAGCCATTTGAACACAATTTTTCCCCAGCTCTGTGATCAGTAGTTTGAAATCAGTCATGATGGGAATATTTACACCATAGAAATAGGCAAATGCTACAAATCAGGATCCTCCCCAACCCCAAAGGGCTTATTGTTAAAGATTTAGGAGCTCACCACTGCTTTCTCCCCCCTTTTCCACATATCCATACTCTACTGAAATGTTAGACAACTTGAAGTTTCTAGAATATGGTCTTTCAGATGTTGTTTCTTCTGCTTATAACATTTTTGTCTTTCCTTATTAACTATGCATACTTCTACCTATCATTCAAGTCTCAACTTAAACAGTACCCTCTCCTTGAATCCTTTCTTACCACTCTGAGCAGAGAAGATCACTTCCTTGCCTGTTAGCATTGCACATCATTGCTGTGATATCTAGGGATTATTTTTTGTCATATTTGATAACACGAATTGCTTATGTCCATACATAGTTTTCTTCCTCACCAGACTGTGAACACCTTCATGTCAAGGACTATGTCTCTATCATATTTGTATTCCCATTACCTGTCATACGCCTGGCATAAAGTTGACATTCAATAATTGTTTCTTTAATAAATAAATAGTTGAATAAATGGGAAGATGAATGAGCAACCCTGGTTGGAGGGGGATATTCAGAACAGAGAAAAGCTTGGAAAAATACTGAGATGTTCATTTTGTAGGGTATTTAATGCCAGATTTGAACTTCATCTCATAGCAAATGGAGAACGGCTGCGATTTCTCTGACAAGGGAAGTGACCTGTAAAAAAACATGTTTTAGGATGGTTAGTCTGACAGCAGCTTGCAGGATGAAACTGTGAGAAGAGAAACTGGCGGCAGAGAGACTCTGGTCAAGTCCAAGGGGATCAGAGCCTCAGGCAAAAAGGTAAAGAGGCAGAATGTGGGATCAGCTGAAGCACACCTACAGTCATTAGCATTTTGGGGTGTGTCCAGGCAAAAACAAACGTGATTGTCAGAATCCCAGAAACAACAGGAAGAATTTGGTTTGCTTTTCTGAAGCATAGAAAACAAAAGTGACATGATGGTTCTCTTCAAGTCCTTTACGACCACTCCCAGGGGAGCAGGAATTGGCCAATTTACTTCTGTGTTCTGTATTGCCTAGAAGTCAGATCTGAGACAAACATAAGGAGGAACAGGGCACCTAATGAAGTTGTGAGTTCCTTATCACAGGAAGTGATGAAGCAGAACACTTAGTGCAGTTGTTATAAAGGGAATTCGAGGATTAGACCAGGTTATCTTTCCAACACTTGAAATTCTGTTACTTTATGATGGCTTTGGTCCGAGTGAGTTTGAGAACAGTGTGACCTGCAAGTACATTGTCCAGCAGTTGGAGTTCCTGGACAAAAAGCCAAGGAAAACTTGAGGCCAGAACTGGACTCTAAGTGTTGGGTGTCCAAGCCAAGGGCTGTTTGCATTATACCACCATTACCTCCGAAAAGGACTGCCAGTGCCCCAAAGTGGCCGCTGTAGGTTAAAAGAAATCTCTGGGTCCTCCCTAACCCCAGGAGACATGAATAGAATATGACAGGGTGTCAGGAGGTCATCAAACAAACACCCACAACAGCTTTCCTTCTCTCTTCCCCCTCTTCTCAATCTCTCAACTCTATGGGTGCCCCTTCTCAGCCTTAAAGGTGATCTCACGATGTCCTCATCCAACAATGATATCTTCAGCTCAGAATTTCCTCTGCCTTTTCACTCTCCCAGTGATGTGCCGTGAGTGTCCCTCCACATGTATTCTTGATCCCATTTCCCTTCTTACCCTTTTGGGACATTTTTCCATTTCTTTGATACCCATTTCTTTGATACCCAGTCCTTCCTTTCCTGGTCCAAAACATTTAACATTATATTCATCCTGGAAAAAAAAGTCCCTCCAGTGACCACTCAGCTTCTCTTCACCACGCAGAATTTCAAAGAGGGTGTTTTATTCTCGCTGCCCTTGACATTGACCACGTCCTTGCATCTCACTCCTTCCTTGTGGTCCAGCTTTGGTGCCAAGGTGCTCTCTTGAGGGATGCTGTGAAACACAACAGAATGAGAATGAGATTTGGATTCAGAAAACATGGGCTCAGTTTCTGGATCAACTATTTACTACCTGAACCTCACTTTCTTCATCACATTTTTTATGAATATCAAATAAGCTAATAGATAAGGAAGACCCCTGCCGCACACACACTAAAAAGCACTATACAGGATGTTAGTTACTGATGTTACTGAAACTGCTGTCACAAAGATGACTAATGACATCCTGATCACTTGTTTCAATGGCCTTTCCTCAGTTCTCAATCTCATAACTTCTTGGCTATGTTTAAATCTGCTGACTGTGTCCTTCTTTGTGAAACTCTTTATTCCCATGGTTTTCTCTTCATTTGTTTCTAGGAAGTCAACATCTGTTACCCAGTTACCTCTCTCAGTCCTCTTCCTGCCCCTAACAGCAACATTCCTGTAAATACTTTTCCATTTTCTACTGTTATTCCTTCACTTAGAGTTAAAGGAACAATCTCTTTCCTAAGCGTCTATCTCCTCTGGGTATGTAACCGGCTCTAAGCCTTGGTCCCAGATTTGCAATTCTGCTGGATTTCTCCATCTGGTTTTCCTGCCAGACTCTCAAACTCTTCATTGTTAACACAAGGTAGATCAATACATCTCTGTAGAGTCCCTGACAAAGAAGTCTGAAAAGGCCAGACACTGAATGATCATTGGTCAGCCCTGCAAAGGACGGTACTTACCATCAGGGACCACCCCTAAAATGCCAGTCAGAGAGAACAACTTCATGTTATAAATTATAGCAACTGCATTCGAGTATTAGGTGGTAATATCCACTCCCAAAGGACTCTTAAATTGTTGAGGCATCTTATCGGTTGACTGTTCCCTGATGTTGCCCATCTCTCTGAGTCCTAGGTTCTAGATTCTTAAAGGTGACTGTGGCCAAATTCTATAAACTGACCTCCTGGGTCCCTCTCAAAGTCTCCTTGATGGATAAACCATGTGTTCACTAGAAGAGTAATTAGGACAATTCTTATCAGATGACATTTTCCTGGCCTGAGGCAAAGAAAACCACTTAACCTTTCCATCTTTTTCTGTCCTTCTGGAAAATTCTCAGTCACATCCAACTGTAAAAATCTATTCTTTATATCACAGATTATGTGTAATCTTCCCATGTTTCCCTCCTCCTGGTCTCTAATTTTTATTAATGGTACATGTTTAATAAATGTTAGTTTTCTTTTCCGGTTTCCGTTTTTTCTATAAGTTTGTAAGTGCCATGAGGGCAGGGACTCTGCATTTCTCATTTTTTGCACCCACAACACCAAGCTTAACCACCCATGCATATACATTCACACACATATTAAATGACACTTACTACATTTTTTTTTTTTTTTTTGCAGTACGCGGGCCTCTCACTGTTGTGGCCTCTCCCGCTGTGGAGCACAGGCTCTGGACGTGCAGGCTCAGCGGCCATGGCTCACAGGCCTAGCCACTCTGCGGCATGTGGGATCTTCCCGGACCAGGGCACGAACCCGTGTGCCCTGCATGGGCAGGTGGACTCTCAACTACTGCGCCACCAGGGAAGCCCTACAATTATTACATTTTTTAAGTAGAAAATATCTAGGTTGGTGATATGGGAATATCCAATTTTAAAATGGAATCAAGATGGATAAGGTGCAGTGCCTCTTGCATTGAATTGTGGAGTGTGCTAACCATATAATATTTAGTAGCTGCATCTGAATGTAGTAACCCCAGTCCTCAATCTATAGCCCCAGAAATCTCTCTCTCTAGTCCCATCAGTCTAGCCATCTGATTCCTTAATATTGGCCAGGACCCACTGCCTACTTGCCCCTTGGTATGGTCAGGTAACCGTGAGCCAGTGAGTGGTCTGCTGGAGGCAGCTCACGCAGGGTAGTGGGAATCTGTTTTACACATCTCTTCCCAATTCTGTGTGCAGCAGCATCATGTTGGCAGCTTGAAATTGGCAGTGTGGGAGTATTTACACCATGGAAACTGGCAAACACTACAAATCAGGGCTTTCATTTCCCCCAGAGAGCCAGCTGTAAAACATTTACCAGCACACCACTGCTGCCAACACTCT